>NC_138823.1:102212724-102720224 GCF_965183815.1 Platalea leucorodia
GCACAGGAATAAATCATGTGCTCTTATTATAGGTAGACAAGTGATGCAACATTAAAATTCAGACTAAAAAACTGAGCTCTGTTTTCTGATTTAACACTTAGTCTGGACTTAACAGCCGTTCCCCTTTCTAATTTCTATGATTTTCACTTCTTTTAAATATGTTGGTGTAGCAAGAGTATTTGAAATACTGTGAAACAAAGATGGTGGAAGGTGGATCTAAAAAAAGGGAAAAATAGGAATGACTCCACAACATTGCAGGTTCAAATGACAGCCTGCACTTAGTATCATCTCCATGAACTGCAGTCACTCTCACTGCATATTTTATTGACTCATTTCAGCATCCACCAGACTCTATGCCACTCTTTCTGGTAGCATTCACTTCAACTTTCTGCAAAACCCAGTTCCTACTGGGAATTCTCACTAAGGTCTCCCATGCAACACACCAGGCCAGCAACACTTTGTGTGTTCAGTTAATATACCTAGCTGTGCTGCAGAGGGTTAACCTCATCCCCCTCTCCTGTCCCAGATGCTCTGTGCTTCACCAGGAGCACAAAGCAGCCGGCTCAGCTGGAGAAGACCTTTCCTTGCACACGCATGACTCCCAGCAACATAAAATCTTATTTTCGCCTCTATGGCAAGAGGCATAACCAAGAGGAAGGAACAGTAGCCAGAGAGAGTCCACCCCTTGGTAATACTACACCCCTCTCCAGGACATCAGCCTTCTGGGAGCAACAGGTAATGAGGCATAAATGAGAGCTCTGAGGTTACTGCAAGGAGGACAGGGACCAACATGGTTCCCAGACGGCCCTGGGAAGAGAGAAGCATAAAAGCAGTATAAAGCTAATTCTTCCCCACAGCGACATACAGCTGAGCACAGCTCCAGACAGTTTGGAGAGTGAGCCTTATACCTTTAGCATGGATATATTCATTCAGATTTCAGGTTTTAGTAGACAAGTTGGATTTATTTGTATATACGATTTTGTTTAAAAAAGACTTGATTATGAAAAAGTAATTATACCCAGCAAACTGTATAAAATCAATTAAAGCAAAGCAAGCTGAAAATTACCCCAAACATTTTTCCCTTGTAGTGGTTAGCAGAGATACTTGGCATGCTCATGGTGGGCAGGACTATGAAGAAGAGAGCATCACCCTGCAAAGAGTGAAGGAACATTTGATACTTCTACTCATGAAAATCAGCAAATTTCCTACACTGACTGATCACCAGGTCTTCCAAATTACATCAAAAAAAATTGATATAAATGTTGCAGCAAAATTAAAAGCAAGAATTAAATTGAGCAAGGTTAATTTAAACACTATGCACTGTGTTCCAGTTTGGTGTTGTAAATCAGCAGCTGAAAAGGTTCACATTTTCTTTGCCCACAAGCTTTCAAGCCTCAGATTTTAGGATGAAAGTCACTTGTGGAAGATAGAGAAAGAGAAATATTTGGGCAGGTGCCATCCATTTCACAGAGCCTTGATTTCTATTTAGGAAAGAAATAAATACTGCAGGAACAATCCTTGATGTCAGATGATGCAATTTCCTGACACAGATGTGTGGGGAAAGCCAAGGTTCAGCTCTGAGACTGTGTGTAGAGTCAGTGCTGAGATGATGTGCTACATGATGATGTAGCCGTTACTCATCATTACCTCTCACCTGCCACTTAAAATGTATTTTGTTATGCAATTCCTGGATTGGACATTTTATTCCTTAGCACATGAGGACCTGCAATTAACTCCTACTTACCCACTACTGGATCCTCACATCCCAGCTGCAGGGGCACATTCGCCTGGTCAGATTTGCAGGTGTGAGTGCCATGTAAATGTGAGCAAACTGCTCCCAGGCTAGCTCAGCTCTGCAGAGAGCACAGCAGCTTTGGCGCAGCACTGGTACCAGAATAGATAAATACTGCTCGATGTTGGCTATGTCCAGGCAGAGCCAGGGCTGGTGTCTCTGCATTGCATCCCCAAAGCAGAGGGAGCAGCAAAGAAATGTGCTGGGTATGCACCTGGATGTAAATCCAGCTGGGCATGTGGGATCCATGCTTATGCCACCAGGAGCACTGTCCGCACGCCCCAGCATGCAGCATTTCCGTTCAACCTGTTCGCCTTGCTGCCATGGCCAGACAAGAGGCAAGCTCCGTGCATTTGCATTGTGCCAAATCAAATGAGAACCCCCCCGCAGAAGCTGGGGCTTGCTGCAGACTCACCCAACAGGCTCTGTGGGAGCCAGCCCTGGTCTTTCATGACCAGAGTCAAGGACCTGGACCCAACATGTATGGCTGCACTCACCCTGTCTCTTCACAGAGACAATGAAGCGTCCCTACACTAAACCCCCAATGAAGCCCAGTGGCACCAACATGATCAATGCTTCGCTTCTGCCAGGCAATCTCAAATCCCCACTGCCCCAGCAAACAGAGAGCCCTTTCTCTTCTGTAGACATGCATGTAGCCACTAGCCATTAAAATTGATGTAAATATTGGATTAGAAGCCACAGTTTGCAAGTGACAAATACTGATCTTATATGCAGCAATACAAAATCACTGATTGATGAGTAGCACAACACACACCACTGCCTGCAGACTACAGACATGGTATTTTTGACCGTTAGAGCCATGTCCTCCATCACAGAGTACCAAAGATATTTTTTAACTAATACAGGGAAATAATTCAATATCAAATCATAAAAAACCTCGTGTGCCAAACTTTTACAAAACAACCATTCAAAGTCCAATTGGTGAAGATTCTTCTTTTTTCTGCTGACCTAGCTTATTTTAGCAAGTGGTTTTGCCATATAAACAGAAATCATCCTGAAAATTGGACTTGCAGTCTTCTAATCCCAAATCCTTTCAAGGATAAATGGGCTATTTTGTGTTAGTTTAAATTAATTATTGTATATATGTTATGTGAACCAAATTGCTTCAGAAAAGGAAGGAGAGGAAGTCTGCACTAGATTATGCCAGATTAATTTCAGTGTAACTAACTCCTTCAATTTCAATAAGAATAATTTACACTACTATTACTAGGAGCAAAATATGCTACAATGTCTGGCAGCTAATGGAAACTCAGTAGCTCTGGCAGACGCAGGGCCCAGATTTCAGCTTTCTTTGTATAATCTTGTAGCTTTTACCCAGTGATTAAAGCAAGTACAGAGAGGATTCATCAATTTGCACCTCACTCTGGTTACTCTTAGGGATTATTACTTACTTTGAATGAAGTCCTTCAAAAGTCTCTCATAAAGAAATATAGGGATTATAAGAGGTAATTTATTTTCAAGAGTTTTTCTTTCTTAAAATTAGATGTTGAGCTAGTTTGCAGTCCGGTCACTCGGAAGAGTGTTAACACTATCTATGTACATTAGTCTCTTCTTAAAAAGAGGTCACTTGGTTTTGCTGCTTATTTTCTCAGTGAAAATCATTATTTATGTTAACAAAAGCTGACGGATTGTTCTGGAAAGGAAGGTGCATTATGCAATACGAGATAAACATATAAACATGGTTAGTTTAATACCACTGAAAATGTAACAGTAAGAGAAACACACAAAAGTAATGATAAAAAAACGGAATTTAATAAAATGTTGATCAAGCCTTCCATCAGCAGTTTACTAACTGGTTTAGACTGTAATGAGAACTGATCCTTAAAGGAACAGGAGCAGGTCAGGAAGAAGTTAAGAGCCTCCAAGCAAGAAGCCCAAGGAAGGCTTCTACCTGGTCAGGAGACTTTGCCAGGCAAAAGCTTTTTGGGGAAAAAAATCTCACAGCACACTTTATGAGATGTGACTTGGATTGCTAAAGAAGAATATGATTTGGCTAAAGAGATCAAAATGGCTTTTCCTTCCATCTTCCCCTGAAAAGAAATTACATTAAATAGCATTAAGGAAAAAACACCCCATAGACAGCAAAAAAAAAACCCGACAAAACAACTACCAAACCAAACCAAAACTGCACAAGTCATGACAATCAATAGGAAGAGCAGGTTATAAAGGGAGTGAAAACCTTTAAAAGCAGGCAGAGAAATCATTGTGCTGAGAGTCACAGAGACTATTTATGTTTTCCTCAGTCACAGCTTACATTTTATTATTGTTGATCCCAGCACACTGAAAGTGTTAGCTTTGGGACTTCAAAATATTAGAAAATATGACTGGCAGAGAACTGGGAGAGAGGAAAACCAGGGTCTGGGGAACTTAAAAACAAAACAAAAAAACCCCACCTAGAATTGTTGTATTCATTAGATGTATTTACTTGACTGATTTACAGGGAGATGCAGGGAAGAGAGAGAGCAGTTACACCAAGCCTGGGACTGACCACAATTAATGAGTTGTGACCAAGAGACATGAGCAGTTTCACAGCAAACAGATTTCCATTGTTCATTAGAAGTTAGAAAACGCTGCTGCTTAGAAAAATACCGGCTGTATCCAAGAAACTGTCAGCTGCTGTTATCAATATTGCCTCTCAAGTCTTGACCCATTGTCCAGAAGCCCACTGGGTGACCTTGATCTCAATGGCTTGTGGTGGTAAAGCAATATCTATAAATAATGCATTAAAAGTGTCCTTCCATGTTGGCAGACTCACATTTGTCAGACATTTCCATGCTATTCCAGGCCACTTTTTATGGTGTTCTCTTAATGTGCTATGCATTTTTCTTCAACTGCTTTAATATGGATTTATCCCTTCCTTAAATATATATTTTAATAGTGACTTGTCTCTTTATCAAATGTGATCTGAAAAACAACAGTTGGTGAGTACAGTGGGAAAAAAAAAAACAGTTTAGGGATACCAGATAAAATGTTGGCAACTTTACTACTTTTTTTAATGGTGTTTATTGTGAGGGAGCAACTTGCATGCTAATGGCATTTTTCATGTAATCTGATGTTTCAAAGTGCTTTACAAAGCAGTTAGTTACATTCATAGGAATATGGAATATTATTATAGGCAATTAGGCACAAGCAGGGATTTGACTTACCTGCTAAACTCAATAACCATCTCTTTATCATCAGATCATCAAAAAAAGGCATAGGAAGTGCAACCTCTGTGTCAGTGCAGGATCACCAGCCCCCTAACTCAGCTTTCTCATCCACTCAAATCTCCTAGCAATGGACACTCCACACTCCTCCTGGCACTCTGCATCTTTACTTACACATCTCCAGTATTAGAGAGTTTTCCCGAGATCTAACATAAATCAAATTCCTCAACTTATTGAAGTCTGCTTTCTTGTAATTAATTTTCTTTAACCATCCTTTCCTAATTGCTGCCTTTCTCATTTTTCCGTCACATTCTCTGCAAGACTTTCTTGTCAGAAACAAATTCGGTAGATCTCACAATTAATTCTTTTGTTCCCCATCCATACAAAAAAGTGTATCCCAACACAGTTTGATAACATTTTGAACAATCCCTACTGTCCAGCTGCAGTCTGTCCCTGACAGGTAGTTAAAATCTCTGTTTACAGTCAAATGTTGGATAATTTTGCTAGGTTAAATCCACATCCATCTGATCCTTCTGGTGTGATGGAAATTCCCTTTTTTTATTATAGATTTACTGTAGACAACTACCCAAGAAAATATCCATGTTCTTTCCCCTTTTTTCCATGACCTTGCGACTATCAGGAGGACTATTTTCCCTCACATCTTGGACTATTTTGGTGTAGGCATCCTTTTATTCACACCTCATTTCCTCCTTTTCTTCCAGTCAGTCCCTCCTAAACAAACTCTGCCCTTCTGTTTTAATGCTCAATTTTGTTTGTCTTTACTTAACTATGATCGTGTACTGGGACTTTGGGGTCCTCCTGTTGTTTCTCAAATTGCCTATGGCTTACTGTGAGCTTGTGATGCCACCTCCACCTCCGAGCTCCCCTTCCATGCCCTCCTCCTTGCTAGATTAGCAGGTCTCAGGCCAAAGCCGTCCCCGTCCTGCTCTGAGCAATGAACCCCATGCCCATGCTTAACAATGACTCTGGCAGCCCCAGGCAGAGACCGGAGCAAAGCAGCGTCCTTCAGCAGCACAGACTTGCAAAGATGCCCCTTCACAAGCTACATCAGCCAGGATACTTAACACAGGTATATATAAATTCAGAGAAGCATCTTATTTTATCTAATTGTCTTTTATCCCAATCCTGAAGAATGCAAGAGAGTAAAACCGAGCCATGCTCGGCATATACTTAGAGTGACATCCTTCATGGGGCTGAGGGACACAGAGAAAGAAGAACACAGGCCATCTTGAATAAAATACATCTCCAGCAAGCTCTCAAAGCTAAGCAACCTGATTCTAGAGGCATTTGGCTCTTAGCTTTCAAATTAGTATGATACATCTGAGAGAGCACATTTGGAGCAGAGGTGTCCTCAAAACCCTACAGCGGGGCTGTGCCTCAAAGAGGCATGCTCTGACAGGCAGCCCTGGGATACCAGAAGTGCTTTGGTGTCCCTTCGGCCCCTGCAGCTGAGAGATGCCCCAGAGGAACCACCAAGCTTAGCAGGAACAGGAGACTCACATCAGGCACTTGCTGAGTCTTCATCTTCCTGCTCTTAATAGCAGTCTCTTATAGCTGTGTTCCCAATCTCTTAATCAGGTGCTTACTCCTTTGATGCACCTGATGCACTTTTTTTTTTTTTTTTAAACACTATTTCAGGTTTTGAGGAAGATTTCAAGTAATGCTGTGGGCACATGGCACATTTCTTTCCCAGAAACCAAAACAAATATCTTAATAATGCACTGTTACAGACAAATGCCTTTGGTACCTAGAAACCAAGACAAATTTGGAGTACCTTAGCAGCTGGGATGTGTTTCCCACCAACCTGCTAAAGTCTTTTGAAGGGTAAAAGCGTCAAGGGCCAAGACATGGAAAGAGTCGTTCCAGTGAGACACTAACCAGTGCCTTCTGGCAAAGGACAAGTGACACAGACACAGTCCAGGACTGTAGGAATCCCCATGTTGTCACATTCTATAAACAAGTTTGGGGAAAGTTTCCAGGATTCCTTGCCACTTTCATATCACCCGCATAAGTTGCCAGGAGAGACTTCTCTGCTTTTTCCAGTGCCTATCAACACAAAACATGTGTCCCAGCTTCTTTGCCATGTGAAATTGTGAGAGTAATCACTCAGTCTTATACCCCATGGACTGCTTTGTGTAAGTGTGACATGAACCACTGTCTCAGCTGGTAAAATATCACGTGGATTAAGTAAAAGACAGTAGATAACCCATAAACTTCTACAAACACTCAGGACAATACTGGCTAACCAAGAGCTGCTTCTGGGTGGGGAAGAAGATGGGCCAAAGATTAAGTCATCTGTACTTTTTTCAGATTTGTGTGCCTTTTAGCAAGTGTTTAACCATCCACTATAAGCATGATCTTTGATCTTTTGATAAGAGCAAATCTATTAATTGACTTTTCTAGGCTCTGTTTCCTAGAACAAAGGTCTTTATTGTATGATACAAGCTCATCTGTTGGTAGTAACCAGAACATCAGGTACACATTGAGTCATAAAGTCATGATAAAACATGACATAACTATCAGCATATTTCTTATGCTAATTACTATCCTGGATAGAGCCATTTTACCTCGCATCATGAACAACAGTCCTGACCTGCTGTCACACCATATCAGAGAGGACTTTTTCCCACCCTTAAATAAGTATTTATTCAACTAGCATGCTTTGAACAAACACTTGTACACAACCTGCTCGCACCAAAGAATCACACACGTTCAATCTCACTGTCAGAGAATCTGAAAATATGTCAGACATTAGAGAAATTTTAGTCAAAGAGCAATTTTAAATCATAACCAATGTTACAGTATTTTAAACCACAAGTTAACACAGATATTCAAACAACTCACAAACTACTCTAAGTATTTGGAATTGATCGTAAAAAATTAAAATCCATGTTTCCAGCAGCTCAACCTTCTTCACCTCAGCTAAAATGTAATGACATAGAAATACAGGCACAATTTTAGCTATAATACCACTGCTGTTTCACTACTAGTTATGCTTGCAGTAGAGGCAGAGCCCATGGACTGAGAGTGGTATGTGAAGTATATTTTATTTTCTAAAGCATAATGAACAAGAGTGAATACAGTTCTTTAGTTCTGATGTCTAAATGAGCACCCACACTGGTGAGTATCATGCATCCAGTCTTCTGAGGGCCACAAATTTTGTTCAGCTGAACCGTCTAATAGAGGACTTGGAGATGAGCTGCGTGTGCAAGAACTCCTCACACACATGTACTCATAACAAAGTCATACATACAACACTCTCACATTACAAAAAAGGGCTTTATGCTTCTCTGTGCCTGTGCCCAGCCAAATAAAAGTGCACTGTCACTACTGCAGCTACCAGATTAAAAGGCAAGAGTAGTCTGGGCTTTTTTCCCAAAGAATTAGTCCCAGCCAAATATAAACCCACTGGCTTTGGGCCCTAAGGGGCACTGGGGAAACACGAGTCTCTGATGCAGCTGCTTGGTGCTGCTGCCAAGCAGGCAAGTCAGTATGGGCAGGGGCCCCTCAGTGCAGCATCCCCAGCCTCACCCAGTCGAGGGACCCCCTCCGAGCCCGAGTGTCCCAAAGGATCTTTGTTCTCAAAGAGATCATGCTGCAGTACAAAGCCTCCACAATTTCTCCTTTTGTTTCTACCCATATGGGTGCTGTATGTTGATAGCAGTATTCTCCAGGCTACTGCCCTTTTCTTATTTCTCTCATGCTTCACACAAGCAAGATTAGCTTGGACAGCTCGGTGATAAGTTATAGCTAGGAAATAACCCTGATTCATTGGCCTCGCACTATAGCTCCCCTTCTTACCTTCAAATAGCCTTCATAACGCATAGGTAACAAATATGGTCACTGAGAGTCTCTGTTTTCAAATTTCAGGTGCAGCTTTTTCAAAAACTTGGTAGCTCTCATCCAAACTCAGTAGACTTGCAGGCACACATTGAGTAGAGGGCTACATGCAAGCTTGAGAGCTGAAGTTATTTTTCACAGTTGCTCTTCCAAGTTACATTTTTTATCTATATTGCCTTAGAGAGGCCAACAGACTCATTAAAAGAAATTCTTTCTCTGGCTGTCCTTCCTGCCATGCTCAACCTCCAGCCCTTGCACAGCCCCACAAGGATGAGTACCACAGCCAAGCAAACCCAAGAGCATTTTTCTTTTAAACTGCTGTGTTTCTCCTGATGCTTCACTCCTGTGCCTGTCTGCTGCAGAAGGTTTAGGGCATCACACTCACCATATGCGACTGGCCACAGTGGGGATGAGGACATGGCCAGCAGCTGGCAGGAAAAGTGACATTCTCTTACACTGATGTAATGTTTAATCCTGGGCTCAATGAAATGTATGGCACAATATTTATTAACTAGCTGAGCCATCCTACAATAGCAGAAATTGGCTGCAGCTGTGACAGACTGTGAACCAGTCCAGGAAACTGGCTGGGGGGTTTCTGAGAAAGAAAATCACCACCAAATTTTAGCATCTTCCAAATAAGCAGTTGTCTTCCTTTACCAGCTGTTCCTACCACAAAGTGTCACCAGCGGAGCAGGCGAAGCGACCCCTTTCCTGGCTGACTGGTTCCTACAGATTTGTGGGGGAGGGGAGAATTAGCCCCTCCTGTACCGCAGTGCAGAAGCTTGTGACAAAGGGCACTGGGGGCCACCGCTGGGCAGGGGCACTGGGGAGCCCGCAAGCTGCAAGGTGGCCTGTCCCAGCTCTGACTCTCCTTTTTCTGTGATTCCAGGGGAGTCAGACCTGGCTGTTAGTGTTCTGCTTCCTAATTATAAGAAAAGCCTAGGCATAAACAGGCATGCATACACACAGACACACATACATATTTACATTCACACATGGCTACATACATATATGTGTATATGTATATAGGCACCACAGAGAGATATGATGAAGCTGTGCAGAATTCAGCGTATCACAGCTTTTCTGTTCGAGCCATGTACAGTAGAAGGATTTTATTGGATTTTTTTGTTGTTGGTGGTTGGTTTTTGGTTTTGTTTTTTTTTTTTTTACCTTGCTGTTCTAGACAGGAGCGGTCTGGGGGAGGGGAAGGATGCCCAGAGGCTACTTCATAAAGCTGTGGCGTTGCTGCCATCTAGTGAGGTTCCTCCGCCCAGGGGCAGGGACACACACACTAGCACACCCCCCCACCCCCTAACACACCCCCCACAGCCAGACACCCACGCACCCCCCGGCCTGGGAAGCCGGAGGCGTGGCGGGAGGGACAGGCTCCCTCCTGCGGGGACCCTCAGCAGCAAGAGCCAGGTTGGGAAGGGTTAGGTCTTGGCCGCCTGCCCTGAAACCAAATAACAGGAGTTAACGAGGCACCTCTGCATGCTTTCAGTGCGGGGCTGGATGGGAGAAAGAGGGGACCTTTGCGTTTGCTTTTTGCAGGTAACACACGGAGCATCACGCCCCTCTGAAATCAAATGGTTTTAAAGCTCAGCCGTCCCACACGGTATATAGCAAAAGTACTCGTTTCCCTTAGTGAAGCCTGCAGTACAGCCAGATTACAGCCTATATGAAAGCAGTTTACAGGAT
The DNA here is from genome assembly GCF_965183815.1 of Platalea leucorodia. Lineage (NCBI taxonomy): Eukaryota > Metazoa > Chordata > Aves > Pelecaniformes > Threskiornithidae > Platalea > Platalea leucorodia. The sequence continues at coordinate 102,223,243 of NC_138823.1, forward strand.
GGTTCAGAGAGGCTGTTACAGAACCTGCCTGAACATCATCACTTCAAAGAAAATACACAGTATATACATATCAGGCTGTATATGAAGCCATTGGTTCAGGCTATACTAGCAAGCAAATTATGAACATGACGATAACTTGTGCACTGTGTATGAATCATCATGGGAGACTCCAACACCTGGGCACGCAGTCTGCGGTCTGACAAAGGGAGCAGTGAAATGCAGTTTCTCTCCACCAAGCACTTTCGTGGGAGAAAGGGAGCCTTCCCACCCACGAGACAGCTTGCTTTCCCCACCTGTAGCCAGTTCCTAGAGATTTAGATCACTCTGCATTGGGCAGGAATAAACAAGAGAATAATGAGACAATAAAATGCAAAGTGCACGGAGCTACCACCTTTACTTGCACAAAGTCATGCGACTCATGTTTTATCCCAGCGCTGGAGGAACAGAGCGTCCCAGGACTGAGGCACCAGTCTTGGAGGGGCTCCATGTTGTATCACACAAGGAGGCTGTAATCTTGTGAAGCTACCCCATCTACGCCACCTCCTCATGGCCCATCTCCACGTCCCCAAGCTGCTTTCTGGACTCACGTTGCACTTCAGGCATAAATGGGAGTGTTTAGAAAGAACTCCAAATATATACGTGTGGGAAAGGGAAGGAATGAATGATAGCACAGTGTGTTAAGTTAGGAAGGGAGTTAGTTTTAAAGCTATGGAATTAAAGCTCCAGAGGAAAGTAAGAGGCCTGGGCATTTGAAGTGCTTGCTTGAGAGTTCTGCTTCAACCTGCTGCACATGAAAGCAGTTCCTCCACAGGGAGCCCTAGACACATGGTTATCTTGCAATGCAGACATTTGGCATATTTTCCTAAATATGTTGAAAGACCTAAAGACGATACTGTAAAATCTAGTTTGCTAAAATATCCGAGAAGTGATGGAAAAAGAAAGCACTTAAAGTGGTTTCTTAGTTATTAGCCATGGCTTATCATCTTTGAGATTTAAAATGCCAACTCTTCCAGGACTTTCTGTAACCTGGATCAAAGTTAAGCCATTCAGCAGTCTTTACGCTTGTTCTTGCTTTATGGATTCTCCACTGACTGACTTGATTGCTCATAGGTCTGAACCATGCAGAAATGACTGTTTTAGAGAGGTATGTCTTTTGGTTTGCACTGGGATAATGGGTCTTCTAAGAAAATGTTCTTTTTCTGTTTCATGCCTTTTTTCTCAGGCTCATCTAGATTCTGGGAATAAGAGTGTTCTTACACTGCCGAAGTTTTTTTATAAAAAATATATGGATTCACTCTTGTGCTCAACTCTTGATGCTGCGACAGCTTACAGAGATTTAGTTTCATGCCCTTAGCCTAGTACACTTTAACTTGATGGCAAGATTAAACAGCTATGTAGATTTTTGCAGGACTTGGGACTGCATTTTGTAAGTTGAGGATCTAAGGCAGTGTTGCTATGATATTGTAGAAAAATATCTGTGAGTACCATATTTGGCCGACTACCTTCTAGCCACGGAAAGTGTCTGCAAATCATGATATTTTCACTGACAGTTATCAGCCTTTTCCTCTGGAAAGGTATAATGAAAATCCAGAGTCTAATATTCAAGCTTCCTCTAAATCAATCAGCAAGCAACAGTCTCTATTCTATCCAACACGAGTGAGAAATCACACCCCTCCCTGAATAAGAAACTATAGTCGTTAAACACTTGAAGCAAACTATTTCCAAACCTTTATCAGGCTAAAACCTATATGCTGAGTACAGACGGCACGCACCCAGAGGAGAATAAAACAACCTCTAAAACCTGAACTGAGTTGCAATTTTTTTAAAAAGCAAGAAACAGGGACAGCTTTCAGAGCAAAAAGTTGAGGCAGCTCTTCTGCCAGATCCCTGAAATAGGTGACCCCAAATTTCAGATTAAATACAGACAAGATTTTGTCCTCGAAAAAAATACAATGGTTGCACCACCCTCACCTGTAATGGGACTGTCACTAGGCAGAGGGTGAACTAGCGAGGTGCTGCAGTGAGTGAAGGAGGAAAATTGTTGGTAGAAGGATGAGACTGTCAGACAGAAATGGCCTGTTTCCATCAGAGCTGTGAGGAATCAGGTCTGGCAAAGCAAAGGGTCTGGTTAAGCCTCAGTGAGAAAAGATGCCCCCTAGATGCTCATTTGGCTTTCTAAGGACCTTCACCACTCCTTCACTAGCTTTCTTCCCTTCTCTCTCTTTCCCACCAAGCTATACTCACATTGAACCACAAGCTATTCCACACACAGTTTATCACCTATAAAAGAGCCACAACCAACACACATATAGCGCAGGAGAGACAGGGGATTTAATTCACCACTACGAAGAATTTATACCCGAAGCCTAAGTGCAAAGAGATTAACTCTGAGGCCTGTCAAGATACTGCTGCTGTTTGTTGTGCCACACCAAGCAATAGCACCGTTGTTAATCTTTGCCACGGGAGTGACGTATTATAGTTTATAACATTATGAGCAAGTCTCATGTGCGTTTAAAAGGAGGAGAGCCAAAAACAGCAGAGGAAAACAGAAAGGGGAGACAGCGAAAAGAGAAAACCAAATGAAAGGAAAGACATGCAGCTAAGAGCCATCTGATCCTGCTATATCTGTCCTCCCCTCTAGACACCCCTATGGAGCTATTTGAGTAAGGTTGGCTATTTATTATATTGTAAGCTCTGCCGCTTGATTTATTGGGCCTTGGTTGCCTCAAGGAGTGAGAAAATCTCTCTCCCTTCTCAGCTCAGAACAGAAGAAAGTTTTATTACCATCTCCGTGGTGCACCCTGGCCCTTTCTTAGGGATGCTATTTCTGGTGCAGACTGATTGAAAAGTGCTGCTGTCCCCCACATGGCTGCCAGTTTGACACTTTTTGACATTTCTAAACAACTCATGCTCTTCCTGCCAACTCCCCGTTGCTTTCTAAAGCTTTTTAATCCTGAAGAATGCAAACTAATCTACTGAGAGAAGAGAAAGAAGCCAGTCCTGGGAAGCAGAGCTGGAAACGTCAGAGTCGTAGAAATGATAAATATACCTGCTAGGGAAAGAGAGCCAATACGGGAGGGGGTCTGTTAAGAGACATCGCTAGCGCTGTGGCCTGTTCATGTTATCTACTGTAAAGAAACAAGCAGTATATTGTTACACAGAACTGTGTAATATCTTCTTAAAAAAAGAATGGTTTGGAGGCAAGCACAAAGCATGCTTAATCAAGTAGAATAAAGCAGTGGTCCCTGAGGGAGATTTAAACTACTTAGACCTAAGTATGGGTAATAAAAGTTTGCAATTCAAGAGAGTTTTCAAAAGCCTTTATTATTATTATTGTTCTGTCACGCCTGATCTTTTGAATGGAAAGGTCAAAGAGCCAGTCGTGTGCTAAACTGATTGTTTTATTTTCCACAGAGCACTCTATGTATTCAGAGAACATCAGGGCCCCGAAACACCCCCTCTTCCCTCTTCTCACTTTCCACCCTGCACAATTACTTTTCAGCAGGCCTCCACATTCCAGAAAGAAAGAGACAAAGTTTCTCTTCTAACTATAACACCATAAAACTATAGACTCCAGATTTTGAACTGAGCCTCCTTTCATTTTACTTTATTTTCTTTTATCCACAATATTGCATTTAAAAGAAATGTCCTCTGTCATTTCTTTGCAGTCACCGTTCTTTGCAGAAACAAGGCTACCTTCAGTCAGGTAACCAGGCATCTAAAGACAAGGCTTTCCATCTAGGTTGCAGGTAGCAAAATGCAAACGTAATTTACTCTCAAGCACCCAGCACTACCAGCAGGAAGCCCAGTTTGAAAAAAACGAGCTGTAATACGCAGTGGGGACAGCGGTTCTGTGCATTTCTAAGTCATACCTTCCCAAGTGCCTGGTGGACTTAATCCATTACTCTAATATGCCGGAGGCAGCAGCGTTCCCTTCAGCCTCAAACATTTCCCATTGACTGTGCCTGGCTGGAGCTGGCTGCTCGGCACCGTTCCACACGGAGCACACCAACACAGTCCCTCCCCGGTGCACAGCTGGTCTGCCCACCTCCGCTTCTGTCTCTTGCTGCCATTCCACATACCTTCTGAAAAAAATCACACCTCATCTCCCAAGCCTTATTAATACAAGCAAGACTGTCAGAAGTCGGGAGCCAACTTTCTAAAAACTTCACTCTAAGGGCTCACAAGAAGGTGCACAGCATTCAGAAACCATGCTCCCCATTTGAATGTAGTTGGGGAGATGTTAAGACTGCCTAAATACCACCTAAGTTTCATTGCTGTTTCAAGATGTCAGGGGCACCTGACTGGTAAAAGCCAGAAGTTCAAGGATACGAGCAGAAATTAAGCTGTTCAATTCTGACTGTAAGGCAGAGTATTCGAAGATCAGACAGTCTGGCACTATTTTTTTTTTTTTTTTTATTCCTGCTGTACAGTAGAAAAATGGATTAGACATTGACATTTCAACATAATTATCCTCAAAAATAACTTAGGAAATGCATCACCGAGAAAATAGAACTGTTTCTTTTTAGTGCAAGATTCACCACTTCTCCAGCTTTACGGGCAATACACCAGCAAAGAGCAAAACTCAGACTTCACCCAGTTTCTTTGTTCCTACTAAAGGGCAAGATTGAGAAGAAATATAAAGACAGCAACAATGACAACCTATACAGTAAATACTTCAGATGACATCCTGGGTTAGCTTTAAAATGGAATTTATGTGTATTTTCTTTGGCATTTGACAGCATATATTCCAGCACAACACGGAGGCTCCCTGCTATGAAGTATCTACTTATGAGAAAAACTGCTAGCAGTGAAGAGAAAAACATTAAGGAACAAGAAACTAATTATAAGCTTCATGGTGCCTTTGTCCATCAAAATCTTGATTTTCTCTTACACTCCGCTCTGCGACAGATTACTTCTGATGCAAAATCTAGAAAACTGCCATTGAAAACTCCTGTACAAATTGAAATAAAGTCCAAAGACCTAACTTCAGTCACCTTCCAATTTATACATCCCAAACAGAGGTATCTACCTGACTGCTCTGTGTGGTGCAGGACTATATGCACAGTGGCCATCTGGCCTGGAAGGAGTTTGACACTGGAGCAGAAGCAGCAATGAAGCGTGTTAGCAGTGCTGCTTACTCTTGCGAATATTAGTAATTCAGCTGCATTAAGCTGAAACTCACTGGATTCATTAGAAACCTGAAATGTATAGTACAAAACAGAATTCTGCATTCCCTGCCTGTAAGATTGATAAACACTACGAAGTTGCACTAGGCATTGCAGGTTAACTAAGGAAGAACAGCGCCGAGAAGGAAGCAACTCGGGGGGAAAAACAATTAAAGAACAAGAATGCATTCAAAGAATTTAGCCTGATCTACAGGATCTGCAAAACTCCCCCTTTTGCAAAGCATCCAACGTACACTCGTCCTATTTATACATTCAAACAGTGGGACTTCAACAGACTTTCAGTCTCAAGTTGCCTTTCAGCACACCAGTGAATTTTACCTATGCACCCAATAACACAGAACCTGCTGAAAACTAGGTTAAACCTCCAAGGGCTAAAAGGGGCACGCACAGTTTCACTGCAGGCACAGTAGTGAACACAGGAACTAAACCTGATGGTTTACAGCACAAGGCTCAGTTGTCAGCTCCATCGCTGGCATGTAACATCAACCCAGGGACATCGTCCCTTCTTGTCCATCCTTCCTGATTTAGGAGCGTAAGTTCTTCAGAGGAAGATTGTCTCCTCCCATGCCTAGCACAGTGCAGCTCTGATATCAAGGGACTGGTGTGATATAAATAACAGCAATGGAGGTACATACCGCCACTCTGTAAGACATTCTCCAAATCTCTTGAGGTTAGGATGACTTCTCCTGCCTCAGACAGGCAGTATACTCTTCATCTGGATCCTGTTGTTGTGAAACACACATTTCCTTTGGGAAAAAGAAAATACACCTTCAGCAAATCTAGAGATATCATACTGTCATTTGGAGGAAGCAGGTGTGTTAGAGAATGTCTTGAGACAACTTCCTCCAGCAGAGCTTACCAGAGGCTTCCCTAAGTGAGGGACAAGGGGGAAAAAAGCTCCCCCATAGGTAACCTTTTAAAAGGGCATCCTGGCAGTGAGCGATCATTTGACTTTTGGAGGTCCCTGGGTCCCACAGCCAAAATCCCTCTGGTTATTCTTCCCAGACAGAGAACTCAGAAATGTAAAAGAGCATTTTCATTATAAACAGTAGGGGTAAAAGCCTGGGTTTAATCCTTGCCGAAGTCAGTGGTGAAACTCCCGTCAACTTCTCAAAGGCATTTCTAAGTTGCAGACTTTTTTTTTCAAGTTTCTGATTTTTTTTGAACATTTCCTTCTCAAATGTAGGTTTGAAAATATCTATGAAAATTTTCTATGCCAGTATAATGGCCACAAATACTTGTGTACGATATAATACATAGAGTAATTTGTTATTATATAATAGTGAGTTACCCTCACTATTTCCCCCCCTCCTAAAGGTCGCAGGGTATGCAGTTCGGAGACAAAACTTCCATTTCAATTTTCATGTTATTGCCATGCTGGTCTCCTGGGCTTATTTTGGCTCTGAATTTAGAAAATTTAAATTCTTATCTCTCTGCCCATACACCCTGTATGATTTGAGACAAATTCCAGAGTCCCTGATACTTCTTTATGCTACGTATATAGTGGAACTGAGTTTCTCAGCTCATCTGTCCTCTTTTGTCCAGATTAATACACTGAAGTCACAACTACCACAGCCCCTCTCCCGACTTTAGATAGTGGCAGATTAGCTGGCCTAGAAAATCCATCTCACCCCACATCACTGTGACGTGAGAAATTTCGACTCAACAAGGTAGTCCGCTGCATATCCATGGTAAGATTTACACCTCATAGGGGTTAGGACATTGAATATTCTTTACCTATGAATTCCTTCAATTTATCCTTCACTCACTGAGCTTTACAAGTGCTTTCTCTCTTATTAATTGTTATTAATTAGCCTTGAAGCAAATGTTCCTTTAATTTCACCTTTATTTCCATTGTAATCACCCCTCGTATAACAGCAGTCTCTTGTTTTTTCATGCTTGGTACACATATATTGGAAAATGCGTTTACCTACAGAGTCACACAGACTATCACCATTTATAACAGTGTGTTTAATTCTTTGGAACCAAACTGAACACTAACTGCCTTGAGCTGTATGGTGGGAAATTAGATTTGTGCTAAACAGCTTAATGCTCTGGGGAGTGCAGAAGAAACTAGATGTGGCAATTTTATGAGTTTCAGAACTTCAAAATGACTATATTTTTATCACTATCGCCAAGCTTGGATGTCATTATCTAAGATTTTTTTTTTCTACGTATCGTTGTCCCAAAATGGATTTAAATAAATAAATGGGGTGGTTACAAAACATCTCTAATTTAAAACACTTTATACTTAAACTATGGAATGAAAGAAAGACAGACTATCTGGGAGCAGTTTGATTTAAATCTTACCTTTTAGATAAAACTGCATCAGTAAATGTGATGTGCTTTCAGATGGGCAAGCTAAAAGTAAAAACTAAACTGAAAACATGGAAAAGCACTTCTATCTTACTCCTTCTCCAAACTGCAGCAGAAGGACAGATCTCTTAAATCCATTCTTTCCTGGCACTACCCAGGTCACAGCAGACAAGGGGAAAGCGACAAAGAAAAGATGCTAAAATTATTTATCAACCATGTATGGACAAGCATTCCTTATTTAAATTCCCAAATGCTGTTAATATAATATGATAATGCAATTCAATTAGCTATTTCAGCAAGACTTGATATTAGCGAATCTATTATTGCATGATGAAGTGCCATCTCCATTACAAAATTTCATAAAATACATTTATCATGGCAAAAATATATATTTACAATAGAAGGACAATAGAAATTGTTAATGAGATGATGAAGCTTCTGGAGCAGTAATTATGTGGCTAAAAGGCTGTGATTGTCACACAGTGCTTCCAAAGCAGGTCTCTGCAAGCAAGATCTGTATTGCAATGTTTTGTGTTAAATTCACTGCTGATTCTGCCTCTTACCCTTCTCAGAATTGATAATTTTCTTGTCTTTAGCAATGCTGTGGAAAGATAAAACACACAATGCAGGAATCTGGATTTGCAAACTAACTCAGCATGACTGCTGAGTTATGAAAATATAAGAACCTATCCTTGTGCTGAAAGTAGCAGAGTTTGAATATTTCTGTATTGCTTTAGACTGATGAACAGGCAAGTCAAGCTTGACCCATCTGTCCAGTTGCTGTTGCTAGATATTGGCGTTTATAGGGCTCAAAAAAAAAAAGGGGGGGGGGGGTGGGGTGGGTGGAATTACTGCCAAAAGCTTGTTAAAATTTAACTTCCTTTTTTGGTGGAATTATCCAAAAGGTACTCAATTAGGTCTTTTTTTAATTATATACTAATGAGTAAAGTAAAAATCTCTGTACAGGCTTCACAAAGTCCTCATAGGACTTTCTACATTTTAGAGTCCTTGCCAATGAACATGTTTTCAAATAACTGTAGCTTTTAATAGGATTAGCTGTAATTGGGATTCATGTCATAAAGCAGAATTAGACTTGAGCCTGCTGTGACAGGGAACGAGGAAGAACTGGGACAGAAAGACAAAAGTAAGAATAAGCTGGGGTATCTAATATATCATAGTTAAATGAATAGATCTGGAGATCAATATAAACCTGAAAATCTAAATAACAATGAGAAAAAAACTTGTCCTACTACAGTTTCAAAGAACTATATATACACCATAAAAATTTGAGTCTGTACAAACCTGGACTTCTAACTCAGTGCCTTTCTTGGGAAGAGACTTGAAGAGCCAGATGCTGTCCTCATACAGGGTGACTAATTATGGAGACTAATATACTAAACCTTTAATAAGGGCTATTGACAAGTAATTACCTCCATTAGTATTTCTATACTTACATCATTGTAAATTGTTGTTAAACGATGCCCTTTCCTGTCAGATGCATATCTACTAGGGCAGTGATTTTCATAAAGCCAATTTTAAATTTTGGGCAAGGTAGACACAGTCTATTGAAAAGCAGAAACATTTAATGAAACCAAGAACAGTACCTGTACTGTGTATGTAGATTGAAATCTTCAACCTATCCAAGTTGTTGAGCAGCCAGGAGTTAAAACAGATTAAATGGATTTCATTCTGCAGTGTATAATGGAAGTAATTTCTTCCCTGCAACCAGTAAGTCTCCAAAGGTTTTCATTAACTTCTCTTTGCTGCTGATAAGACCTAGAAGAAGAAAACTTGTCCAGCTGATAATAAAAACAGTTGGGCTGTCTTTCTGGTTGTTTATTATTATTACTTTTATTGCTGCTCTTGTTGTTGTAGTTATTATTATTTTAAGCATATGACTATTGTCAGCATGTTTATTAGTACCCAATATCATTTAAGAAATTAGTATTTTACATCACAATATTTGGATAAAATTAAATAATCATATTACTACAACATGATGAGGAAGGGGCACAATCCCTAAAAAAAAAAAAAAAAAAAAAAAATTAAAAAAATCAGTGTTTATCAATATAGCTTGAATTTCAATGTTTGGAAGGGCAAGTGAGAAGAACAGACATCTGTACAGCTGCAGCCACCACCACCCTATATGAATCATTCCTGTTCGAATTCTTACGCCCTTTCTGTGGTTTCAGCGCTTTGGTGAATCTTTCTCTGACATCAGTAATACTGCTCGTTAAATAGCATACAATCCAGTTAAAAAGATCAGGGAAGACCAATTTCCACTAACAGAGAACAAAAACAACACGACTGAATCAATCATTCTAAGTCTTCATTTGGGCTATTTTAGTGATGTTATGCAAGTCTGCAGAGTTGGACAATAGCAAAAATTCATTATTTCCAATAACAGAAATTATTATTCATTTTGGAGATTTATATTTTTAAAATCTCTATGCATATTTGACTCTAAGCAGTTTTTAAACTAATAAACAATTGTATTGTACACAATGTTTTCTATGTAGCTTTACCTCAGGCTTGGATTTACAGGTGTCTTACTTCAGATTAGATTTCACTGTTTCTATGGTACTTCAATAAATCCACTTTTCTAAATAAAAGTTTGAATAAAAGACCTTTGCCATGGGACTCTTCAAGGTGAAGCAGACTAAGACGATCATCTGTTTGTTTTATGTTTCTCTAACCCCAGATCAGTGCAATGGTACGTGGCAGTTCCCTCTAAGAAGAAGAATTGGAGAAAGCAACCCTGGCCACCTGTCACAAGAGTCTCACTCAGGAATTACTAGGATAGGTCCAATATAACAAAAAATCAGGGACTGAGATTTTAGTAGAAACATTTTCATTTTTTTAATCGCTCAGAAGGAATTCTCTGCTCCACATAGTTTTGTCTTTATACCGTGGGAACCATGTGGATGGCTGTGTTTTCATGCCATCTGTATGTGATCATTGAAACAAGCACAGAAGTCCCACAGCCCAAATGCTGTGCACTTCTGAAGTCCTCACGAAAGAATGAACTAATGCTTGAGCTAAAGAAATGGCTGAGATTTGAGATCATTCCCCATGGTCCAGTCCTGAAGACAGCAAAGACACAACTACAAGAATCTGAGAGAGAAATAAATGACAGTTATGTATAAAAAATATTCAGATATTGAGGATATTTTCTTAATGGTGTTTATAAAGATACCTAGCAGGATTTTTTATACTGCTAAGTGCCACTGGATTTCAGTTGGAAAGGAACAGCCAAGGCAGTATCTTTGTTAGTAAGTAGCAGATCCCCATAGGAACAGATTTACAGGCCAAAACCTTTGATGGTGAAGACCTGACATCTGCATTACATGAATTTCAGGGGAAGTTTATATCGAGTTAATGCCAGTCTGGCCTTGTGTATTGAAAACCTATTGAAGCTCAACTTCTGGGTGAAGCTCATGGAAAGGTTCAGTCTGCACCCTCTGGGGCTGCTCCCTGATGCAAACCCAAGCACAGCAAGGTGAGCAGCTGGGAGATCCACTTCAAAAGCACGGACAGGGCAAAGCAAGCAACTCCTAATGTGGACACACCTAACTTGCTCTGGCACTTCAGTAGCTCCTACTTGATCACTCCTCTGTGACCACAGGAAGACAAATGCCTCTGTGAATTCATCCCTGAATCTCAGTCTAGACTTCCTCAATTCAAAGGAAAAGTAAAATTTTAAGTATCCTCTCAGATTACTTCCTAGGTAACGCCAGAGCGTGCCAATTATTATATAGGTCATGGCATAAAACATGAAGAAAACAAGGATTTTGTGAACTGCCATGGGGTCAGCCCTGAAAGAAACCGTATAAACACTTGTTTTAAATAATAAAAAGAAGGAAGGAATGTACATTATTTCAAGAAATATTTTTTAACAAAAATTACTATTTTCCTCATCAGTTATGCTTAATGGCTAATTTCGACCATCCTACACATCACAATCTCAAGCAAACAAAAACAATAGACATGAGGGCAGCATGCATAATGTTTTATCTGGAGAAGAGATAGGGATCTGGGTAATATTCAGAGAAAACTTTTTTACCTCGTTTCCTAAAATATCTTTTGTCCAGAAAAGAGAGGGGAGTCATTTGTAACGCACTCAGAAGAAATCTGGCTGTCTTAGCAGTCAGGGTTATACTTAGAAACATATGTAAATACCTATGGATAGACAAGAGTGCCTGGAATAAGTCATTTAACTCCTGTGCATGTGAGGAGCCCAACTCAGGAGGCACTTTTGGGGACTCTCCCAGAGTCTTAAACACTTGTTTAAATTATTGGTTACTTGGCTTATGAGTGCTGCAATCAGTCTGCTCTGGAGGAAGGAATCCCTGAAGAGAAAACACCATTTTGATTAATTTCCCCATTAATCACAGCACTTCAGAATGCGCAGGGCCCATCACAAACAACTAAACAGAGACAAGGTCCTCCTCTGGGAGCACACCACCTACTCAGCACCCCTTCAGTCTTCCGTCTTCTGTCTCTAGGGGATGTCAGGTCTTCCCAAGAGTACCTGCTAGGCTGGCTTCACTTAAACCAGTGCTTATTGAAACAGCTTTCAGGTTTGCTCTAGGAGCTCAATGGGTTTGCCTACATACCTTCAGTGGAAGAAACTTGGCTTCAACATCTTTTTCTTCTCTCCATTTATCATTCAGAATCTCTGGCTCCTTATGAACAAGGGAGAATATATATAACTGCATTCAATTTATGAGATATGTTTGAGTATTAATCATTTCATGTATGTCAAAACACATTTTGGAAGCTGGCCAAAACCATATATAAACCAAATTTCTGTAATTTTAAAGGGTAACAGCAGCGAACTACTAAACACAGTGCTACAGCAATGTGCTTCTCACATATTTCTTCCTCAAGATCCTGATTTAAATTCAGGTTTATCAATAAAAAAGCACTACCGAAACAGCTTTGAAATTTTAATTTCCTTTGGAAATAAAGGTCTCTTTTAGATAGAGCTGGTGTTGCTTGCCTCTGAACGCTCCCCACTTTCATTATACATTTTTTTTCCTACAGCTGCTAAATCCTATTTTCACAAGAGAAAAAAAATAAAAAAGCAATTTTGCACCTCTAATCATCAAAGCAGCATAATATAGGCCTTTATTGTGTCAGTCATGAATTGTCTTTCTTGTGAGCTCACAATGTCATAATATTCTTTTTGATTAATGAGGATCCTACAATTACAGGGTAGGAACCGTCATGCTGTACTGCAGAGCCTGTCTAAAGGCAAAAATTACAGTTAATGCTAATGCATTACCAAAGAGTTAGGGGTGGAATTATTACTGTCAGCAAATCAAAAGGGTCTGCACCCACAAGACTGATAGCTTTTGTGATTTCTGGAATGCAATTCTGGGTGGCCAATGAACTTTCACATGGGACCTTGTGAATTCCCACTCCCGCTTTTTGCACACTTAATGCCGTTGCACACATTATCTGGAATACCTCTGCCCACCTAGAAGGCTGGCAGATGGGGCTGCAAGCCTTTGAGTGTGAAACAAAAGGGGTCTAGCGAAAGCTAGCCTGACTAAATGGAAATCTATCACACCAATAATAAGCAGTTTCAGGCTTCACAGTACAATTCAGCCCCCATCGTGCAGGTTAGCAGCAATGAAGGGCAAGGCACATTGAGGCCGGCAGAGGACTTCACCTTACGAAAACAGCGTCAAAAGGCAAAACCAAATCAAATCAATAATTATTCAAATCAATCCTTGTATTGTTACAGGCTATTTGCTTCCTTGTTAGTTGCTCACAATGCATTCTCCCAACTGTAATCACCAAAAAAAGCAATTTCGCAAACCAGTATACCTCGCGGTACAGCCAAGATGCTTATTTTGTATTCATGTGTCCAGACACTGATCCCTGCTGTAGAAACACCAGGATATTTTCTAGAAGTGTCACTGTGACTTAGATAACTTAATCCCATGACTGAATGAGAGAGGCACCTGAAAATTTTACATGCTACTTAAGTACTTTTCAAACTTTGCTCTCAGCAATTTTCAAGAGAGTATTCCAAGCTTTCTACTGTTTATTATTTTTCCACATCACTCAGTAATACAAGTATATACTAAAGATCAAAACCATAGGACTCGAAATCTGAAAAACAATTTTTTCCCTTTAGAAAATAAATACTCAGGATGTGAATGATTATATAACGAGCAGCACAAGTGATGTCAAAACCAAAGTCTCTTTGATGCTGCACATTCAGAACACACTATCATCTTCCTTGAATCTTTCTCTTCTGTCACATCTTATTTAATTTTGCTCTGGTAGGATGTACTGTGTTTGAACAACTCGAGTGGGAAGGCTCATTCCAACTTCCAAGATGTCAATGCCATTAACTGAACACATGTTTTGCAGTGGAAGAGACTGGCTGATGTAGCAGCTCAGTCATTATTCAGCAGACAGACATCCAGCTGAAAGCCATTAACCCAGAGAAAACAAATGACTGCTCTCAGGCTTTGCCCCTCCAAGTTTATGTTGCCTGTAAAGAAAAGCATTTAGTCCCGCACCTCAGTTCCCCTCCAAGTGAAGACCTTTCTTTACAAAAAAACCATCCCCTTCAAATTAACAGATTATTTTAAATATTTCTCTTAACTTGGAAAGGCAACACAGATTTAGGGAAACGGTTCTAGAAAGTAGGAGAAAACAGAAGCAAACAATAGGTTAGAGCATAAGCAAATATTATACTGTTTTCTACTGCCTAAGGGGCTTCAAGCAGTAGGGAGGGGGAAAAGGAACAAAAACATTTTGGCCTATCACAAGCTTTTGAAGTTCTGGTTAAAAGTAACAGTCTGCGATAAGCAGGAGGTCAGGAGACTACCTGATTCAGTAGCATTTCACAGTTTTAATTTCTATGACATTTTTAATATTAGCCACAACATTTTAAGTACATTTAGGGATCTAATGATAATCTTAATCAAATATCAAGCTTGTTAGGTAAATAAAAGATTCAACTTTACGATGTGCTGATATTGCCAACATCAGTGAGAGTTTAGTAGCTAACTGAACTGGTCCTATGATTATGGTGGACTGCTTCATTTTACATAGCAAAATTACCAGAAGAAAAGTTCACTCTAAAAACTCCCAACAACTTAATATATTCCATGCAACAAATGAATCCTATATATGGCAAAATATTAACAGATTTTTCCATTGGATTTCTTTTCTCAGGAAAAGTTTCATGCAAAAGGCACTTAGGGAGCTGAATAATCATCTGTATTCCTTTATGTAATTTAGTAACACAAACTATGGTTTCGAAAATGTGAAGTGATAAGTTTATTTTTCAAAACTCTTCAAATCTATTTCTTTCAGAACAAAGAAAGAGAGAAAAAGGTATTTGGAGAGCAGAAACGAACATAGGGGCTTCATAGTGAGTGACACTTGTAGGCTATCTATTTCGGAGCCCCAATTCTGATAAGCGGTAGTAGTGAACGTTTAGAGAAAAGTACAAGAAATGAACATGACTAGTAAGCATCTTCATGCCCGCCTCTCCTCTAAATTTTGCTAATCAGCAAGTTAAGAGTTCCTGAGCCAGAAGTTGTATTCAGGGCAATGGTCAGCAGTTGTCAGCGGATCGACTCTCCATGAACTTGTCTGTCCTCTTTTTGAATCCATTTTGAGGAAGGGTTCATGCAGCAAAACCAATAAGCAACAAGTCGACATTTTGGGGCAGACCACCAGCAAATGCCAATCATCACAACTTCACCCAATTCAGTACAGCCCTCCGGTCTCTCACAGACAAGCACCTCATGGGTTTTGTTTGTTTGTTTGTTTGTTCTTCCAGTTTGTTCTTCCAGCCTTTCTTCCAGTGTTAGCTAAAGTGACAACACAGACTCCTATTTCCTCTGTTAATCCAGTTGTCATTTGCATCTAGGAGTTAAGAGGAGGAGCATTAGAAAGAACTTGCAAAATCATCTCTAAAGGCACTCTTAGAAGCCACTTCTCAGCTAACAATGGCTTCCTGTTTCCACTGATGTCAGTGGAAATTCCTTGTGATTCGCCACAGAGCAGGTCTGCGGCGGGCAGCAGCTCGCCTCTGCTTAGTGAGGAGAAGTAATCCATGTCCATCCTGTTCTTAGCCTGTACAATCATCATCCTCATTCCATAACACAGATGTTCATCCTTATGGACTGACATCGCATTCCCTCCCATTGCACAAAGGACTGAACGCAATAGCATAAACTTTTTTAATTTCAGCCCCCTGTTGTTGCAGACAATCATCCTGAACAATCTCATGCAGAAGTTTATCATGCTTCATCTTCAAAAAATTTCAACCGTCTCATTCCACTATTCTTTTGAAGGCTCTTCCACAACCTTCTGCAGGCTGCTTGCTATTCCAGATGGTTAGAAACTGTCTTCTAACTATTAGCCTGAATTTATTCATGGGATCCATTTGTTCTTCTGCCAGTATTGTTCTGCAGCAACAAATTTTCATCACTACTGAGTTGGGTTTGGATCAGCAAGTTGTAACCTACAGATAAAAGGATCATTGTATTGCATTTGTTTATGAACTAATGCCCCCTATAGTTATTTTAATAGAAAATATACAGTGAAGTGCTGAGAAATATAAATGAATGTCATTGACAGTTAAAATGATAGCTTGCAAACTTGCATGACAATTAACAGGCTTCCTAAATTATAGTTCATGCTTTAAATGATTAATATCTAATTATCTATATATGTATATCTCTATAAGCTAATTATCTGTAGCTTGTTAAATACATAAGTGTTCTACAAAAGCTTCAGCCATTAATAATAGAGTAATTAAAAAATTATAAATAATGTGCTTTAAGTTAATTACATAGAAAATACATTTATCACATATATTAACCCGACAAACTGATTTGGCTTGTTAGAAGAAGCCTTTGTATTCTGCTGGTGTCTTTTGTAGTATCTGGGCCTTCTGCTGAACTTAACTTTCATGCTTTCTGGGAGCCACAGATGCCTACTCCTGCTCCACACCTAGCACTTGCCTGTTCTGATTTTCCACTGCAAGCAGCCATCCCTCACCCTGCTGCCCAACTTCTCCTCTCAGGCAGTCCCCATTTGCCGCCTTCACCTTCCTGTGCGGCTGATGGATGTGTTCACGGAAAACAGCCGGACAGGGCCCTCTCTTAACGTACATAAGGGAAAGTTGGAAAGTTGGGCCGTAGAGCAACCACAAATGCTGTATACCCTCCTGCACCCACACGAAGTGTAGTGGAGGCAGAGGTCTGTGCTGGAGGGTGGCAGGGAGTGGCTGTTCAGGAAGCTTAAACTCTGCTTTCTGGCATGGGTAAAGCAGGCAGCTTGCTACCTCCAGCACTGCTGCCACTTCCAAGAGTCAGAGCTACTTGCTTCTGTTTGATTTTGTTGCATGTTGCCTTTAAAACAAGTATGCAAGGTCAAACAGTCATCGAGTAAGGCACAGGGAGCTAGAGGCAGTCAGGAGACAAAACCTGCAGCACTCATCCCAAATAATGACTTTGTCAGACAAAGATTCCTCCAGTCCTCAGGGCAGGAAAAAAAAAGAAAAAAAATTTGGTACCAAACAGATTAAACAGCATGTACTTTTGATCCTCTCACAGCTGCTTAGATACTTGAAGCACAAAAAGTAATGAGTAGTACTGTCCAGTACATAGTTTGAGTATCTGTTAGGCCAAGTGTGGTACGAAGGTCACTCCTGAGGAACTGCTAGCCGATTCCTCTGTTTGCTGAAAAAACAAAATAGGAGTCCTTCCCTTCCAACCCGAACTATACTTTGGCTCTGCAAGGCCACTGCACTAGGGTCCTAGTTCTCACTGCAAGTTGATGGGCTACTTGATGTGTCACAAGTACACAGCCAGTCTTTAATAATCCTTAATGGATTTTTTTTCCTTACAAAACAGATTTCCACACAAGTCTTGCCTCTTTGCTAAAACCATCTCTTTGTCCAAAGCCATCTCTAAAAGGAAAACCTGAATAGTCTACTGCTAATAAATGTACCTAGGCACATACATACAAAAGCTGCTCCTTCAAAGATAGTACCTATTTTTCCACACATGAGCAGAAGGGGAAAGGACAGGCTTGCTTAAAGCTTGAATACATTATAGCTTAGTGGCTGGAACCATTCCTGTGAAAAAGAAATAAACTCCGCTGTCAGTAATCTTTATATTTTTGCTTTACAGGTTATACAAGACTTTTGCTTCCCACAAAATGCTTAAAAAAAAAAAAGAGAGCAAATAATTCTGCCACAGTTTCCCTCCAATACCTGTTGGAGACAGTAAGAATTATTTTGCTTTGCCTTAAATTAAGCCGAAACCTCCAAAGATGACAGGGACAGTATTGAATAAAAAAGATATATACAAATAGTGTTTCCCTTAACTCTGAATTGCATTAGTAGTGGGCCAGTATTTTCTTTCTTTCAAACATTCGGACTTGAATGCGGATAATAATCCCAAAAGTATATTTGCATATACATAGCTACCTATAATTTTGTCACAGACAAGTAATAAAATATATAATACCAAGATAAATAATAGCAGCCCACCAAAGTTAATGGTTTGGTCATTTTTTGATTAATTTTTACAGTTTATTTTGTAATATTTTTTGCCAAGAATATATCACTTAATTCCAACTTCGAGTCCAACACTTGAGTAAGTTTTGCACAGTCTCTCACAAAAAACCCACAGCACCTCTTTATGTTGTAAATTTGCTCTTGCTGGAGAAGGCAAGGAGAAAGTGGGGACTGCTGCACGCCCATGAGAAGAAAGGCTGATCCAGAGTTTTTGCATGTCCACAAGGATAAAAGGAAGTGGCCTCAGTGGTATAGAATTTAGGAAAATAGAAGAAATTGCCCTTTTTTTCCTCCCCCCCCCCAATCAATAAAAATATTCTGTGTGTGGTTTATTTTACTCTTTTAAAAAAAAATCTGCTCCCAGTGAGGGTGTAGCTTGGATTGTAAATGCAGTATTTCAATTGGAAGATTAGTTAGCTTTCATGGGAATTAGCAGAGAGTCCCATCATTCACAGCTGACTTGGACAATAAAATCTGTTTTCTGTCATTAATCTGGCACCAACTGGCTGACTGGTCACCTACAGCGAGCTGTGAGAGATGGGAAGTGAGGAACAGTAATGTTTATTCACCAGATAGTACTGTGGAAAACAAACAAAAAATTATCTTGGGAAAACTGTGGGCTACAGAGAAGTTCTTGTCCGTTCAATGCAGGGGGTAAGTTTGTTAATGTGATTCCTCAGAGCTCTTCTCTTACCCGCAGTTCAGGGAAGGAAGCTATTTCCTTCTTAGAGGAGGAAAGAATGAAAAGCAAATATACAGAAGATTGATAAAAGTACGAAGCATAAGCACTGACAAGTCTTTGAGGAACTACTTATTCATTAATAATATTTACTTAGCAATAACAGATGTTCGAACGTCAGCTTTTCAGTGTTACAATACAGAATCTACTCTAATGTCATTACAGCAAGCCCGCAGTGTGGCTGTAGACCAGATTTCTGGATTTAGAACCATACCTCTGCAGGAACTCATTTTACTCCAGGTAGGCTACTTGAGAAGATGCCTACTAGTTGGGGAAAGGACTTCAAAACTGGTCTGAATTTAGGCATTGTTGCCCAAGCACAAGCAGCTTTGTCAGTTTGAAATTTCCAGTCCTGAATGCTGTAAGCAAGCTCAGACACAGCTAGCTCCGAAAACATGTTTGCTCGGCAGCACAGGAGTCGTTGTACAATACCCCAGGCAAATCTCGGAAGGCAGAGTTTGAGTGACATTGCTAAAGCGGTCTAAAAGTGAGTAAAACTAACACTGAGTTTTTGGGATGGCAAACCAGTGCCAGATTCCACCAGAGCCTGGTCAGCTGTGCTCCACTTGACACCAACTGGTTTTGTGGTAGAAAAGTAGAAACACATGCCAGTTGCTCCATTTACAGATTTCTGATTTTGGAGATGGAAAAAAGCTGCCAAAGCAGAAGAAATAAAAAGGTCTGTACCCATAGAGCTTGGTCAGTTCTTCAGCCACCTCCATGATTACACAGCTGTGGGTGCTTAGACTCTGCTAAACCTTTCACAGGACTCCTCCAAATCCATATCGAAAGCAATTGACTGGTCACACATCTAGACAAAACCAGAATATGCAACAGGGAGTGCAATTTTACATCCTACATTTCAGGGCATTCTGCTGTACTGTGTGCTCCTCAGCAACATTACCGTGGGCTGAAAAAGGTGGAGATGTGCTCCAAGCTCGGCAGTAGCCAAGATATTATGTATTTTCCCTTCAGTACAAGACACCACTCAACTCTGGGCAGTTGTGCTTAGCAGGAGCTAAGAGCCTAGGGGAAATCTTCCCTCTGTGTGTGAGGCACTCTCCACCTTCCTCTCTTTGAGTTGAATGAGTATTTTTTGCCAAAAGTGAAAGAGAAGAGCTCCTCACAATGAGTCATGGTGTCTGCCAGCTGAGCCCTGAACATAAAAGAGGCTGTGAGTCCGGGACCCTCACCACTCACAGACACAAAAATACCCCCAGCTGGCTAACAGGAGCTATTTTGCTTCACTAGCAGGCATCATCTCCAGGGTTAGTCTATTCCAGGGTCCTCACAGGAGCAACAGCTCCCACCTGAGTTCCTCACGGTTTTCTATGGGGCTGGCTTCTCCCACAGAAAGCCCATGACTGGTTTTCAAGCTACCGCTCAAGACCTTTGTCTGAAAAAAGACTTAAAGTGGTTTTCTGCTAAATTAGTTTAAATAGGAGATGGGTATTAAACTGTGGCATTTATGACTGATTTTGTTCACAGCACCTGTAAAACCTTGCAATAAAGCTACTTGCTAACAGCATGGGTTTTTTTCTGTCCAGCTCTGAAGAGAGTTCATTATTAGCATGCACTTGATAGGTTAATTTTTTCAGTTCTGCATGATTAATCGCAGCACTCTGAAGTAAACATCCTATACAACAGCAACTCAATCTGTGTGGTGGTGTGTGTCCAGTCCATTTCTTTCTAAAATATACATATGTACAGGAATATTAGCCCAAATTTTTTTGTAAAAACAAATCCATTTAGAAGTTAGAGTGCTCCATTCTAAGCAAGGCAAAGTTGAAAACAGGATACAGTGAATATATCACCAAGGTACCAATTAACACAATATTTTTCCTCTAGGAAATATATTTGTTCTCTTGGAGACTGAACTTTCACTGAAAGAAACTACATTAGTGAGAAAACAACTTTGCACTGCAGTCTTTTTGGCACTTACAGACTATGTTACAGTAAAGGAAAATTAAGAATTTTAACCTGAAGAAAAACATCATCTCAGTTTAAAAGAAAAAAAAAGAAAGGAACAGGATGGTACAGAGTATGGAGTTAAAGTGAGCCCTATTCACTGGCTTGGCACAAGGATATATATATCTCAATATATCAAAATTGAAAACGGTTGATATATCAATATATCAAAAGTAGAAAAAGTTCCATTTTTTGAGAACGGAAATTAAGTACCAAGAATCAAAACAATACTTGGCTTCACAGAAACAGTCTATTACAACAATAATGCTACACTCTTACGCAATGCTTTTTATCCTTACATCTCAAGGCTGTTTATAGTAAATGCATGTAAGTGTTGTTCAGTAGTTACAAAATGCACAAAGCTTGCTTATAAAACACTTTAAAAAAGTGCTCCTCACCCTCTTAAACACACTTAGATAAAAAGATGACCCATAAGGCCTAATTTGGCTCTTGATTGCTCTGGCACATGGAAGAATTGCCCAAATTAATCCCACTGAGAACCCAAGTGAACCTAAACAACTGAATGGCCCAATCCCATTTACATATAACATTAAAAGGATACAGAATTAAAAAACTGGTCCAAATCCATTGAAATTAATGGAAAACTTTCCCTTCTCTTCCCACCCTAGGTGGGAAGGTGAAATACTTACCAAAACTATTGGTGTTGGGAATACACAATTTCCCTAGAATGAAAGACTTCTACTATTGCACATGCTTAGAAGTTAGGAAGACAGATGTGGAAATACAGCAAGCAATCAGATCCCTGGAATTAATAAGGCTTCCATGGAAAAAAAGTATCTTTCAACTGTGGGACATGCAACCAGTGCCAAGAGCTACTGAAATAAATGCGTAAAGACATAGGCAAGGTGGGAAAGAAAGTGAGCACATGTATGCCAATGTAGAGGCAAAGCTGTAAGTGTGTTAACCAGAAGAAAACACTTCCAAGAGGTATCACAGCAATCTAAGTACTGAGAACCAACAGTTCCACCTCACATACCTTTGAAAGTCTGTCTATAGTAAGAAGCAGTTTCAGGCCACACATTAAGTTTCTACAAGTTCCTTCAATACACATGTTATACCTTGCAAAGGAAAGGAGAGGAAAGGCTGCAACTAATCTTATTTTCTACCTCCTTTGGCTGCCACCCTTCAGACAAGGGCATGTGCACAGTGACTAGTGCCTTAGTCTTCCACGTGTCTAGCTATGGCAGCATGCTGTGGCCAGTAACACATTCACAAGAAGACCCAGGCAGACCTGCATAATTTAGCTAAGACTAAATTTAGCTAACGCTACTACTGCAGAGTTCCCATCTCAGGGATCGACTCTCTGGGGAGAGAAAGACTTTATAATATCTAACAGGGCATCCAAGCAGAAGGACAGATCTTGCTATCTTTCAGACTGTTCCTTAATATTCTGATAGCATATTTGTGGGCACATTATAAATACTTCTTAGATTTTATTAGACAGAACTTACCATAAAGGCGTAAAAAAAATATTAATATTACCATAGAATCATGGAATTGTTTAGGTTGGATCTTTAAGATCACCCAGTCCAACCATTAACCTAGCACTGTCAAGTCCACCACTAAACCATGTCCCTAAGAACCACATCTACATGTCTTTGAAATACCTCCAGGGATGGGAACTCCACCACTTCCCTGGGCAGCCTGTTCCCATGCTTGACAACACTTTCGGTGAAAAATTTTTTCCTAATATCCAATCTAAACCTCCCTTCGCACAACTTGAGGCCATTTCCTTTTAGTCCTATCGCTTGTTACTTGGGAGAAGAGACTGACCCCCACCTTGCTACAACCTCCTTTCAGGTAGTTGGAGAGAGCGATAAGGTCTCCCCTCAGCTTCCTTTTCTCCAGACTAAACACCAGTTCCTTCAGATGCTCTATCTTCTGGTCAAAACAGCCTGATGCCAACTTGAATCCCTCATCTATCCTCTAACTGGTCAAGCAAAATGTGTCCTCTGTTACTGATTTCCTGAGCCATTTGCTCCAAGTTTTGATGTCAAGTGAAAGGTAGGTCCACTCAAAGTTTGCAGAAGTATTTGGGATTTAGATTAAAGCCTTCCAGCAATTACATAGAAGTTGTTGAGGTTCAAAAGCTTGGCCCATAAGCCAAACGAGTTGGTATTTAATTCTATTGGAAAGCTTTTAGTCAGGAAGGCTGATCATCTTTATGAAGAGAACTGGTAAAATAACCCTACAAAAAAATGGGCTTCATGTGAAGTATGTTTCACGCATGATTAACTATGCAAACAAATCTATCATTGACTTAATAGGAGAAGGGGGAGCCTATAAACTAGAAAACTAATGGAAAAAGAAATGGTTCTTAATAAGTGGATCCTCCTGCTTTGGGAGCAGTCTCGTTGATTTTTTTTTTCTTTCTTTTTATGATAAAGCTTGGGGTTGCAACCTAGCAAATTCCTTAATCATGCAAGTAACCACACTATCCATTATGTACAGAACAGTGCATATTTGATCAATAGCACTGTTTTTGTTAATGCTATATCAACTAAATAAGTAGAAAAAAAAAAATCCTTCAAATTTTGTGGATATTTTCAGTTGCTGAGTCAGAAAACAAAATAAGGTCCAACATCTGCATTTATTTTTGTTCAGTAAAGCTTGCATCTCCCTTCAGGGCTGAGAGCAGGCAAACTGCTGCTAACCATGATAATTACACAGTACTCAGCATGGTGAGTAGAATAACATTGTAATTGTCCAAGGGTTTGAACAATTTGGACTGATTTTGTATAGTGTATAATTTACAGTAAAGATTCAGAATGTGTTTTCTTTGCTCCAAGAACACTTTCATCCTTTAGCTCTGGATCATTATGTATGGAGACAAGCATCCACAATCAAATTCAATCCAGATGAAGAACATCTGCAAAAATAGAATAATTTATTTTATTGACATTTACATAATTTTATCTGGGTCTGATTCTGCTTGTGATGGTCAAGGTAATATAAAATAACCAAGACCCCACAGAGTCATTCAGACAAAATAAAAATATGCAAACTCTTGAAATGTTACCGCAATCATAACAAATTAGTGACAGTGACTGAACCAGGGTGAAAGGACTCAAGAAAATATTAACGAGCTCAGTGCTTACATATGGTTTATTTTCCTTCACGAGGCCAGGGCAAGACTTGGTCATATGCAGTTGCATATTAAGACCCTCATTCTGCAAAAATCTAAGCATTTATTTTTACATGCTGAAGAGTCACTGTGAAGCAACTGGGACTACTAACAATGAGAACGGTTATGGATCAGGGCCCATATAATTTCTGAGCATTAGCTATGGCAGTGCATAGCAATGGGAACAATGAGTACCAGAGAAATCTTCATTGCCACTGTGTGTAAAGGAGCAGCATGACCTAAAAGTGTTTTTACTTTTCTCAGAAACAAATGAACACTTCAGCATTGTGAATGTACAGTATCATCCTTTACGAGACACAGACAAAAATCTTTACAAAAATAATCAGAAGCCTTAACAGTGCTCTGTTTTCTATGGCTTTTAAAGACCTGTTTTTTTTTTTTTTGTTAAATTGTTTTAATTGGGGGAGGAAAGGAAGAAATGGAGCCAGGGGGAGGAGAGGGGAGAAGGAAGGGGAGAGGGAATACCTACAAATATGTTTTCATTTACCCAAATCCAAATTTCCAGCAAATTACAACCCATACATTTCCAATATTAATGATTATTTTAAAATTAGTGCAGATTCTATAAAAAAATAACTAAGGTGGTGGGGTTTTTTTTATTTTACACCCAATTAAAAGGTTTCTCATTCAAAAACTATCTTGAACAGTTATGTTCCTGACTTGAAACGTGGGACTTTCCCTCTCAGAGATTCCTCTCCATTCTCATATTGGAGAAAAAAAATAGACCCTAAAACCAGTAGGATTTTTTTTTCTTTCTTTAATGTTTCATGGCCATAAAATTCCTATAAAATAGGAATAAGAAATACCTACCTTACAGGACTCTAATGGGAATTATATAACCAGTATTTACGGAGCACTTTGAAGAAAGTATTAAAGTAAACATAAATATTCCCAGTATTGTTGCGAAGTTGTATTCTCTAGTAGAGAATTAGGACTGTTTCTAAATCACAGGATTCTTGCAAAAAGGACCTTTCTAACTCTATTTAACTCATTGCTCTAAAGAACATAAAGGAGTGATGTCTCTTATCATGCCAGTTGCCAGCTTTTATAATACCACTTCATTACAGCAGTAGGTTAAAAACTGGATCCAATAGCCGCTTTCCTGAAAATTAGGTAGTAGAAATATGTAACAGATGGTTCAAAAATTTCTACATTAAATGCCTTCCAACTTCTATGTTTAAGGTAATGTCTTAATTGTGCTATGCAAAACTGAGCAAAATTTTTCACTTTTTTTAATTACAACTAATTCTAACAGCTAGAGTAATTGTAAAAGAATTTGCCTTTGCATGCTGGATTTTATATAACTGACCTTCAGCTGGATCACACAAAGTCCTTCAATAGTACGATTCACAATATAATTTTTGACAAGCTTCCTATCAACATGAACTTCATAGCAGTTACTGGACATAATGTATCAATGGCATGACTGACATTTTATGCTTGGATGGCTTTATGCTATATAATGAAAAAGGAGGAAAAAAATGGGGTTTGTGTATAAAGCAGTATCCTTCTTCTCAATGTCAACAAACACTAATCAGATCTGGAAAGCAAGCCTGTGAGCTATTGAGGCTAGGTGACCTTAACATTCAGAAACAGATTTTTCAATTAATTCAATATTCATCCTTATGATGCCTTTAACACTGTAATGTTGCAAGTAAAAACTTCAGACAAATCCCAGTTTCCAACAGTTGGTCTAATACACTTAAAAGCAGATGCTGCCAAATTAAAGAACAAATAATAAAAAGTAAGAAGATGGAAGAAAATAAGGCCTATTGGCTACACGAGGTTTTCTGCACATTATTATAGTTCTAGGGAAATGGTTCACTTCTTTCACTACTTTTGTCACTGCCCACAGCTCTAAAAGGAGGTGATGAAGGACTATAAACAAAAGACAACCATTTGGGTTTCTTTTCTAACTATCCTCAGCCACTGTGGCATTGATTTCAGCATTACCTCCTGGATTGAAAACCCAAAGCACAGATGCAAAACTAAATGGTCCCAAATCGGCTGCTACACTCAGCAACGTTGTTTATCCAACATACATTAGGCATAAGACTTCCCGAATTACATCAGACCCATAGCGTTTACTCAGCAGGAGGTTGAAAACTCCTCCCTAAGAAAGAGGAGCAAGATCGGATGAAAGACAGCAACCTGATCTAGGCACAAAACTTCTCAGGAGACCCGCTTCCTATGGGGACATGGGCATTGCACTTTATCTTGTCATAAGCGCTAATATTAAGAATGTCACCATAGGCCACATTCTCCTCTGCTGTTGCTAAGCTATTAGACTTACCTATTTATAGGTATCTATAATATATTTGCATATTCAAACATAATCTGTGCACAGTCAGTCTCTGCTTTATAGCCCGCAGGACTTCACATCATTGCCTTGCTCCCTTTGCAATTCTTCAGAAGAATAAAGGCAGGAATGCAATAGGGACACCAAAGTAACCTTCTCTTTCCAAGAAGCCCACCAAAATCTTCACACTGACTCTGGTACCACAGCTCAGCTCCCCGAGAGCAACGATGCTGGCCGTGCAGTAGCTCCTGGCCCCAGGTGTATTTTTCACAGAACTCTGCAGCAGTCCAGGTGGAGGAAGCAGACTCTGCTCTCCACCAGCAAAGCACATCATCTCAAGAAACAGCGTGTTCATAAACAAGCTACCAAACCGGACTCCTCACACCCATCCTGTCTTCGATAAAAGGAGTAATTTTAGTTTACTGAATACACTCTAGCCTGGTGCACCCAGGATGCAGGGCTCCCTCTGTATCCTGGGGGATGCAATGTATGGCTCTCATAATGAACATACCACAAGTGTGGAGGACAGAAAGTAGGAGGGAATGTCTACCTCCCACTGAACAGAAGTATTTAATCAAGGTGTTTCTGGGCACAATAGGAAGCCAAATTTTGAGTAGCCCAAGGCTTACCTTAATTCAAATAAAATAACTAACATTAAATAGAGGCTCTTATAAATATCATTTGCCTCCATGGCTGCAGAGGCAACTGAGTAGGATTTAGGGAATTTGTATTTCAGATACCTGAAATCCTATGTTAGGTCTTAAAAAAAATTTTTTTTAGGTTCTGATTTGAAACCTCTAATGATTCTCAAATCCATTCCAGTGAAGAGAATAAGAATCAGAAAACCTGGAAAGTAAATTTCCCAGAGCTCCTCAGGTTCTGTCCATCTCCCACAGGTTTTCTGGCAGGAGGATATGGCTGTATATTTGCCCAGCATTTCCATGCTCTTTAGTGATACTGAAGTTCCTTTTGCTTGAGGAAATTCTAATCACAAACTGAAGACAGTCCACAGGGTTAAAAAAAAAAAAATACCCACTGAGTTCTTGCATCAAAACATACTAAAGTTCAGGAGGGTTGGGATCTGGCCCAGAAAACTTGATTGCAAAGCAGGATTGTATTTATATTAGCTTTGCATAAACGAACATTTCAAATTCTGTTAGAAGACCTTATATCTAGGTTGTACATTAAGCAGTCTGTTGTCTGAAAAATTATGCCAGTTAAAAGAAAACTGTTTTCTTAATTATCTCAACCCTTCCTAACCCACACAGTCTTTTTATTTTAATGAGGCTCAACCTGTGGAGTTCAGTGTTTGTTAATTTTCTGAGAAAGGGGGAGGAGAAAGACTGGGGTTTTTAATAAGTGATGAAAATGTGGAAGGGTTTTTTTTTTTGGAAGAGTTTTGGGATACATGTAAAAAGTAGCTCCCAAAGGATGGAAGAAAATTGCTCACAGAGAGATTTTTCCTGTCAACTTTTTTTCCAGGATATCGTTTTTCTAGTAGAGTTAAATAACCCCTTAACGTGGACGTTCAGTAATGGAAAGTTTAACACTTTGCTACGTCACTGCTACATTGAAAGGCTATGTTGGGTCAGATACTCAGCTGCTGTAAGTCAGCATAACTCCACTGAAAACACTTATTCCAACAGAGCTTCACTGTTTTACGGTAGCTAAAAGCCTAGATACGAATCTTGCAGAAACAAAACATCCACTTCAACTAACCCTCCTCTTCATTCCTACCAAAGCTTCAATTTATGGGTGCTTTGAATACACAGTAGGAAGTCAATACCTCTTTGCCTTCCTCATTCATGAAACCCCATTATTTTTGATGCAGTTTATTTTTTAGTGAACTGGCTCGAGGCAATTAGCTTTGAAACCAATTTGGCAAACGACCTTCTCCTCCGTCATCTTCCTGCCACAGTTACCGTTTTCCTGTTTCATACGACATTGGTAGCAGGTGCACCGTGCCAATCCCACCTGTTCACTTCCCTAGACACAAACCTTCTGAGATTCAGATATGTGTTTCAGCAGAGAAATTGAAAGTAACAGTGGCATTAGCTTCTTTAATGGCAGTAAAAAAAAAAGTGTGAAGCAGGCAGAAACTAGTTTTGAACTGTTTTTTTCAAGAAGATACAAACAGGCTGTTCAACAAGTGACCGGCTGAAGTCACAGAAGTGCTATACATTGATCCCTGGCAGAGAAAATCCCCACTTGCTGTGTTAAAACCCATTTCTTCTTACGTCTCTCCAGAAGCCATGAATGAGCTATTAGAAACAGCACAGCTCTCCATGGCAAGAACAAAGAGTACCACAGGCTGCTCCTCAGCATCTCATTTTCTCCTCTCAGAAGCATTTGATGCAGATCTGAAATCTCCTAGCTCAGTTTGGGATGGCCTTTGTTTCAAGAATCCGTCATACGTTGTATTATTCACTGGTGTGTTTTGTAATGCGTGGCTACAATGCAATGAGGGTATTTCACATTCACATGAAAGCAACAGAAGCTAAACTTTGCCTTTTAAGCTTTTGTTCTATTGCTGCAAAGTTGTATTTTGAAGTGATTACTCAAATATGAATCCAAGTGGAAAGTATGCTGGGCACTGGAGCTAATGAACATGAATCCACAACACAGTACAGCAAAATGAGGATTCTGATTTACATACATTTCTTGTTGCTAGCTGCGCTTCTGACTCCAGATTCAAGTGCCTGGTGTGCTTCAGAGCCATGATTCTTAAAGTGTAGGTTAAAATAAATATTTAAAAAAAAAAAAAAAAAAAAAGATCTTTTTTACCTTTCAACCAGGCACAACTGGTTGCATGCAGCACTGAGCAGGAGAGGCTCCAGCCAAGGCTCTTGAGGACAAACAGCAGATTGCAGCAGACAAGTCAATTCTTTTGACAGAAGTAACACATATGAAAAGAGAGTAATGAAAATCCTCATCCACAGGCCACCAGAAGCAATGAAGCTTTAACTAGCCTATGAATTATGCTTTATGGATTAACATGGATTATTACAAATATAAGGCTTGCATCAACCTCCAAATAAACTTGGAAGGGGTTTGTGCCAAATTTTAATATATTGACTTCCTCTTTCAATAGTATTTTGGGGGAAAGAGAAATATTAATTTACCTATTCATTCTCAAACATTAAGGTTAGAGCCTTTCAGGGCAACATTTTTCAGTGCTGAACATTTTTATATATTCCAATGACTTCTAAGAAGTGTTGTTATTATCTTTGATCATAGCTGTCCTTCTTCCTTAAGGTAATGTATATATGTACTTCACTGTAATTGGAAGGGAGACCCGTATGCAGCAGGTTGTGAGTAATCCAACATTTCAGCATTTTCATAATTTGCTGGAGACATAGCTCAACTCAACTGCTTTTTCAGTAAGACTGATGTAGTTGAAACTAGGCAGATATTATGAGCCAAACTGCTATACAGCACAAATGCCCCAATCTGTTTGAATCTTAAGTTTCACTAAGTAAGAAGCAAAGAGGCTAGATTATGCATACAACATGGTCACAATATGTACAATACCAGTAAGGAATTTCATCTGGGAGGCCCTTGTCACAAAGTGTATGAGATGCTTTTCGCATCAGGTACTCTAAGGAAAATATGTGGGGAGACAGCAGGGAACATCCTCTTAAGTAACAGTGGAAAGAGAAGAAAAAGAGAGAGTGCTACACCTAATGGTTAAAATATTTGATGTGCCTATAATGGTAGCCTTGCCTTTAATTTTAATTTTTATTGATTTTGTATGTACAACAACTGCACTTAGAACCATCTAAGAGCATAAGTACGTAAAGTGAAAACTTTAACTTCAAAAACTTTAAAGAATTGAAATTTGCAACTCATATTTTTAGTGCTTTCATCATTTTAAATAATGTTTACACCCATTCCCCAAGAACTCCTGTGTGTCGGTTTTCTACTAGAAAAACATCTGTCAAGCTACAGTTAGAGAGTAATGTGGAAGATCCTATAGCAATTCACTAGGACTATTTGCAGCATTAAATTATTTTCTTTAACTTGACTTCAGTTCTTCTACAATCAAAAATACCCACCTGAGCAGGAAAAATCTGTTTTCAGAGCTTTGCTATTTCTGTTATCACCCAGGCAAATACCAAAGGTACAGAGTGGTAGACGGGACATCTCCCATGGGTTCATTCCTGTTGTACGTAATCGTGCAGTGGCCAGTGGTATTCTCAATATGCACTGGAAATGTGGATAAATACCACTGACGTTACTAATGCACTCTAGATTTATACATATATCTGAGAATAGAATCAGACAACAAATTCTTTTCTGAGATTGTTCAACATTAATTTATCAAAGCAGACATTTTCACTCCCTCTAATCATCTTGTCTCAGTGATGTTTCTCAAGCAGGTAACTTATGCTATTATTCACATGCTTAAGACTTCCAGCAACTCGGTAAATATCTATTCCTTCAGTGATAAATTGTGCTAAGAAAAAAACAGCACAGCAATACCAAAAACAATTCCGAAATCCACAATGTTTCGTTGGAAAGAAATTGCTTCATTTTTTTCTAAGAAAATAATCAAGAGAAAAGGACAGTAAACATCCTGAGGAATTCAAAATGTAGAACTGACACAGCCTAGCATACTTTGGTTAAAAAGTTACGATGGAAATGCAAACTGGAAGAGACATATTCACTGCAAGAATTTCACAGATGGACAGTGATTGGTCACTGAAGACTTCAGACAGGTAGAAGGCAAAGGCAGAAGGACACATGTACAGAAGGATACATATGATAAAGAGGGAAAGAGAAATAAGTTATAGAGCAAATAAAGCAGGTCCTCTTTGACCCACATCTAAAGCATCACACCATGTGAAATTATGGCTAACAGCCACGAAGTCCAGAAAATGAGTTCCATATCTAGGATAGAAAAAAAGATTTGCCAGCCTTTACAGAAATTCACATCACAGAATTGGCCACATAAACATATTAGAAGGAAACTTAATCCATTAAACAGAATTGCAACAAACAGCATTTAGGAGGAAAACTATAGTTCCACTCCGTTGTTCTCGTGGGCCCATCCTCAGCACTGTGAAACATTATGCCAAGAAAGAAACAACTTTCCCACTTTCCCATAGCAACCCCACTATACTCCAGCAGGACATAAGTAACTCCCACTGTATGTGCACATTGCAGGAATAATATTCTTGCTCAGTTTTGGACACAGGCTTAGGTGGAGTCCCCAGATGAACTTAGGTAAATTTTATAGATAGCAGTTGCACTGAAACAATTTTGAGGTGACAAAGGCATGTCCTACTTAGTTAAGATAAATACCCAAAACCTAAAGGTCAGGACCACAACATACACAGATAGCAAGTATATTCTTGGTTGTTTCTGTCCCTTGGGCATCCAAAGACCCCAACCCCCCCCAAAGGCTTCTAAGTAGTGAACAAGAAGTGTGGCACCTGTCGAACAGAACAAACTGGAGAGACACTTCTGCACATCCATTCCCAGATCTGCAAGGTTTCAAAACACCAGCAGTGAAAACCCCGTCAAAATTAACATGACAGATCAAATTTTCTGGAGATCAGGAAATGCTAAAATATGCTGCACTAGAAGCAGTAGATACAAGTCAATAATGCAAGTGGTAAATAGGAGTAAACTAAAGCCAGTATTTCTCAACTTTCATTTGAAGAACCACCTAAGCTTTTGAAAGGAAACCACAGAGGATCTCAAGCAGTATTGTCACGTTGCTTCTCATTTCTAAGCAAAATTAGACCCTGCTTTGAATGTTCAATTATTACTTTCTCTATTTTTAACTTGTGGTTATATATGAGCCTATAAATTTCCTGGGAGATTTTTTTCTTGACATCATAGTCAAGTTATAATGCCTTACAGACCACAGCACCAAGAATGCTGCCTTAGACAAAGAGAGGCTGTAAACTTTTTGACAAACTGTGTGCAATTGCTATGGAAGACAGCATTCAGCATTTTTTTCTTAATAATAGCGTTGAAAAACATCTATATAGACAGAATAAGTTTGGTGTTAATGTAAGCAGTAACAGCAAGACTTAAGCACAACTAGGACAGGGGAAATGCATTATATTTACTTTCCATGCAAAAGGAATGTCAGAATATCATATATACAAGATGTAGTATATGAATTACACTTTCATTATTTTCAGCTGAACCGTAAGGCTATGCATGCGTATCTTTTTCCTCCTCAGTCCTTAGGACTTTGAGGTTGCCACTATTGCTGTCATTTGAAATACAAACGCTATTTCAGATCTAGAATCTCAGTCCCTTGTTGGAGGAAGTATTTTGGAAGTTTCCAACCCACTTACCTGGCAGGGACATCCTTAATCAAATGAGGCTGACAGATAAAAAGTGTATGGGGAATTGGAAA
The DNA here is from genome assembly GCF_965183815.1 of Platalea leucorodia. NCBI lineage: Eukaryota > Metazoa > Chordata > Aves > Pelecaniformes > Threskiornithidae > Platalea > Platalea leucorodia. The sequence goes on from NC_138823.1 coordinate 102,255,860, forward strand.
TTCTTTCAGTGCCCGGAGAACTTTACATTTCCCACCTCTGGTTCCTGTATTGCAGTTCTCCATGCTAGTGTTGCACCACATCGAAAGAAGGGAAACGATGCTATTTTTGCGTGGAAATCTGCATCCTTCTAACTTTCAGCTTCACATTTCTCTGAAGAAAGAATGGCTCATGTGATTTGATTCTACAGGCAGCTGAGAGTAAAATCTTTTCTGTCATGCTTCATTGTGAATGACAATGCTTATAATATCTCTCTAAGATGTAATTTTTTCATGTCAATAGAAAGTTGATATGCATAATCTAAGCAATAATTATCCTTTGTAAATGCCCTTGTTTTTGGCTTCCACTCTCATTATGGCTGTTTCAATTCACCATCCCCAGTCTGTAGAGAAAAAAATTCAGCTATTTACTCCAAAGGAGAAGGGAGAAAAGAGATTTTTGTCATATGGAAAAAAATGTAAAAAGCGGGGGGGTTAATACTATTAGCCTAGTGCTTGAGGTTTTTCCCCTCTTTGAATTTATTCCTATTGTTCTGAAAAAAACAAAAATGTATTTGCATCAAAAAGGGGGACATTCTAACTCCTCCATACAACATTTCTTTTCTTTGTTGCACTTTTTGCTGTTTAATTGCAGAGGGTGGGCTGTATAACTTCCTCTTTGAGTAGATTCTTTACTGAAAATAGTTTACCTGCTTGGAGAAAGGCAATTAACTTTGATTTATAAGCCCTAACTAAAGCGCATGGCATCACATTGTCCTGTATGTGTGTAAGAACCCATCCTTACAGAAGATGGGGCAGGGCATGGGAAGGGATTTCTTTTTAACTGTTATTGAACAACTGACCTAAAGCCTGAGGACTCTAACTTGATATTTTTAGCATTACACAGGCATGTAGCTTTGTCTTGTCTTCTTACATTGTTACGCTTATGGCTGAATACCATTCAGAATACCTGTGCAAACTGAAAGCCATTTCAATCCAGTAAACATGACAGACAAGTGGACTTTGCTGGAAGAAATGGCCTTCTGCTGACCTACAACAGAAGATCCCCCAGTCAGATGTGTCTTCCATACCCCGTCTCTCCTCAGCAGGCAGCTTCCAAGGATGCTGTCACAATGGGTTTGGCAAACCTCCTAATCCTCCATTGTTTGTCCTTTGTTAGAAAAGCAAAAGCTCTAAAAGAAACACAACATTCGTACAGTGTAAACAGAGAGAAAAAAAATCCAGTCTTTCATCCATCATATAGATTGCTGTGCAAAGGTTCACTTAGTATAAACAAAGCATACAAGGCAAGATATCCTGATCAGTCACCTCTCTAAGATTAACTGCAAGTACATCTCCTGCTGTTTCTCTGATACAAAACCACCATAAGCCTTCCTCTTTTCCTGTTAGTGTATCTCAAATGGCAGATCAGGGGAAAACTTACCAGAAATATGAGAAAAAGTAAACAGTGTGAATATCGTAATTCTCTGATAGGTCATATTGGTAGCTCCTCACAAAATGGCAGCTGCCTGTTCTAGGATTGCCTTCCTGTGCTTAAATGGGTCCTGTTCCAGAACAGAGTTAACCACCTATAAAGATGGAGCAACTGTAATAATTAGTAAAACAGTACTTTGGTGAAGTGATAAGGTCAGAACTGCAGCTCATCTTCAATGTAGAAATGCATATTTGATTTCTTCATGTAATGAATGTCAAAATATAATATATTATATATAATCCACAAATTGGATATTTATATTCAATACCTTTAGCTGAAAGCACAAGAACTATGTTTCAAAAAGGCGGTGCTCCTGAGATTTTCTTCACACCCCAACTTGGTAGGATGAAGGGGAGCGGAGATGTCTGAAATACTGCAAACTACTGTCTTCTCCCGAGAAGTGCCAACACTACACCCAGACTCTGGATCAGCCTTCAAATTTATTTACTTCTCCTGTGCAAAGCAATTTCCCTTGAGCACAACAAAGATTCAAGTATCTGCCCCCAAACCGTTACTTTCTTAGCTCTTTCTCTCAGTTAAGCCACCTTCCAGCAGGTAAATAGCTGGTTGGTAATCAGTCCCTTTGGTGGGCTTTCTAGTTGTGAGAAAGACCATAATGTGGGAGATTTGCCCAGAGAACAAACACCACAACCCTTCCTCTGCCTTGGCTGATTCTGATTTGCACCCGATGCTCCTACTGCTGTGGATTAACTGATCATTTTTCTGTATGCAGTCACTTGTTGTTCATTACCATAACTATATGTTTTGGTCTCCTGAGGGAAGATAACTTGACAGCATGGTGCTGTGTGTCATGGCTTGTCCACATGGCACACTCCGGAAAATTCATCTGAATTATTCTTTCAAGTGGATTAGTTAAACCACATTAAAAGCCTAGAATAAATGCGACCTGAATTTGGCTTAGTTTAATTTGTTGCAGAAATTAATTAAGCAAAACTAATTTAGGCCACTTTTTTTTCTAAATACGTGGCTTCACAAGGCTGTGATATGGTTTACCTAAGGTACTTTAAGTTTATACATCTGTTAGCCTGCACAGGCAAACCTTTACAATCCAAGAATTAGTGGCCAGGAAAATTTTCCTGTACATGCAAGTTCAGGAGCAGGGTGGGTTGCTTGACGAAAAAAATCGGAGCAGCCAAAGTACCATTTCCAATTTTCCATCCACAAGCTGCTCCCAGGACCTTCTGTACAGGCATACTGGAGACTGAATTCCCAAATTCTACATGCCTGTCTTCGATCTCCGCCTGAGACACTCTTCCCCTGGAAAAATATACAAATCAAAACAAACGAGCTTCAGAAATGAGGGGAGAAAGCTGGCACAGACTAACAGAGTGGAACGCAGCCAGAAAGTAGACACAGGTAAAAGAAACACTCTGTCATTTCAATGGAAAGCAAAAACAGGGGGATCCTCTCTGTGCTATTTTAGTTAGCACTGAACTCACCAGAGGGTACAACATGGTGAAGGAAGACGGGGATAGAGGAGAAATATTAGTTATCTTCATATGTATTTTTCAAGTTAACAAATATACTCCTCTATGAAAAACATGAGGTGGCCTTGGAAGAGCTCCAATAAGCAGCAGGCAGGGAGCCAACTTTGGCTTGAGACACTTATTGAACAAAAAAAAAAAAAAAAAAAAGAAGCCCTCAGATGAGATCAGAATCCCTAATGCACTTGAGAGCAATGATGTCAATCCCCAAGTTCATTGCAGACAAGAACAAGTCCCCACTGGTGAGAAGGGCTCAGATGCAAAACATCTGAGAGATGAAAAACAGGCCTGTCAGTTTGACCTCGGTGTTAGGGAAGGTCATGGGGCAGATCATCTTGAGCACCATCACACAGCACGTACAGGACAACCAGGGGATCAGGTCCAGTCACCATGGGTTTATGAAAGGCAGGTCCTGCTTGACTAACCTGATCTCCTTCTATGACAAAGTGACCTGCTTAGTGGATGAGGAAAAAGCTGCGGATGTTGTCTACCTGGACTTTACTAAAGTCTTTGACACCATTTCCCACGGCATTCTCCTGGAGAAACTGTCCGCTCATGGCTTGGATGGGTGTACTCTTTGCTGGGTAAAGAACTGGCTGGATGGCTGAGCCCAAAGAGTGGTGGTGAATGGAGTTAAATCCCATTGGTGGCCAGTCACGAGTGGTGTTCCCCAGGGCTCAGTACTGGGGCCAGTTCTGTTTAATGTCTTTATTAACAGTCTGGATGAGGGGATCAAATGCACCCTCAGTGAGTTTGCAGATGACACCAAGTTGGCCAGGAGTGTTGATCTGTTTGAGGGTAGGAAGGCCCTACAGAGGGATCTGGACAGGCTGGATCGATGGGCCGAGGCCAGTTGTATGATGTTCAACAAGGTTCAGTGCTGAGTTCTGCACTTGGGTCACAACCACCTCATGCAATGCTACAGGCTTGGGGAAGAGTGGCTGGAGAGCTGCCCAGCAGAAAAGGACCTGGGGGTGTCGGTCAACAGCTGGCTGAATATGAGCCAGCAGTGTGCTCAGGTGGCCATGAAGGCCAACAGCATCCTGGCTTGTATCAGGAATAGTATGGCCAGCAGGACCAGGAAGGTGATAGTGCCCCTGTACTCGGCACTGGTGAGGCTGCACCTCGAGTACTGTGTTCAGTTTTGGGCCCCTCACTCCAAGAAGGACATCGAGGTGCTGAAGCGTGTCCAGAGAAGGGCAATGAAGCTGGTGAAGGGTCTGGAGCACAAGTCTTATGAGGAGCAGCTGAGGGAATTGGGGTTGTTCAGCCTGGAGAAGAGGAGGCTGAGGGGAGACCTTATTGCTCTCTCCACCTACCTGAAAGGAGGTTGTAGCGAGGTGGGGGTCGGTCTCTTCTGCCAAGTAACAAGTGATAGGATGAGAGCAAATGGCCTCAAGTTGCGCCGGGGGAGGTTTAGGTTGGATATTAGGAAAAAAATTCTTCACTGAAAGGGTAGTCAGGCATTGGAACAGGCTGCCCAGGGAAGTGGTTGAGTCTCCATCCCTGGAGGTATTTCAAAGACATGCAGATGTGGTTCTTAGGGACATGGTTTAGTGATGGACTTGGCAGTGCTGGGTTAATGGTTGGACTTTATGATCTTAAAGGTCTTTCCTAACATAAATGATTCTATGATTCTATCTTGTCCAATGACAAACTCATGAAAAGCCAAAAGCATCCTTGCTTGTGACCCCAATGCTTTTTGAAGAAAAGGTGCTGGGCTGCAGGGGGAGCTGTACACCCAACATTTTGGTGCAGCAGTTGATGAGGGGAGCTGTTCGTCCAAATTATAGTGACATCTCGGAGATGCATTCTCTATCAGGGCAGCGATACACAGACTCCATAGGGCTCGGTGGAACCTTCCATATTGCTGGCTATGTTTCTGTCTGCATTTATTCTGTAGGTTTTACAGCAGCAATCTGCTATGTTGAAACTGTGCTCCCTGACACTACAGTTTTGTTTCATGTGCACATACTGTTTAATCTGAACTGCTGCAGTACTTCCATTCTCATTTAGCACAGAAAATCTGTCCTTCCAAGGTGAAGAGCTGAGCACTGAAACAACAACGTGGTTTAAAAAACTTATTAACTAATGACTACACCTTCTTCCAAATTGCAACAAAATGCCTCTATCAGTACAAAGACTGCCCAGATGAGTATCTGCTTAATTTGCCATCAGTACCAAGGAGATAAAAAGTCTAAAAAATGCTTTATGGCCAATCACTTCAAAAGAAGTTTAATTTTATAGTGTTCATATGGCCAACATACGACTGGTAAGTAATGTTACGACAGCAGCGCACAAATATTACACATATTTGGAATCTGAAAAGGTTTCACAATGACCTGTGAGTCTGTAGAACATGCAGTGCCCTGCTAATTTTGTTAACCTAAATTGATGCATGATCTAAATAAAGATAGAGCAGAGAAGCCAGCTTAAAAAAAGGCAGCATGTATTCCATTTAATAGATAATTAAGCAGACTGGATGTATTTGATTCAGTAAATTCTGGTGCAGATATGCTTTTTCTGCAATACACAAGGAATGTCAGGTAGGATGTAAGCATATGTAAGAGGAATATAAGGTATCAATAGGAAGTGGAAACAACCATTATGGTCATTCCTATCTAAATTCATGGTGATTTATGACTTAGATACATTTATCCAAAGAAAAAGACTGGCTTGGCAGCAATAGAGGCTATTTCAGGTGATTACCACTACAGCCACAATCCTAACATGTGAGTGCTTGGATATGGCACTGATGATAACTAATATAAAAACCTGGTTGCAATGACATTCATCAAAGTGAGCAGTCTTGACAAGACTTGCTCTTTGCTGGGCTATGCTAAAGCACAAAAACAGCAGTTTGACCATATATTTTCAGCCAAATGTTGATAGACATGAAAGCTAATAATTTAGCCATTTTCTGACAATCTGCTTTGAGCCAGGCCTAACAGGAGGCTGAAAGCAATTGTGCGATTATATCAGGAAAAACACATGAGTAAATACTCAAGAAAAATTATTAATGGAGTAGAAGAGGCATTACAGCTGGACTGTCTCTGAAAGCTTATTTGTCAAGGTCTCTGCCTTGCCCAGTTGTTCTTTAAAGTCACTCAGGAAGACTCTGTTTTGACCAGAGATTGTAGAAGACTAATTTACAGACCATTTTTCCCCTTTCATCTCAAAAGCAATTTTCCGGTTTAGTTTAGTCCCAGTACTGTTAAAATTATTCATTTAGAGAATAGATTATGCAGAACTTGTAAAGAACCTGACTATTAAACATAAATATGAGTCAACATGAGCAGATCAAGAAATTTTAAAAAGAAATTAGCAGTGTAAGTATATGACATACACAATTACATATGAGAACATACAGATAACTTTTTAATATGTTTTACACGTATGTGGTGAAGGGAATGTACAGCAACAAAGAAACATAAATACCCCCTCACCTCCATCAAACTTCAGAGGCAGATGAGTAAAAAATGTATGAGGGCATCTCAGTCTCAAATTTGGTTGCTTGGTGGAAGTATCACCTCTGCGGCTTGTATACACTTGGGCATATCATTCATTGTGGTATGGACCTGCAGAAAGCACAGCTTACTTCTCATTCAAAGAGAGATGGAGAAACTACTTTGGTTTCTTAACTATTAGCCTTGAAAACACCATCTTGGGGTTCTTCATCATGCCTTGGGTTTGGGGAAAAAGGATACATCCCAAAAATAAAATTCAGATTTTGTACGTTCCAATTAACTGAGAGCAACAGCAACATAAGTTGGTGCTATACTGTATTTCTTCAAGGGAAAGCTAATTGTTTTGAATAAGATTTCCAATAGTTTGCAGCAATAGAGCACTAAAGTAGCATATGTGCCCTAGGAATTCATCAATGCTGCTCTAATGAGCAGCAAAGGGCCATATTCTTACATGACTCCACCAGAAACTGCCTGAAAAATGAGCAAAAAAAGAAAGTATTGCCTTACCATATGAGAAAGTTTGAAGACCATTCCTACTTCCAAGGTATTTTAAGAGCCACAGAAAAATAAATCTGTAAGAGAAGAAAAATGTTTTAGTTAGCATGAGTAATGAGACTTTTCGCTTGGTTTTGGGTTTTGTTGTTGGGGGTTTTTTGGGGTTTTTGGGGGGGTTTTTTGTGGTTTTTTTTTTTTTTTTTTTTTTTTTTTTTTTTTTTTATGTAGACCATTATTTCTACCAAAAATCCTAGATATTTTCAGGACTAGGTTTTGGTTCAACAGCATAGAAGAAATACACGGGAAAGTATTTTAAGGTTGTCCTGTTTGAGGTTGAGAGAGAAGTAATACACTAATTTGCCCATCAACTTGAACCAGCTTCTGCCTAGGCACACGCATTGTGCTTATCACCAGGGTATCTTGGCAGTTACTCCAGCCATATGTCCATGACGTTCTCACAACTTTGCATACAAATGCTGTAATTTCATGCACAATTTATGAACTTGCATTTAACAGTGTGAGCCAGCAACACTCTCTTTATTGCAGTGGGACAGAAACACTGCCACAGCTTTTACCTTGTGCATGCATGTGCATCTATCTTCCTTTCAGCATTCATTCACACCTGGGCTGTGAAGATAGCTGGGGACAAGGTGGTTGTCCACAACTATACCTCATTTTAGCCAGAAAAATCTCTAGTTACATGCTAATCCTGCTCTATCTGTGAGAATTTGGACAGTGGGAGCGGTAGAGAAGGGGGACAAATAGCAGTCAAGCTAAATGAAGACAATCTCTCCCATTTCTCTTCTAAACACGTTCCATACATTGCTTCATTGCTGGCAAATACGTGCTGTCAGAGTACCCACGCATTACTTCTCTGAGCCCAACTCTTTCTACACCAAACATAGTCTTTAAAGCTGAAGAAACTCCTGTTCTCCCTCAGGCCACAACAACTCACCCTTTGTACAGTAGGAATTGGCTTCAGTTGCCTCAAAAACATACACACTGCTAATGAAAGCTTCTAGTCTTCTGCCAGGCCTCCTCACACCTGCAGCAGTGGCTCCTGATCTTACTTGTCATTGTAAAGCTTTCCAAAGCCAGAGATTTGTCACCTCTTTGCCTGGAAGTGACAAAAACCCAACCAACCAACCAACCACACATTCATACAACTGTGCCAGCCTGGTGAGCAGTCCCTCCTTGCTGCAAGATCCATATCAGTAGCCAACTACTGTTGCTGTATCAGGGAAAATTGGGGAAGGTTACAGACACGTCCTCCCTGTCCCTCTGGTGAGTGACAAATCAGGGAATGAGGCTCAGAGCCTTGTGGCTAATTTACTGCCGAGGAGGTGGAAGTGGCTCCCAGAGACTGCTCTTTTATTAGTATCCCAGACCTTGCCACACTGCCATTTACTGTGGCTTGGCAGGTGCTCTGCAGCTGCTGCTGCTCCACATCAGGAAGCAAATATTCTGCCTTTTGTGTCCCAGATGAAGAAAATGTAGCCTATGAGACATAATAAGAGATTCCCCATGGCCTCTGCAGAAACTAGGAATGCTGTAATGGTACGCCAGTTAATACATGGGGAAAGAGAAAGAGCAATAGAGCACTGAAAAAAGAGTCCATGCATCTAATATATTTCTGAAAAATGATTGCTTTCCCACAAGACTTATGGAAACAACTGCCTTAACTGACTGCATAATGCCCCTTCACACAGACAAGGCCAATCTCCCTGATGGATGACACTAAGCCCAGAAACGCACGAGCGTTCTCCTTGGGCCGCGAAGCAATAACATCTCTGCACTAGAGTTACTGCCACTATTAAGACTAGGTGCAGGGTATTAATTATATTCGCAGCAGAAACAGAAGCAAAGGCTGTGGCATAGCAGCATAATAGTATTGAGACTGTCATTTCCCAGTCCAAACTCCTCTAATTAAGTCCCAGCTGAGGTCTCCTGTTCAAGTCTATAATAGCCTTGATTTCAAAGGAGGGCGGGGGAATAAATAAATAAATAAAAGCAAACAGTTTCATTCCCCTCCAAGTAAGGAAGGCCAGATGTTTGGAGGGATTTGTGGGTATTTTTATTAGAGGAGGTTGGTTGATTGTTTTTATCTAGTACTTGTCCGCTGTCCTGTTTTGAAACTAATTGACAGCATTCACGCAGTAGAACTTAACAGACCCTGAAGTCCACCAGGACTTGGCACTTTTTAGGCTTACTTTGCACATTATTACTCAAGACTTGCTGAAGAATGAGAGCACAGGAAAAATCCCGCCATAATCTTGCTCTATGTCTCCAGATACTGATGATACCCAATATTCAACAAAGTACTATTATACCCCAGTCCTGACACTAGGGTATCATGGCACCTTATGTGGCTATTTATACTTCCAGTTCCCAGAGCGGTGTACGTAAAGTGAGTGAAAATTTCTGTATATCTTCTGTTGTTTTCCTTTCTTTTTCTTTTAATGGTACAAGTGATCTACAAATTTCTGCTACTTGATATTTTTAATGAAAATTTATTCCCTGTAAAAAAGAAAAAAGAGGCTCTAATGGCAAATTTGGGAAAATTTTAAATTTAAATTTTTTAAATCTACATACTCAATGAAATTTCAGACTAATAGTTTTAAACCTGCTTCCATTTACTTTGCTTCAAGAGGAAGACGTTAGAAAACCCACTCCTCTATTCTTCCATTTGCCAACAGAATACTTGGAAACAAAAAAATCAAAGCTGAGCATAATTGAAAAGGAAGAAATCACAATGTTTGGGGGGAGACACTCCCTTTTCTTTCTGATATTTTCATTTTACTTCTAATTTCTTGAGTAGACAGTCCATTCATAAGTTTACCTTGCTGTTTCCTTCCTTTTTTAATTTAAATTAGTTTCCTTACAGGTTTATATATTTAATTTTCTTGGGGTGGGGTTGTTGAAGAAATCATTAGTCAATGGTTTATACAATTGTAATTTTATTTTCCCAGGTTATTAAGAACTAATAGCATGCCATTTAATGAGACTAGATGATGAGAATCCACTTAAAAGTTAGAAATAGACTTACTAACTGCCTATCTTCTTCCTCACTACCAAGCAAGACTTCATAATAAATCATGATTCCTTCTAACTGAATTTAGTAATTACAAAGGACCTCATTCTTCATTATATTCACCGTAGCAATACCTATTTCCATAAGTTATCTCATTTATTTGTATCAAGAGTACTATTAAATATAGCATTAATTTATCAGAGCAGGGTATGGAAAGAAGCCCTTAGAGGATATTATTGGTAATGGTCTGAAACAAAGCTTTTTGCTTATCCAAAGAATAAGCCTCTGCAAGAGCCCACAGCATTACCTCTCACACCACAGCATGGCAATGCTCTAGAGCCCTGAGCAAGGGGACAGGGTACAAGGCGAAAGAGCTGTTCAGTGGCCATGTCCTTTCCAAGCACAGTTCCTGTGCTGAGCCTTGAACTTAGATGACAATTACTGTCAGCTGGAACATAGACCTCTTTCCCTAAGGAAATGAACTGAGACCTCCAATTTATTTCACATAGCCTATTTAACAGCCATTGGATAATAATGGCCTTCAGTCACCGCCAGCTCACTGTGAATTTAAAATAGTGACTTGGAGGGGAAAGGCTCTATGTCATAACCCCTAAGGCACACGATCCCCTCTATCATGCCATTTATTAGGCAGCTTGGCCCTGGCACCACATTTATTTATACTATAATATTTCATGCTATATAGTCCGAGGTTAATAAAGCCTCATTAACAGCTGCTGGTAGATCCCATAAAGCTCTCCAAGATTTCATTTTACAATAATGGAAAAGAACCTCACAATTTATTTCTCCCCATCCAACCTCAAAGGCCCTACAGAAACAGCTAAAATGGGGGAGAGGACGGGGGGGGGGGGGGGGGGGGGGGGGGAAGCACTATCCATTGCAGAAAAGTCAAAAGTAGCACTGGTCTCCAGGCCGCTGTTAGCTATGGAACCGTTTGTTGTGCATAAAAAGTTGGCGAAATTTCTTCTCTTACTCAGAGATAACAGTGTAGGGAACAGAGAGAGTATAATCCTTCCAAAAACATAACTTTTTTCCTGTTATCTGTATAGCCTAACTCTTCATTTAAGAAATTTATGTTTTTCTTTAAAAGCATTGAGAAAACACTGTTCTGCAGAAATAGAGAAATGGATGGTACGATGAGGAGAGGGCAGAGGAAAATATGTCTATGTAACAGGCCAATATGTTTTCCCCATGCACCAGACCATACAATCTGTTGGTTTGTCTAATACCATTTAAAGGAAAAAATCTGGCTAAGGATGACAGTGATTTTTTATGGTTGTATCTTTGTTGCAGAATTCCCATTGACTTGACTTGAACCAGAATTTCACCTCAGACCTTAAGCAGGCTGCTGTTTTCTGGAGTTCTCTGAGGTTCTGGAAACAGAGCAGCCTTTCTCTCAAGGTCATCTTTAATAAAGTCACAAGGGCCTCTGTGCCTTAGTGCTTTTATATTTGAATTCTGAATATCACTAAAGATTGCTGAAAGAAGTATGTTTTCCAAAAGAATAAGATTCTCAAGGAGCTGGGGGTTGGTTTGTTTTCTTTTGTAAAAAATATGAGCTTCTTACAAGGCTCTTCAGTATTGGGAATTCGGTAGAAGCTCGTAATTCCTTTCTTAACCTGTTTAATGGTAGAACAGCTCTGGAATATTCGGAAAAGAAAATAAGCTAATATATCAGCTGAAGAGACTTTTTAAAATATGGGTAGTAAAGAAACACTTTGGAACTTTTAAAGGGAATAAAACAGGCACAGCTGAAGGAGTGTGCCAACAGGTCATAGCAGGAATAAGTTGTATTTACTTTTTACATATACGGAGGAAGAGAACAGTACACCCAGCAGTCACCTTTGATACAGGGCAAACTTTGCCTCTGTATGCATATGAAATTCTAAAATAAATATGCAACATCTCTTCTCCAAAGAATTCACAATCCAAATAAAGGAAACAGAAAGGAGTGGAAGACAAGAGAAGGGCTGAGCAGCAAAATTATTTGTCCGAGGTCACAACCCTGGCAGGCACAGGAGGAACCTGAAACCCCCTGGCTCCTATTCTACACCAAACCTAAAGGAGAAGGGGTCAGACCCAGTCTGAATTTTTTCCATATAGCCATTCCTCCCTGCTTCTCCCCCTGCCTGTAAAATGAGTGTTCACATGAAGTGAAATTTGAGGGTTTTGGAGCACAACAGGTAAGCATTACACTGTTTGAAAAAAAGCAGCATTTATCAGTCAGCGCTTTCTGTAATACTAAAGTGGGATTAAAGAATTACAAAATGCCTATCCCCCTCAGTTTTATACTTATGTATGGCCAAGCACGATTTATGCTTTATATCCTACAAAATGAAAAGTTGTCACTGAAAAGTGAGTTACAACGAGTGGAAAGACTCCATATTACTTCAGAAAGAAGGGGGAGGAACTTGACAAAGAAAACAGAGTCACAAGTGAGAAAAGACAGATGGATGTCAAAGCCTGTGAATGCCATATATTGTGATATAAAGCCCATGTTCGAGATTTCTGCTGTATTCAGGTATTTACAAAGCCAGAACTTGCAAACAGTGCCAGAGTTTATGGGATCATAAGTTTTAAAAAGAAATAGAAAAACGGTTGTTTATCAAATAACATCAGCATTATTCAATGAAACTCTAACACATATGCACAATTTTTCAAACAGGAGATCAATGGGATTACACACTAGAATTAAAACATTTGCTTAAATGTTCTATTGAAAAGAGATGGGATTAGTCATATATGGAACTGAAAATTCACATTTTACTGCAGTCTCTCATCCAGATTGTCTCTGGAGATGGGAATTTCAACAGTCCACTTGGAAGTTTTTGCCACAGGTTAAAAGATCTCCCCTTTGAGTTTTACGTCTGTAAATTTTATACTAATAAAATAGACCACTGTATATTGATGTTGATCTCTATCATGAGACAGGAACAAAGAAATTGAGACAAGACCATCCTCCTTGCAAGCATAGTGTCTGGATGACTGTCTGCTGCACTCCATCCCACATTTCCTCTATCAAGTATCTTATTTGCCAAATCCCAGTGATGGGATGACAGCTTATGCCAACTGAGAGCTAGAGTCTTTATGTTTGTTGTTTTTTGGGTTTTATGTTTTTCATCTAGATTCATCTAGATGGGAAGTACCTTTATATTTTGTTCTGTGAAGGACAAGAATAGGTATGAACCAGGCACATTGAACTATCTCACTTTGAAAAAGAACACTTGCAGAAGTTTTACTCATGATTGTGACGTTGTATTTGCTTCCTTTTGTTTCAGATAATCTTCCCGCTCTTGCATGTCTTCCACACTTTCAATAACTGCTTCAAAACAGAGATTATATGGGAACTCCCCATCTCTTACGTGCAATAACATGTTGTATAACTCAACTGCAGTCAGACAAATTTCAGTTCTAGGTGACTGAGAGCAGAGGCTCAAATTATGAGGCATAAGACAGATGTAAGGTTGTTGCCCAGGCCAGGGGAAGAAAGACCTTTAAAACTGATGTGCTTAAAAATATTGCTTTAAAGAATGCAGAAGATATGGAAATGTGGTTCTAACATGTCGCCCTAATGCAAGAACATCTATATTGTATCTCTCATGAGCCTGTACTTAATTTAGCATTCAGCTCTGCCTGTAACTGCATCTAAGTATTGATCTTCACAGTTAGAATAAATCAAGTGAACAACATTAAGCTTTAACTTTCACTTAATAGTAAGAAGCCCTTGCATTACGTTTGCAATTAGAGCTCAAGAATCCAGAAGCAAAAAGAAGATTTTTTTTTTTTTTAATTAATTAATTAATGGTCTAATGCAAACAAAATTTCTTTTATCTTCATACACCTGTTCTGCATTATTCAAGACCAGGACATCCAAAAATCAAATGTTCACTAGGATTTTAAAGATGATTTTGTAGTAACTACTCTTTTTCATCTAGTTTTTATTATTCATTAGAGGGCTTAGACTTCCTGAGTAACTAAAACATATTCACAGTTAGCACACAGGCTAACACAGTATGAGAAAGAGAAAAAAACCCCATCCACAAACCAACTCAACACATAAACAGGCAACCCTCATTTGCCAAGTCTACTGCATTAAAGTATCTGTAAAAAACTGAGAGAAATAGGAAGACAAGGATGGTGGCTTTTGTATGCTCTAATTCCAATCACTGTTTGAGAAGCAAAAAAGGCTGTGGGTAGGTAGAGGTAAAAAGAGACAGGAAGGGGTAAATGAAAAAGGACTCTCAAATAGAATGCTAAAGAGGAACATGACAAACTAATAGGTGACAGAAGCCATGAAACCTTCAAGAGAAAGACAAGGAATACATGTCAAAAACCGTAAAGAGTACAAACATAGTAAGAAAAGAAAACTGGTAGTCCCCTATGGTCGTCTTAGGATCTCAAGAATCACCTTTAGCAGTCTAAAGAGAGGAGAAGTGGAGACAAAGTGTGTTTACCAAGAAGTCAAAAGAATGTTGCCATTTATTTCAGCAAAAGCAAGGTTTGTAAAAGTAAAATATTGAATTTATAACCATTTTAGAGTCAATAAAAATTACAAAGAAGTAAAGAAGTGTCAATAGCTCTGGCACGTATCTGTAGGTAGTGAGAGTAACCAAGTAGCATAACTAGAGAATTAAACATATGGCACTACGCAAGCAGGTGAAAACCAAAAAACCTCAGTATCCATTTTCCAGCTGAATTCAATCTACACAAAAGGTAGAAAAGTTGAACTTATATTTGAAACCTGCTCCCCATTTGAATTTATGCAGCACAATTAATATTACATGTATTTTAAACACTTCATTCTTGTTTATTCATAATTTACCGGTATGTGAATTTCCAAGGGTAGTAAGATAGGAAATCTGCTTCAAAGAAAAAACTTCAGGAATTTTGATCAGAATATTATTAATCATTCATATTCACAAATTTTTCACTTCTACAGTAGTTCCAGGCAGCTCCACCTGTAAACAATTAATTGAAAAATCTTAATTGTGAGATGCAAGGAAAAAAGGAAAGATGAAAGAAATACCCATCCATTAGACACAATAGCTTTAAAGAAGAAAAGAGGAAGCATGGACTTCACACTGAAGCCAAGGGAGACTTCTAGCAGCAAAGGCAGAAAGGTCTACTCACATAACTGCATTTCTAGGATTATGCTGAAATCTAAAGGATCTGCAAATATTTGTCATGATGAGGTGTCAGTATGAAATCACAAATATAAAAGGGGATGGACTTGCAGTAATGTCCAGGTTATTATCACTCTTCTATCACATGAGATATACACCCAAAAACCAAATGAGATGTGGGAGAAGTCACAAGTGCACAGGTAAACCTGTAAGATCCTGGGATGCCTGAATGTGTCTCCAGGTCCCACATAAGAAATCCACTTTCGGGCAGTGACCCAATGAAGACCCAAGTGCTCACAGAGCTGATAAAGACTCTATTTTTTATTATTTTTGTTTGTTTCAAAAATTTGTTTGGTGGAGAATGGACATTTCCTTTGGAGAATTAAAAAAGGTAAAGGAAGGGCAGGGGGAGAAACAAACAGTGAATGAATTTTTCAATGTTTGGCATCCAAAGGGGTAACATAAAAAAAAAAAAAAAAAAATACTGTTTTGAACTGACTCAAAACAGTGGGGAAAGCACATGTTCTTAGTACTAGTATAACACATGCTCCTCCTCCTCCCTTCACTTTGCCCTCTCACTACACAACAACTTTTCCACGCTCCCAGCCTGAATAAACAAGAAAGTGGGTTTCCCATCCTCATTACTCAACAGTAAAGAAAAGCAGGAAAAGGGAGGAAAAATTAAAAGCTATGTGTACGCAGTTAAGCAGAGACATATTTGAACACACTCTGCCCATGCTTTGAAATGCTTAGGAGCAAGGCGACTCAAATCTGGAAACCATAGAGGTACATCAGCTCGGGTTCAGAACTATGCTCATATGTGCTGCCTTTCAACACATTCACATTTCTCTTGCACTGCTTGTTCTTGCTCCAATCCTTTGGAAAAGGATTATCCAAGGTAGTTACTTGCAATAACAGGGGTTTAGACTCAGTGACCCAGAAGGTCCTTTAGTCTGAAGTTCCTCTGAGTAGTCTAATTCCCTCCCCAGCCATACTCCATAAGCTGCAGCTTTCCAAGTAATAGCATGATCGACCTTTTCCTTACATACAACAGCTTTTATTGAAAGCAGAAATATTTGTCTGTATCCTAGCACTAAGTTGTACCACGGTGAATGGGCAAAATAGCATTCTGTTTGCACACTAGAGAAAAGAGGTAACACTGGCATCCGAAAAAAGAGTTTTATCTATAAAATCTTTTATTTTAGACTATTAGGCCTGGCTTTAAGTTACATTTTAACCATAAACGTGGGAGAAGCTGTCCCAGATGGTGAATGTAAAACGTGCTGTAAATTTTAATGAAGCAAATAAGTCACTAATAACCATAATGCCAACACTGCTGTGTTTTTGGTAGATGTTAATAAAGCAAAATTAAAAAAGAGCATGCAGCATTCAAATAAGTGCCTAAGAAGCCTAATATAATTTGCTAATTCAGCTATTCACACGTTGATTGCACAGCCCCTGGTCATCTGCTCAAGTACAGCTGCTTCATGTAAAAACAAATAAAAAAAAAAAAAGTTTTATTGTCCACCAGATGTCCCAGCTTGTAATACTTGCTGCTATATTTCAGGTCACCCAAGGTTCAGTCACATTTAGAAATCAATTGCTCTTGGATGGCCAACCTTGTGGCAGTGGTCGAGGCACTTGGGCCCCGTGTTTTATCCCACTGGGAGGTGGGAGAGCACTTCTCTAGTGAAAGCGATTTGCTCTCGTGTTATGAATATCACAGGCACCCCAAACAGATAATTACTACTACAGCTCAGGGGAAGAGCTGGAAAGAGCCGGAAAGAGCCGGAGAGGGAAGAATTCAGGCAGCATACACCCTGCCTCATAAGGCCACTGAAAACCCATTAACAGGGCCCCACCAGGTTTGTTTTCCTTCCTGAAAATGAATTTATTATTATTAAAGAAAAAGTATCAAGGCACAAGGCACAACAGCCACTGCTGTTCTATGCCAGCGCTCTCACTGCTCTTGATGGGGAGCTAGACCGTATACGTAGTGCAGCCAGTGCTTCTCCCCAAGTCACATGTAAAAATCAATGGAGCAGAATTATCAGCTGGAGCTAAAACATCTTGCATCAAGGGTGCCTGCTGGTGTGCTGCGCATAGCAGGTTTGAAATCAGCAGGCAATGTTTTGTTTATGGATTTTAAAGTACTGACGACTAAGGAAAGGATAGACTGGAGGGAAGGAGAGCTTGTTTCTGCAAACACCTCCTCCTCCAGAGGAGGAAAAGGGCAACAGTAGATGGAAGGAATCTAAGCACAGCCAGGGACCCCTGCCAGAGCCACGTTGAAGGCACAGCTGTAGCACACAGACCCTAGCACCAGATTCCCATTGGGATGAACCGAGAAAGCTGATGATTTTATACAAGGATGCACTACACCCAAAACACTATGTCTTTACTGCACAAGGTACAAAGCAACCTGAAACTTCCCAAATGTGTCAAGATGTTTTAGAGCAGCTTTTTCTTAAGTGGGACCTGCGCAGCTTGTCTTAGCAACACAAGCATCTGTTTCTCACCTTCTCCGATGATTTACAAGGAGCAATATCTTGACAGGAATATTTTGCCAGGAATACTGTTGTGCTGCTATACATAATTTAGTGCTGCAGAAGACAGGAAAAGTTACACGTTTGTCAGGCGTCTACCTCTCAGTGTACTGTTCTTCTCAGTGCACTGAATTTTTGCAACTGTATGCAGCCAGCAGGATCCCCTGGAGCTTAAACTTGCATTGCAATTAATAGACCAGTGACTTGATCAAAATCTTTTCCTCTTGAGCTTTACTACTATTAGCCCCAAAAGAGAGAACAACAGCAGAAACAGAGGATTAGTCAGCTACTTACTCATTCCACATAAAAATGGAAGTCCCTTCTGTCCTACCAAGGTCTGAATTTTGGGAGGGTTGTTAATGTCTGTGAAGGGACTTTACATCCAAGCTTGGACAGCTTTAAACCATCAGTCTAGCTGTTCTCCAAACCCTGCATTTCTCACATTTGTTCCCACAGTTTGTCAGCTCCTCCTTCCCCATTTTTCCCCTCTCAGCATTTACTTGCTCCTCACCCCCACAGTCGACTCACCACGATGCCCACACAAGCCAGTTTATCAGAGTCCCCTCTACTCAACTTCTCATTTTATTGCCAGGTCTCAACTGATAACCATAACCATGTCCTTGAGTGCCCTTCAAGTCAAAGTCCTCCTTACAGGTGTGCCTGCTTTCCAGCTGACACTGACAAGAAATGCCACTACATCTTTTATCTTTCTCCATCTCTGTTTTGAACATTTATTCTCACCTACCTCAGCAGCCAACCCATGTTTCTGTACTCTGCCTCTTTGTGGGGCACTAAATGGCCAACAGCAGTCTGAAGGAGGTGGAACAACAGCTGGCTCAGTTGACTAGGCTGCACTAAAGCCAAGGACGCACTGCTGCTGGTACAGGAGCTATCCAAGGAGCCCCGCATCTGCGGGGCCTTCTGCTATCCTGTACACCAGCAACAGAAGAGCAGCATAGCTAGGGATAAACTGGGTGCCAGCTGCAGGCTCGCTGTGACTTTGGGTCAGTCACTTCATCAGCCTTAACAGTCCATTTCTGACACATCAAAGCAGCAGAAATACTGTTCAGAAATACAGTGAGCATACATTCATTTAAAAGAGTGTGGAAGAGACTCAGGGAGAGTGAAATGCAGTGGCTTCGAACATCTAAAGGGATTAGGTCTGAAGAAGTTGGTCAAATTGTAATCATGTCAGGAGAAATCCACCTACATGCCCAGGGAGCAAAAGATCTAGCTCAGGACTTGCAAACAGATTATCACTGCAAATGCACAGCCTTGCATTTTCCACACAGTTCACATGGGACGTGGTGTGTGCGTGCACACACGCTTCTCAGCCACCTGCCCAGCGCTCACACAACGGCTCCTGGTTAATTACCCGTAGCCTGTTCTATGCCTGCACCAGGTTTTGCTACAATTGGAAAGCTGTCTTTTCATTACCCTTTATCACAAGTTCCCAAAAGCTGCGACAAGTGTTGGAAGGACTAAATCAAATGTAAAAGAAAAGGGGGGGGAAGCAGAGGTGGGAGGGAACAGAGACACAAGAGGAGATACCAGTCCTCAGCGGAGCCAGGGTGTGAGAGGAGGGAGCAGGTGCAGGGAGAGACTTCATGCCTCCCACCCATTTACTCTGCCACCACGTTCTGCGGAGGTCCCAATACCAGGCTTTTCATCCTGGAGTGACACTGGCAGCATGCAGCCCCCGTGAAGACAAAGACAAGCCCAATCTGCTCCATGCCAGGATGGCAGCCCCGGCACCCGGGCTGCCCTGGAAACCCGCCCCGGCTGCAATCACTCTGCCTTTGTTGGCAGGCAGCAACACGGCACCAAGTGCCACTCCTGGCCATTGTACAGGCTCCTACAGACTAATCCTCTTGGAGGTTATCCTAATGAATTAGCAGCTACTGGATTAGATGGGACACAGGCTGCAGCTGGAAGCTAACCAAAATTTCCCCTTGTAGCTCTGTCTCTAATCATCAATTTTAGTTTCCAGCTATCAAAAGAATTTTTTTTTTGCCCTTTTTAATCATCTGCTCTGTTGAAGTCCCATTGACTTGAATAACAGTTTTGTTTGACAAACTATAAAATTTGATTCTATCTTTTTTAAGACTCAGTGTCACTTTTAGGTTATTGCTAGCTCTCACAGTTTCATTGTCAGGCAGACAATAACAGGTATTTTTCAAGCTGCAAGGACTAGAGTCCTGGGATTATATGACCGAGAAAACAATATGTGACCAAAATCTAATGGCTCAGAAGGCAAATGTGACGAAACCATGATTATTTGTCAAGTTCTCATTTTTGAGCCAATTTCAGGAGGTTTTGAACATTGAGGGTTGAACATTTCATATCATTGCCAGTTCCTTAAAACCAAATTTGTCCTCTCTGCTGTTTCAATTATGCAAACTGCACTGTATCCACAGACAGTGTTTACACTTTGAATAACAGATCTTAATATCTAAGCAGACATGCAAGCAACTGTTATCTCACTGTGGTATCTTTGAGCATTTATCATAAAATGTTGTTATTTTCTTGGGACTGTGCAATTAGAATTCACCCTTTATTGGCCTCTGTCATACTTTGAATTATCCATTATCTAGGTTGTTACTAAACAGCTACTTTTGGTTCTCATTTCATTTGCAGTTTCAGAGAAGGGTTAATTCACCTAATTCAGTGGACCTAGGTCTTGCTTGCACCAGCAGAAAATAAGAATTAGAACTTCCTTTTTCCAGCCCTCTTTAGCAGGTACAGGCCTGATCTTCTCTGAAGCCCACGGAAGTCAGTGTCACCCACGGGTACCATCAGAAAAAAGTAACTTGAGCCAGATTTTCAGCTGTCTGACATCTGATGAAATCAGTAAATCAAATCTGGTAGTTTCAGTTAGGCAACATTTGAGCATCTCACCCATATGGGTGAGAGAAAGCAACAGGACAGGAGGAATATGAGAAAGCCTTAAGGAGCCAACAAAATACATGGCACTATACATGAATACTGATAAGGGCTTTTTATCTTCCTCCCCTGCTTTTGCTCCTCAATAATACTTCCACTGAGCTTTTTCCTCTAGATTTCACAGTTCTCAGTCACCTGTGTAACTGTAGCTGATACTTTTTTTTCGGCTAACAATAATCCCCTAGCCACATTATTGGTTTAAGACTCTCAGCCAAAGGACAGAAATAGGACTTGCCATTCAAATTAGTGTGAATATATTAGCATATGTTTTAAACTCTAGGGAGTTTGGGGGGGGGGGGGGGGGTGTTTTGCAATCTGAAGCCAAATTTGTATTGAATACTGAGAACACCTTTACTGATTGTGATCTGACCTAAATGGTCCCAGATTTGATGTATTTTGGAGATACTGGCACATATTTTTCTTGTCAATACATACGTGAAAAGGAGATAATAGATCAAATACTCCAGTCTAAAAAAAAATCCACAAATCCTAAAGAGAAAGCCCACCTAGAAGAAAAACAGACAAATTACGATACAAGAGGGCTACTGACAGATAAATTCAAAGCGCAATTTCAGATTTTCACTTAAAAACTTTGGCACAGGGAATCTCTTTCTGATGATAGCTAAGTACATTTACCTCTGTACGGCACAGTGCACTTAGTAATGCAACATAATGCTTCTCTCCCTTCCCCTGATTCTCACCCTTTCCACATCCCTAGCAACATGCATGGTACAGTACAAATGCTTCAAATAAATCGAGGGCCCAGGGTCTATGGAATAACACAGAAAGAACCATGTGCCTCCACAGGCAATGGTTTGGAAATCAGTGCAGCACAGGTGAAATATGCTTTTGCAGCTACTGCAGAGGTTTCTATATATGGACATTACCAGCCAGAGGTCCATTGCCACATACCGTGATACGATGTGTACCCAATTATGTGCTACCTCAGTATCTGTGTGGCCTCTGTGTTTTAGTCTAGATCACGTATTC
Organism: Platalea leucorodia; assembly: GCF_965183815.1. Lineage (NCBI taxonomy): Eukaryota > Metazoa > Chordata > Aves > Pelecaniformes > Threskiornithidae > Platalea > Platalea leucorodia. Next base: position 102,277,449 of record NC_138823.1, read on the forward strand.
CAGTTAATTTATCTTCAGAGCGCCCTAGGAAGATACAGATGTACCACCAACTTCTCAGGGACTGGAAATGAAGCAAACAAAATTTAAGGCCTCCATCAGGCTACATTTAATAAATAATTAATTCATAATAAATATTTCAAAGGCAAAAAGCAAAACCAAAAACATACCAGAGGTACCAAGCGTGGGATTCACTGAGATACAGACTGTTCAAATGAATTCAAGTTTGACTGAAGATCCAGGATTATTTACCTTGATGTCACTTTTATCACCTCCATAATAATTTTATTTTTATATTTTAATGCCAGTAAGACATACTACCCTTTAAATTAAAAGAGTATCCATTTCCCTCCCTCAAGAATGCTTAAACATCCAAACCTAGAGTGATCCTGAAAACTTCACGTTAAGTGTGAATCTGTAGCAGAAAAATCAAAATGACCCACTAGGAAAAACAAGCTTATGAATGCTCCATGTAACTTCAGTCTATCCGTAACTAGTGTGTTTGAAGGTTGGCTAATGAAACCTGTTTCATTTAAGTAAGGTGGTCTCCTTTCACATTATATTTCTGCTTACTATTCATGGCCTGCCTGGGCAATACTCTGTTAAAATCCCATTTTAAAACCCCTGCTTGTGAGATGACATTTTAATGTAGTCAGTGCTCATCTCCAGAGTTTTTCCTATGAAAGAACTGTGTCTGTTCTGCGGAGATAAAGCAAGAACACACACAGACTCAAAACCCCTCGCGAGGGGGCAGAGGTTCAATGCTAGTGTTTCTGTTCTCTGCGCTTCTTCATTAAGTAGTTTGTTAATTAAAAGCCTTTTTTGCTTTTTGTTTGACAGAAGCAAAGCATTTGATCTGCTAAACCCTTTATACCTGGTCAGACGCTCATGCCTCTCATCCTCCATCACCACAGGACTACCTGCAATCCCCCTCAAACGCTGGTTCTGCTTTGGAGCCCACAGGGATTTTGCACAGCCTGAATTTGTATTAGTTCATACAGCACATTTACCTCCCCCTACCCTCTAGCCCTGCTTTATCAACAGATGAATGTTGACTTGCATGGATGAGGATATTAACAGCTCTGGGGGAACATTTTCCTGGGCTTGTCCGTGCAAGGTGGCACCAGCCATCTCTTGACGTGCTCAGTGCCACAGTCTAAGCATAGCTGGGCAACTGCTGCCCAGACATGAATACTCATGATAGATGAGGCTGTATCAGATACTGATGACTGGCTTAAAACACCTGCTTCACCAGCACCACGAGAAAGCCACCAAACCAGTGAAATGCCAACTATCACTTATCAGCAAGCGTTGATACTTGGCTAATAGTTAATGTTCTGACCTATTACTCCGCTCTTTCTGTTTATGTACCAAGCCATGAAAGATGAGGGGGCACGCATTTAAGTCACCTGATGGCAAACATATGCCAATATTTACTTATAGTTTTGGATGCTGTTTTTACTCCCCTTGAATACAAACAGTTGTGTGGAGAATAAAAGAAAACCAGAGCTAACTGACAGGCTGACTTTCCGACATACTCCTGCAGACACAGCCTTCTTCACAAGAATCATCCTACAAAAGTTAATTCATTCAGCAGCTAAACACCTAGTATTATGCATCAGTGCTGACTGTACATCAGGCTGGCATGTCGAAAGGTGACTCATTCCTCTTATCTTAGCGTGGGACTAGAACTGCCTCCCTCTCTCTCTGCACTTAATATAGAAGCACCTGAGTCAGCAAACTTGTGGATGGCTAAAGATAGCAAGGCCGAATCCCTCCCTCAGCTCTGCAGTGTACACCAACCGCAGATACAAACCAGCTATGTCAAAACCAATGTTGATGACCAGGAAATACAGGAGACCTTGGCTCTCACAGTCAAAACCATTTTGCTCTCACATTTTACTAAGTGAAAGTCAAGGGGACAATTAAAGGAGTACTGGTACCAGGCAGCAGCATGAGCACAGCAGCCAAAACATGAGCAAATAAGTGCCAGGTCCTGCACTTTGGTCACAACAACCCCATGCAACGCTACAGGCTTGGGGAGGAGTGGCTGGAGAGCTGCCTGGCAGAAAAGGACCTGGCGGTGGTGGTTGACAGCCGCCTGAACATGAGCGAGCAGTGTGCTCAGGTGACCAAGAAGGCCAACAGCATCCTGGCTTGTATCAGGAATAGTATGGCCAGCAGGACCAGGGAGGTGATAGTGCCCCTGTACTCGGCACTGGTGAGGCCACACCTCGAGTACTGTGTTCAGTTTTGGGCCCCTCACTACAAGAAGGACATCGAGGTGCTGGAGCGTGTCCAGAGAAGGGCAACGAAGCTGGTGAAGGGTCTGGAGCACAAATCTTATGAGGAACGGCTGAGGGAATTGGGGTTGTTTGGTCTGGAGAAGAGGAGGCTGAGGGGAGACCTTATTGCTCTCTCCAACTACCTGAAAGGAGGTTGTAGCGAGGTGGGGGTCAGTCTCTTCTCCCTAGTAACAAGGGATAGGACGAGAGGAAATGGCCTCAAGCTGCTCCAGGGGAAGTTTAGGTTGGATATTAGGAAAAACTTCTTCACCGAAAGGGTAGTCAAGCATTGGAACAGGCTGCCCAGGGAAGTGGTTGAGTCTCCATCCCTGGAAGTATTTAAAAGACGGGTAGACGTGGTGCTCGAGGACATGGTTTAGTGGTGGACTTGGCAGTGATAGGTTAACGGTTGGACTGGATGATCTTAAGGGTCTTTTCCAACCTTAACAATTCTATGATTCTATGAAATCCAAGAGGAACCACGCATACAGCTTGGGGACAGGCAGGACCTTCAGGGGCTGAACAACCAACAAACCACCACTGGAGCAGTCTGTGTGGCAAACACTCCTCTCTCGTGTGCCTGTTCATTGTAGAGATGATGGGCACTTCTCACCTATGGCAGTAGGATTCAACTCTGTCCTTCCAACACTGTGCCCAGATGCACAAAATGAATTAGAACTAGGTCATGTTTCAAGAAATAGAATCATAGAATCATTAAGGTTGGAAAACATCATACATTCTCTAGCAGCATTTTATTTTTCATAACTTCCTGTTCCTACCTACTGGGTTAAATTTTCTGGAAACATCAAGCAATCTCTAAAATGATTGTCTCTCACTCTTAGAGGAGAAAGATTTCCAGAAGCTTTGAAGACATGAAAAAGAAAGAATTTCTGTTGAGTTTTTCCTGTCAAGAAGAGGAAAATCAGGGTAAAAAGAAAGCAGTAGTAGTCATTTATTAAAATGAGCCCATGAAAGGAAAAAAATTAAGTGCACAGCTTCATTAGCATGCAGTGTATACTGTAAGTAAGTTTAGAATGCAAATAAGTACATATTTTTTATTTTTAACTCTTAGAAATATGCAAGAAATTGCAATGCTGCACAGGAAAGGCCCAAGTATGGATTTTGCCTCTAAACATATATCTAAAATAGGCATAAAATTAAAGCATTGAAAATGGACAGCAGCTGTATTGTTAATTTATCAGCTAAAAGGAATATTTATGCACAGAGTCAGCCAATATCATATGAACAGACTCCAAATGCTGAGACTGATACAGAAGAAACTTGCAGTTTCAGAGGCAGTCTGGGAAAAAAGATCGCACCTTTATATGTACTCATTACAATGCATAAAATTAAAAGGGACAGTGAATTTGCCCATGGCATATAGAAATTGTGAATGCTTATACCTTCTGAAAGAAAGGAATTTAAAATATGGAGTAATTCTAGAAAGCATTTTACAATTATGAAGTAATAGTTTAAACATTATTCTAAAAATTATTTCATTATTATTCTGAGAACTACATCATGAAGAAAAAGGTTTTGATATGTTAGAATGAAAAAACCCCACAGTATTACCTGGATAAACCTTTTTTGTCCTGTCCACAAGGCATTTTAGCCTCCCCTCATACACCAAAGTATTCAATTTTTGATTGACGTCAACTGTGATTTTCTCTCTGTTATTAGTCTGAAAACTGCAGAATTCATTTTATCAGTGTAAAAAGCCATCCCTCCTAATTTCATGTTATAAATAGTTCTTTTCTTCCCCTGAAATTCTTTTTTACAGAGTCTAATTCACTCTTGAGACCCCAAATATCCACTACGATTCAATACAGGAATTTCAATAGCTGTCTGTGTTTTTAAGCATTTTTAAGCACCAAATCATTTTTTTTAGGCTACTAATTTCAAAACTGAAACTAAATGGCTCTCTCTCTTACGTGTCTTCACCTCTTTTTAGGTGTCTCTAATAATACCAGCCTCTCCATATGAATCTTCATGACTGACAACAGGAATATCTAAACAGCAAAACTATGATCTAGCTTAAGATTTATTAGATTCTTAAAGGACCCAAGTTGTATATTTATGTAGGAACAGCAATGAAAAACAATAGGATAGAGTTAAAACTTTGAAAACAAACAAAATAAATATTCAATTGTGATTTTTTTTTTCAAGCAGCTTCTTATTTATTGTCAAATACAATAGTTTCAGTAAGAAAGCTTCAGAATTAGACAAATCTGGTGACTGATGACTGTCTGCTTACATATTATGTGCATCACCACCAATATATTCCCATTGTAGTCTCTAGCTCACGGTAAATTGCTCACACCAGTAAAGCTCTGGCAGATTAGGGAGCAGCACTGACAAGCTCTGAGAGTTATGAGTTGCTATTTTTTTGCTCCCAGATTTTGAAATGCATACAGTGCGTGTAATTCCAAGTTGTCAAAAGCAAAATCTTTTACACACATTTCAGTCTTGGACACATTTATTTGCAATATGCGATGAAATGCCCAATTATTAGTAACCGGTTTCTTTTTCCACAGAAAAACTTACATTGTGCATGACCAGTGTCATGTTTAATAATTTACCCAAGGAAACCCTGGGACCTACTTGTAATGAAGCCAAGAAGAGAAAGGTAACTGATTTCAACAGTACAAGATTCAATCCACGAAACCCTAAATCATATAACCTAGATATAAACTTAACTTCTGCCCTGTATCAGAGTGTCAGTTCTTGGGGAGTATTGGCCTTTTAATAACATATTTATGAAACACAATTTTTATTTTACTGGTAGTTATGCAACTGAATATATCGGTTACGCAATTTCAGAATCAGAGTCAATGCCTTGAAAAGTTATTCTATTTATCCCAGTCTGTGTATAGCTTGCTGCCTTTATGCTAGGCAGCAAATAATGCTAGTTAAATTAAATTCAGAAAAAAACAAATTCTATGAAGTCTATGAAGCTGAAAAAGTTATGACCTAACAGTCCTAAGCCACAATTCCGTATGTCATAAACCTTATGTTTCCTTAAAAAAAAAAAAATATATGTCTATAATTTTGGCTAATAAGGAAATCCAAGCAAACCGTCCCTATTTTTCAATGTGATTATTGAATTTAGTCTGTTTTATCACATACTCCCACTATACTGAGCAAAATTTTCAAAGAGTATTTCAGCAGGTTGAAACTGCTTCATGAGTGAGCTAAATAAACATATTCCATCTGTAAATTGTCCTTTATCAATCACCGTCTGTTCCCCTTCCTCTCCTCTGTTTATTCAATATTAATAATTTAATCAGAAAAACAAGCTATTTATAGGAAATGGGAGAGACATTATATGTTTCTACAGTATCTAATTAAAAAAAATTAAATACTTAATTTTCTGGAAATTTTTTGCAACATTTGCAATGAAATTTGCTCTTTTGGTAAACATTTCTGACATTTTTGATCATAAATCAGTTGCAAACACTTCTCGAACTCAATTCGTCTGAGACATGGAATGAATATTCATGAATACTACTACTTCTAGTACTGCTTTCATTCTCTTGATGAACACAGCTAAGCATTTAAGGAATTTCAGAACCTACCTCAAATCTCCAAATCCTGAGTTTGTGAAAGCAACTCTTGTGCAGAACTTGGATTCTTTGGGCCTAAAAGAATAGAAGGAGCATAAAATAAAATAAAAGGGAAAACCTATCAAATTTTACAGTTTCAAAAATATTTTGGGAGAAGATACATTGCAGTAAGTCATAAAGACAAAACTGTTTCTATTTTGTCCAAACTGGTTTACTCATCATTACTGATACTCCTTAAAATACATATTTAAAGAATGAGCTTCTAATATCTGCTTTCTTTGTACAATACCAAAGCTATAGAGAACTGCTAATAATGGATACAAGACCTCAAAATTAACCTAGTAAAAGAAAGACTCGAAAATATCTTAGTACATTACAAAAATCCCAAGTGACAAAGTTGGAGGAGATTTATTAAAATTATGCTCAATAGAAAAGCAAAAGCATATCATAAACAGTAGGAGACTTTTAAACTAATTCTTATTTAAAGAACAACAGTGCATTTCTGTAGTATGTTTAACCAATTGGGACAGTCCTAATACTGTAATAAAAATAAATATAGTTGATCAGAATGCAAAAGACTGAGAATTCGTTCACTTGTTTAGAGAGAAAAGAGAAGGGGGGAAGTGAGAGATCTTTCCCTGTAGCAGCAAGAACAGACCAAGACATGACTATTATTTCTAGCCATATTTTAACCTTCAGTATTTCCAGGTCTGAAAAGTCCTGGTCTGATTTGGGATTTTAGTTTTTTCAGCTCCACTGCCAATTAAAAACTTCTGCAGCTTTCAGAAATTATTTAGAGGTGAGATGAGGAGACAACATGACTGACATATATTTTACTTTCAGATGCAAGGCCATCCACCGCTGTCAAAAACAATCTCAGAAGAAAAGAACATGGATAAAATATGGAGTGGAGTGGTCACACTAGTAGCCGATAACAGTGCCAACTCAAGCATTAGTTTGTTCCCATGGATTGGCCAACCAACTGAAATTAAAAGTACCCCCCCCAGACACAGGTTAAGCAATGATTGATGCAGGGGGGGAGTTAGAAGGGATTTAGATATATGCAGAAAGGATCTGAGCGAGGGCCAGCAGCAGTCAAGTCAGAATTCAGTTAACTATCAGAATTTAGTTAAATCCAAGGAGTGTAGGTGCTTTGAAGTTATCCTAGCAGGTCACTGAAGATTACTTTGTTCACAGAAGACCCACCTGTGAATGAGCATCAGCTTTTTATTTGCAGACCCAGGTTGGTGTTTTTTTCCTTTTTATTTTTTCCCTTTGTCAGCAGCCGTTAGACTGGGGAAATGAGGCAGACCTATGAAAAGCACCATCTATATTGACACGATGCAGCAGCATGTTCTGAGGTCCCTGCCTCCCCATCTTCCACATGGGAAGATCTGGTCACAAATCCCATACCCTTGTTCCAGGCTATGCTCCCAAATTTCCTTGCACAGAAAGCAAGAGTACATCACACCTAGAGTGTGGTGAGTGTGTGCCCTGCAGCCTGGCATGGACTTGAGGTGTGGCCACAGAGCAGCACAGGACACACGAGCTGACAGCTCAGGAGTGCCTATGTATCTGCTGCCTGAGGTGCAGTCCCAACGATTTGAACGAGAAGTAGTCTAAGAGCAGAGCCTAACAAAGACGGGAGCCTAGTGTCTGGCAAGTTAAGAGCAGAGACCAAGTGCAATGGGAGTTTTCTCCTCCTCCAGCCACTGCAGGCAAGTGAATGTCAGCAGCTTGTGTGGCAGTTGCCTGCAGGTCTTGCATTCAACTCCATTGTGCTAAAATGTCAAACAGGATCTTTGCCACTAGCATAAACATTTTAGAGAAGCTTCAGGGAATATACTTTAGTGCTTACATTTCTGCTAGTTCTTGTCTTGCAACACAAGAAAGATCCCTTCAGAAACAAATACAGACTGTGACTTGTAGTGAAGACTAGGATATCAGCTGTGAACAGATGAGGTTTGGGAAAGAAGGGAGGAAAGGAGTCAAGATTTGAGAAATTACAGAAAGGTCAGATGCTTCCCTTACACATGCAGCTCTTTCAAAACAAACCAATGCCACATGGCACTCTTAAAAATATAAGTAACGTTGTTCCTACAGCATTTATAATCTCATATCCGAAGTTCCCAAGCAGCAGCAGAAACCAGGTGTACAGAGAAGAGTGTGACACCAAGGTCCAAATCAGCGTAAAGAAAGAAATGCTTCTTTTTGGCTTTCTCTCTGCCTACCAGGGTGGTGATCACATTAAATGGGAGAAGGCAACAAAGGGGAACTCCAAGCATGTAGATGCATGGCCTATATGTGAGATACTGTTCTTCAAGAAAGGATTCTCTGAAGAATCAGTGTTCCTCCTCCTAGTCAAATCTAGTAACCTCTGAGACATTGCACGATGCCTCATGAAACCTCGGCAGAAGATACATGTTCCCACAAGTGCAAACAATTGATATTGGAAAGGAGCAAAGTAATAAATGAACATCCAATATTCATAACCAACTAAGATGTCAGCAAAGGGAAAATACTGCAGTAATGACCTGTATTTTTCCCCACAAGGTTAGGTAGTCTTTGATTTGAAAAGACTGAGATGTGCAGCTTTATATAGAGACTCTATTCCCACTCCAGCTCTTTTCTTAGACAGACATTACCAAGAGGACAACAAATTACATACACACACATACATGTATACTAGGGAGTGTGATGTCCTGAAAAGATAGCCAGCCTTGTTATTTTTTCATCCCTTGTATAGAATGCACATGACTGCGGTAGGATTGCTGAGAGTTATAAGTTATATGGGGCTATATATAAACCTAATACAAGTTGTGCTTTCACTTACAATTTGAATTAAGTAGAGCAGAGTGCACAATGTGGCTAATTGCATATATTCTTCCCTTTATGCTCACATACAATTTCCTTTCATCTTAAGAGCTGTGTTGGAACAATGAAGAGACTATGCTAGTTTGTATTTTGTTAGCATTTATTTTATGAACTGTGTTCTCAGACTACATATTACTGCTGTCAAGAACCATAAAACTTTAGAGAGAAGCTCCGCTTATTTTTTTTCCTTATTTTATGCTATTGTGGCACTGTCACAAAAAAATATTAAAATGGACAAACATTGCTTCACCATTTATGGCTTCGTACCATTGTTGCACAGTGAATGATACCCAAATAAATTCCTTTTTTCCCCCTTAATTCTGGCAGATATAACAGATTGAGACATTGCTAGACAACCACTAGACTGAAGTAATTAAACAGTGTAATGTGCAAACAGCATTTTAGAGTCAGCAATTAGATCACTCAAATTAGATGTTTTATTTGCCCAAACATGTCTGTAAATCTCATCGAACAAAAGGCTTCATTTAAAAACAATACAGCATCAGACTTTCAAAGCACAATGCTACAGCACTGTAGACCACTGCCTGTAGTCAGTGCCCCATATACCCACCTGCCTGTTCCTTTTCCTACCTGCAGCCCTCTACAATAGCAGAGATCCATCATACTGATGCATTGATGAGACATATAAACACCCCACAGGTAGCCTCGCTCCCTGTACTTACAGTGGTCACTCAAATGACATGTACAGGCTGTACCTTTGACTGCCTGACTCCAGATTTCTGAGCGGAGGAAAATATGATCCCTCAGCAGTACCGGATGATCTGATCAAATGTGTTTATTCATCTTTTGAAACACATTTCAACTTTAAATTAATCTAGTGTTTCTGAAACATTCCTGTTCACAGCCTTGAAAATTGAAGTCTTTGAGCCCAGTCAGATGCAACATGAATAAAAGCAATGACCACGATGTGTTTTCTTAATTTTGTTATTGTCATTGTGATATGTTTGAGAGAACAGTGTTGTAATAAAAATATAATATCCCGCTGTCTGCTCAGCTTTAGACCTGCTTGCACTGTACTAAAAAGAGGAAACCTGATATTCCAGTGAATTTTCTCTGTAGTCCAGGTCCATTTCTTACCTAGAAAATGGTGTAAGTCAATCCACTGAGGACACATGAACCATAAAAAACCTGCCACATGACAGACTGAGACTGTATCATTCATTATTTAACACCGAAAAATTCACACAATTAATTTGTCTATAGAGTAGCACAGGAGACACTTCTTATATACTTCACCTGTTTTAAAAGACCAATGACCTTTGTTTCTCTTTCTTTCCCCTCATGTTACTTCTTAAGGGATATATTTTCATCAACATGTTGTCTGTGGACGAGAGGCCACTTTCAAGAGAGAGTCAAAAAGTTATTGGAGAGACCACGTACGATCTCTCAATCCACTCTTTGACGATGCAATAGGAGTGATGCACACCCTGTATCTTAGGTAAGAAACCTCTCCCTTAATTACATGCTGTTAAAACCCGTCCAGAAATCTCATAAATAGTTCACACTAACACTTGACATTAACCACCTAACACGTTTGTGTTCAGCAGAAATAATCAATGGGACCATTTATAAATAATAGTGTTGGAATTGTCTGTAGAAAGAAGTCTCTTTATTCCTTCTTTGATGGGACAGGTGAATAGCTCTTGCCAAAGCAAAGCTACAAAGAACATCCTGGAACATAGCAGGACTTCTGTCTCTCAAAGGCTTAGTGGGTTTTTGAGTAGGCATGTCACCTGGCATGAACACTTTTCAGTCCTCAATATCCTTTTATATCGATACGAAGTTTAAAGGGGAAGAAAAAGGATTTTTCCCTTAGTTTCCACCTCTCAAAAGTGCTGTGTCTCATTTTCAGCCAGGAACTGGGGTGCAAACATGGAATATGATTATTGCCAGGGTTGGTTCACTGCTTTTCAGCAATATATGTGAAACTAAAATTTTGTGACTGCAGAAATAAGGAACTGAAGTCTACCTTCTCCTGTCACAGAAAGGGCAGAAGGAAAGAGCTGAAGCAGCTCTTGTTACTCAGAGGAGCAATACTGCTAGTACCTCACGTGCTTGGAAGGGGCTGTCCCTCTCTGATAAATAATTCATTTGCCCCATATCTTAATGCCTCTTTCTGCACCATCAGTCAGTGCTTTGCCACAGGAAAAAGAGGTACAGTTGTGTCATATCCACAAATAAGATCAAGTGCTGTAACAACCTTGCCTATACCTAGGACAGTCCCAGTTATTGTTATATACAGGTTATTCAGTGTTCCTTTCTAATAGTTCTTATATTTCCAAATAGCTTGAAAAATAGGAGCAATCAAAGAAATGACACAAAGAAGTGAGAAAAGGCAAATTTCTTTCCCTTAAGGAAAAGCAACCCACTCACTGAAATCACCAGAGAACTCACAAAAGATGGGCAGGAAGGAGAAGTTAAGCTGAAGACAATAGAAGCAAAACCAAAGGAGAAGTCAAGGACTTATCCAGGTCCCAGAAGTGGTCTGGAGCCCCAGGGCCCCAGCAGGACCTGTGTTGCCTCCAAGGCGCTCATGGGCAAAGGGTACTGCTGCTCTTTCTGTGACAGACTGGCCAATTACTCTGGCACCAAAACACAGCTGACCTTCGCTGGGGTTCACCTCTCCTGCCGCAGAATGTTTGCTCCAGAGTGGCACTGGAAATGCCCTGGTGGTGAGTACAGCTGGCCTCTCCAGGACAGGAATCGAGAAAAGACAACTCTGAAAAAACATAATGCATGCTCCCAGTTACCACCTTCTCCAGGCTAGTGCAAGAATATCAATATAATCTTAGCTATATAGGAGGCCAGACTACAGAGGTCATGAGCATTGTCTTGCAGCCCTTAATCTCTAGTCTCTTCTATCTCACTCCTTGAGCATATACACAGAGCCCAGCATTAATCTAGCATTTATCATTTCAGCAATAAGAAAGCTCAGCAAAATATAAAGATCTTTCCCTTTTTCATATACATGTGCTCTTTGTTTACTTTTGCTCTCATGTGAATGTCACACATTAATATTCATTAGAGTGGGGGAGGAGGTGAGGAAAAGGGAAATGAAGGCATCATTACATATTATTATCACTTACTATATTACCTTACCACTGAAGCTTCCATTTCTGATTTAAGTGAAGAAAGCCAAAAGAAGCAGCTGTTAAAAACAAACAAAAGCTACTGGAGTGTGATGAAAGCAAAGGAAGATTATTAATATGTTGCAGGTACAGGAGAGAGATGCAATTATAAGATTCAAGGGAAATAAGGCAGAAAAAAACATCTGCAGTGAAAGTCTAATCCTTTGAAATGAATTAATTTACTAAATACTCCTATCATCTGAAGTTTAAAAGATTTACGGCAAATGTCATTGCTTGTCAGAAAAGCTTTGACGGAACACACTTTGAAATACTCATTGTCCAACTCCAAGGGTAAAGTAAGGATTAGAAATAATGTGTTTTCTTTTTATTTTTTTTTTTAAGGTACTACCTTACTACTCTACTACCCTTTCTGAGGGTGCATTTCGAGGAAATTAAAAAGAAATGCAAGGTTACTTTATTTTGTTTCTTTCTTTTTTTCCTCCTCCTGTTTAGAAAAAAGTTCTGTGATCTTGAGAACTAAAGTGCACTGAGCTGTTTGCAGTGTATAAAACAAGTACACTGGGTTTCCTTCTACTCTAATCATATACAGATCAAACAGCCCTGCAAGAGATTGAGAAAATAAAAAATGTCTGACAGAAATACTGACATGGAAAAATTAATAAGTATGCCAAAAGGTAGAAGGGAAAAAAAGTAAAGTGGGCAGATCATCCAGGACCAGACTACAAAATCCCGTCTTACATGTGGAATCCCCATCACTGGAGAACTTTATGAACCGATTAGTGAGGGATGGGCTAGACGAGTGCCTGAAACACGTCCAGTCCAGCTTGTCTGTGATTAATATCTCTTGTTTCCATTAGAGCAGACTGAGCCATGAACGAGGACCCCCTGCTCTAGCCACTGCACACACAGGCCTTTATTCCTACAAGTTTGGAAAGGCTGGAGACCACTCACATCATTCACATAATTCATTTTAAATGCTAAGATTCCTTGAACCTCTGCAGCAAGGCTTAATCACCATTCAGCATGCTTCTAGGTCTTTCCTTCTCCATGTCTGATGATGAACAACCTGCCCAATTTAACCTAAGTGCCATAAACAGGAGGGCAGCAAGCAGGAGATGGGTCACTTTGTACTCAGCCAGAGGTGGTCACTGAAGGATCAGTGAGGACAGCCAGCTCCAGCTGCCCTGGGATGTGGGGAGCAGCAGCCCCTCAGCCTCATCTACACCTGGCAAACTTCTCTAAGGTGCTACTACCTCTTGAACATGAATTTAAAAGCTGTTTTTATAGCATCAGCATGTCCCTACATGGTATGCCTCAGCAGGGTTAGTCCCTGCATGGGGGGGGGGAAATCACCTATTTGCTATACAGTCTTCTGAACCAGGTATCACGCCTCAGCCTTCATGCAAGATTTTATCCACTTTGCAGCAGCAGCAAGAATGAAGTCTGAACAGAAACCTTTACCCCCTCACCTCTCCAAAACAGACCCCAGAACTCCCTCAGACAGGGAACCGTTTGAGATAACTTTCCTCTTAAAATCATGGAGAACCTCGGAGGGAAAAGGAGATTTCCACAAAGCAAGCTTCTGAAACTACACTCTGAATAGATATTGCAACATTAATATTTGCAAATGATCATACCGAGGTGATGAAAACTGCATTACCAATCAAGGTCCCAGCACTTTGATGCAGATACAAGCTGCTATTCAAGGGGCAAAGGCACTGCACACACATACCCCTATGATGCTGAATACGGTTCACCAAAGCCCAGCTCACAGGCGTGCACACTCAACCCCCCAGACACCCTACTCCCTTAAAACAGGCAAGATCAAATCAAAGGAGCCTGTCATCAGGGAAGCAAGGAGCTGCAAAGACTTCCTGTCAGATGGGTAGGGAGGACAAGATGGTGACAAGCGTACCATCTGGCAATTTACTCTTCTCCCCAGGCTGCAGCACATAGCCCAGATTAGAAAGCTTGCAGGAAACGCTTCCTAGCCCCATTGCCTCTTGGCTTCTGTGTTACACTCCTCCTCACGTGACTTCAACACAAATTGGGCAACGTGTTGCTCTGGCAATGTACAGAGACCACAATGTGATCCACAGTGGCTGGTACCACTGAAGCATCCACAAGATTACCTGCCCCCATCCCCTGTGCAATACTGTAGCATCCCAGGCTCCAGAGCTTGAGGGAGGCAGGCGGCATGCTTGGAGGCTGCACAAAAAGCAAATCATCAAAGGTCTGATCCCAATGGTTTCACACTTTCCAAAACCCGCTTTATTCTGCATATGATCACCTTGGAAATCAGGGGAGCCATTGCTATAGGTAAGGCACACCTCAACATAAGTAAAAGGAGAGAGAACCAGGCTCCATTCATGAGCTGGAGACCAGGACTACAAACATTACACCTCAGCTTAAAGCTGAAGCAGTAATCTGTAAATAGTTTAAATCGACCTTTTGAGATTCAGCTTGGCACAATCCACACCCAGAGTCTTAGTGAACTCAAGTTTCTAAGCTCCATCTACTTAAAAACTTTACTCTTATTAGAAAGCCAAGGGAATTGTTTCTATTTGTGAAAGGAATAGATGCATATAAAAAGCATATAAAAATATACAAGTCATGTTAAAGGGGAAGTTGTTGGTACAGGACATGTTAGGTTTATTTAAGAAACAGTTAAAAATACAGTACCAGGTAAAGAACCCAGCAATCAAGAATGCACCAGTTAGTGAATAGTATACAGTAACTCTCAAAAGATCTTTATTCTGCAAAATTTTCCAAGCATTTTACATTTTAAAAAAAGTTTCAGTGACCAACAAGAGTTGACACTAACTGACTGCAGTATTCAGTCAGGAATGTTATACAAACATAGCAAGAACTTACTGTTTCAGCAGAACCCAAACACACTAAAAACCATTTGCAGTGAAGCTTCCCTACTCCCCTGCTTTTGTGAAAAATAATTAACTGTCCCTTTCATTAAAACATCATTGCATTGATATCAGCTTCTCTTTTAAAATACTAGGAGAGAGAGAGGAGGTACGCCAACCTTCTGGATTATCCAGCTACAGCTCTGGTATATAAACCCAGTCCAGCACAGTGATCCCACATCTGGATATGCAGATTGGAAACATTAGATCTATTATGTCTTTCCTCCCCTCTCCCCTCTCCTGATTTATCTAGCAGGACAAGTTTTATTGTATTACACAATGGTGCAAGTTGTACAGGACTCATGATACAGGCATCAAGACATCAAACCCAATTCTATTCTCCTAGTTACATCAGATTAAATACAGTGACTTGATAGATTTCAGTGGAGTTTCTGCTGGTGTAAACATTAAAAAACAAGAGGAGAGATAGTCCTGGAATGAGAATATTTATTAAAACCAGCTTCATTTCAAGGAAAAGTGGTTGATGATAATAGCACTCAGAAAACCTAGCTGATCGCTTAACAATTTTATTTACAGGACAATAAATGCATTCAGCCAGCTATCACATAATGGCACTTTTTGATGGGCTTTAAGCTGTCTTTATAAAAACCTTCGTTAGACTACTAAGATCCTTCCACATTGTCCTCAACTAGAAGAGCAGCAATAAATCAGTTCATTGCTCCTGACCCTGCTCTGTCCCCTGACAACTGAAATTCTCATATGTAGTCTAATTTTTTTGAAAAAATAAGCAAATACTGCTTCAAATACAAGCTTTTTCACCCATGGAATTATCTCACAGAGAATGAAGCTAATTTGGAATAAGGCCATTCTTTTAGCAAATTATTAAAGAACATGGAATAAATTCAAGCTACAGGCTAATCTGAACTCACCTCCCTGTATAGAAAACACATGGCTCTATTTACATCCCAATTCAAATTAATCAGCATAAGGGGGACATGTTTTCTTCAGTTTAACAATATCATATTCTAATCTCATTACAGTAGGTTTTTGACAGCCTTCACTCAGGTGTATGTGTTTCACTGAAGAGAGACACAAACTTTCTGCAAACTTCCACAGAACTTCCCTTGTATTTTGCTTTATCTTAGATCATCTTAGATAAATAGAGGTACATTCATCCATAAAGTCTTTTGCAGACTGTATATATAGACTAGGCTTACTCTGTGCCAGGTATACGTTGGATCTGATACAAAAGCCACACATCTACGTGCCTCTTCTAGAGTCACTAAAAGGGAGAGGCACTCTTCTGGCTTTCTACTTCACTACTGAACCACTTGAAGAACACTAAACCCACAGGCATCTTCTCCCATGTTCATTGTGTTGGACAGACCATATGCTCTTTTCCTGTTTGTTTGGGGTTTTTTTGTTTGTTTTGGGGGGTTTTGTTTGGTTTTTGTTTGTTTGTTTGTTTGTTTGGGTTTTTTTCTTCTAGAGCCCCTAGGCCATCCTCAGTAACACTAAGACTGAGCTGGCATCCTCCTTTACAGTATTAATGCCTTCAATTTTTGAACAGTCAGATGAATTATCTTCCCCATAAAATTATCAGTGGACCTCTCTGTCCTAGAGTTTACCTTGGTTTATTTATTCATAGAAGTATTTTCCCTGTTCTTCTCTCTAGTTCTCACTGTACACTGCCTTAGACGTAGAAAAGGGGTTTTGTTACTCTCATTTAAAAGAACCTTTGAGTAATATCTTTTTTTGTTCAGCATCTTTCTCTGCACGTAGTAACTACTTTCCCTGGTTTTGCTTGATTGTTCTTAACTCCCTGACTCTTTTCAGCTTGCTGTCATGTATTATTTGATTTTCAATCTTCAGATCCTCCTTTTCTGTGATACCATTCCCTATCCCAGATGGCAAAAAAATATGTTCATTTGAAATAACTTTGTTGCTTTCTTCTTTCTTTTCTTACCTTCACAAACTTCCTAGGACCGCTCTCTCCTTGTTCAGGTTGAAAAATGATCAGAAATACTATTGTTACCTAATTTTCAAGGTCTTGTTAAGATTTCCTTCTACACAAAGATCATAAATCTTCTCAGTCAAGCAAAACACAATCATTTAACTTTTCTGGGGTCTTGTTTAAAGAATGTGTCATGATCAGATATTCCTATCTTCCTCACCCTCTACAGAGGTTTCATTTTTGCCTCTCCTCTTTGTCATTTATATGCCAAATATTAGTTTAAGATACAGCTCAAGAGGGTCTGCAGGAGCCACCAGGAACTACTTGCAGTATGCAAGAGGGATTCTGGAGGACATTGGAGAAGGTGACTCTGTCATAGCTTTTTCTGTAATGCAAGCAGCTAACCAGTAATTCTAAGTGTTAAAAGGGGTCATGGCATACATGAGTACTGGACATCTGATCTCCAGTCACAGGACATATCAACTGCAAACTGGGGATTTTGATATGGTAAAGAGGAATAGATCTAAACAGAGGAAGCATTATCTTCATTCACTGGATGGAATCCCATGGTGGTATTTCAGTAACTAATTGCTGCACATGCTAACATGAAAACTTAAACCAGATAAACTTTCAAACGTAGAACCCTAAAAGTCAGGCCTAGATAAGAAAAACTAAGCGCTTCTGTAATAAACGTGCACAAAACCTAAGGGGGGGGGAGGGGCACATATAAATTAGTCTAAAAGAGGCCTCCAAGAAGAGGTCCTGTGGGAGATGAAGGACCTATACTAAATCAAGAGGCAATCCCTTACCTCACTTGCTTCAGCTCTTGCCATGAAGCATTGTGCAAATACCAGATGTAGTCATTTGTAGCTTCTTTTATTCCTTTCCTAATTCACAATTCTGTTGTTCTTACTCCACTTTGGAAAAAGAGTTATCAGTAAAAAACATGTTATCAGGTGTATTGCCCCCTGGCACCAACCTGCAGCCTGAGTCCTAGCCTGCTAGCAGTATCCCAGACAGCTTCCAGCTACATGGTGCAGGGTAGTATGTGACAGGGACTGTATCAATGGGCAGAAGGATGAGATAGTCCTGGTTGGTTGCAGAAAGAGTTCACCTGTGCAGATAAGAAATGTACTATGCCACTTTAAGGAAAAGAGGGCAAGGTCTAAACCATCATATCTGCTAGCATAGAGTAGCCTGTAGTAATACTCCTAGCAAGGAAGCGGTTACTTTCTCATCTTTTTCTAAAATCGTCAGTGATTTTGGTCCACCGAGTTGCTCTACAATAGTAGGTGATGCAGGAAAACTTGGAGTATTGACTGCAAGCAGTTACGTGACATTTCCTCCATGCAGATGAGCTATTCTTTCTTCTTTCCTTCTGTGCTGGTCATGTCAGAAAGTCTTATACCAAAAACACTCTCACACTTGGTGTGGGCAATTTTTGAAACCCTAGTCTAACAGAAAAGATGAAGGGAGCAGGACAAATAGTGGAAAATAAACATTTTCATGAATCCAGCCTCTCATTTTGATTCTGGTTTTTTTGTTCCCTTTTGCACACCCATTCACATGTATGAGTTTGTATTTGCATAAATGCTGGGAATAAGGGCCCATACAAATACTCATTCATATGCAAACAAGGGTATTCACTCTTGTTCCAAAAGTGTTTGCCCTCTGTTTACAAGGCTTTAGTAGCAAAATCACAAAGCAGAAAAACATCATGAATTCCAGCTGGTCAATGATACCCCATCAATAATGCTCCCTAGCCCAAAGAAAGTCAAAGCAAGCAGACAGAAACACACTACTATTCACCATGTCTTGATACAACTAGGTACTGAGAATAAACATACACAAACCAGACTCTGCACACACCATGCTTAAAAAATACTGCATTTGCTGATAAGCTAGCTGTTTGGTAAAGAGTCACGTCTACCACAGTGGAGAATGCCTTAACACCTAGCTCTACTTTTTGCTGCCGCATGGGTGGGCAGATTTCTCCTTCAGGGTTTTGTCATTTATTTCATTCTGATGCACAGGATCCCCAAAAGAAAGGAGAAACTTCCCAAGGGATGGTTGGGATGCTCACTTGGGAATGGAAGAAGCAGCATTGTTCACTGGCACTGACTTCTATAAAACAAATACTCAAATTTGCTTTTCTATATTCTTGATAAATTAGTCCACCGATTTCTTCTATGGCTGATAGCTCTCTATCACACTCAGCTACTAAAACTGTTAAACTTCACACTTCCCCCTCTCCTCTCCATTTGGCCAGTATCTGGTGAGTTGAGTGCACTTACCCTAGGTACACAAGGTTCAGACTCAAGCTCCTCTTCCAAACTGGGCCTTCTCCTGCTTTCCAATGTGTATTGAGCGTTGCTCTGCATTTCTGAAGCGAGTCTGACTTACAAACACGGGTCTATATGGTAAATGGGGACCTCAATCCTCCTTCCTCCCTTGGCCAAAACTTCCACACTAGGGTGTATCGGTTTGGGGATGTATCAGCATTTTCTGACAATAGTTTTGGTTGAAAAAAAAAAAAATCCCAACTATTTCTTACCATCCTCATTCTTCAAGAGCAAAAGACTGAATCTGAAGAAGTATGAGATAATCATCTCCCAGCAATAAAATGGGAAACTCTGCATATAAAATAAATTATTTGTTATGGATTTTACTCAAAGACTGAGAAGGCAAAGCATTGTTCCGGGACTTTTCCACGAGTTAATGCTAGGGATGATTATATGCCCTTCCTTTCACTTTCATCCTCAGGAAATGTTCTGGGAAGAGAAAAGTCATTTTATTAGATAACAGGTAATTTTTGAACCATCTTAAATAAATTCCTTTTCAAAGAAACTAAGAAATGCTGGCTTACATCTTGGCATCAGTTATGACAGTGCAAACATATTGACACGCATTTTACAACCAAAATTTATCTTTTGCATCTGTCGTCTACCAAAAAAAAGGAAAGAAAATCACAGCATGATCAATATTCATTCCATATGCAGACTGAAGCCTCCCCAGAGCTAAATCACAGTTAAGTTTTTGAAAAATCTTCACAAGAAACACTCCACTTCTTAGGCATCAAGAGTCCACACCTCGGGCACTGGCCAGGCTAACGCCTGGCAGGCAGCACAGCAGCGAGTGCTCTGCAGAAGCCAGAACAACCCATACGTGGTGTTTCAGCTGGACTGACGTGCACCTGCACCTCCCAGGAGCCCAGCCCTAAACCAACATAGGTGCCGGGCAGAGGCAAGAGCCTGCTCCTCCACCAGTGTCAGAGTGCCAGGAGCAGTTTTGTAAGACATCTGAGAATAGACCAGGAAAAGACTGCAATTTACAACAAAAATAATACCACACACATTCGCACACATGCAAACAACCAGTCAATCAAACCAAGAAGGGGGAATTAAAGTAACAAGCATTTAGAACATGGTTGCAAAGGAAAACCATTTTGGTAACACCTCTCAAAATATGTACTGTGGGTTTTCTTCATAAAGTTGAGGTCCTTTGATTAAATCAGTAGTTTTCAACTTTTTAAAGTTAACTATTTTTTTCTTCCTTCCCCCACAAGACTTTCTGTTTACTGGAATTATCTTTGGTTGAGGTGCATCGTTTTCTCCCAGGTTGTTTTCTCATTTTCAACAGATTTGCATGGGGGTAGGCTGCAGCAATGAGCAGGAGATATACAAGTCTTCTATTCTGATGTGTATTTTGATAGAGATTTATTTTGCGTTCCCTTAACTTATAGTTTGTATTTGCACTGAGTATAAGCTGTGTGAGGAAAGCAATTGATTTACAACACAGACTACATGCAATACATACAAACTGACTCCTCTTACCAAATAGGAAAGACTTTTGCAATGCAACAGCTTGGTGCAGAAGAACATGCTGAGCTGAAAAGCAAATACAGCTATCTGATTAATTGATTCTGACCTCATAAATATTATACTTTGGGGGCTCTAATGGAACTTCCTGAGGGTAAATTGCATGGTTCACCTCATTCATTTATATCTCTGGCTGACAGATGTACATTATGAAATGTCACTGAATATGCTGGCAATAAATGAGGTATAACATTAGCATCTTGGTTCTGTTTTCCTGAAGGAACACTTTTGTTAAATGAATCCCACACCAGTAAAAATATTATTCTCTACCATGTATACTTCTTTCTATTTTAATCAGTCTTCCAGAAATACATACTGGTCTTCCAAAAACACAGAGCCCTAGTAAATTAATAAAACAAGCTGTTCTTTTGTTGTGCATGTTTCCATTGTGAAGCTATATTGTTGGAGAATATTAGGCTGTGACAAGCATTTGATAGCATAGTAGTTGCACTAATGTTATGGTTATTATCTTTACTACCATGCAGTGAAACACAGTTAATTAAAATACAGTGAAGAAATTGCTCCCTTCCCCCACCCACACATAAATAAGATAAATTTGTTGTTGTAGTCAGCATATAGGGTCCCTTGACCCCTCTGCATGTATTTAGACAGTATTCCATTTATTTTATTTTTTATTTCATTGCCATTTGAGACTGATAAAACTGCACATAGAGGTCTAAGGAATAACAGCAAATAACTATGACATGTGCAGTTTAATGAAATGATATACTGTGGTGCATTGCAATAAAATTCATAAGAATATATGCCACGCTCCTGTAAGGTGTGAAAATTCCAATAAACCATTAATCCTTGCCACGAGCAGGCCGTGACTGTAAAGGTAACTGCTGAGGGATGGGGTGAGGGGAAGAGAGGAGCGGAGGGAGGGAGGCTGAGGGAAGAACAGAGCTACTGGCAAGTGCGGTGGTTAGAGGAAACGAACAATCCCTTTGGGATTAAACCTACTTTTAACTATCCCCTTTCCTCCCACTGTTAAGACATAATTGTCATAAAGGACAGCACTGGAAAAACCTGTAATTTATCTCTCACTAGTCACCGACAGCTATTGCAGGCTTATGAGTCCAAGTGAGGCTGAAAGATACTTCATCATATACCGTTACCTCTAGGACAGCTTCCGAAGAGCTGCACAGCGGCTGGCTGCCGCACCTCTGCAAGGAGAGCGGTACAAGGAGTAGCCTACAATTGTAGCTGCTTCCCGGACCCTGGCCACAGGCACATTCCCCTATAACGAACCTCTCTCAGCAAGCTCCAGCCCCCTCTCCTCACTTTTCACAAGGAGAGTGAAGGAGGGAGGCTGACAGAGCTAGGAAAATCGGGAGTTTGCCAAGGCTGCAAACAGAGGTTGAAAGTGAGTCACAGAATTTGTGCCTGCTACTACGTCTGTGCATTTATGGATTTACTCTCAGGCACAGGCTACAGCTGTGCCATAAAGGGACTGCACAGACCTCTCCACCTTTGCAGAAAAGTGCACAGGTCAGCTGTCACTTCAGTCCTTATACTTTTTTGACTGAGTTTATGCTTTCAAAAAGGCTAGAAAAGCATGTGCTAGATGCAAAGAGCACCATCTAGCAATAAGAGCAGGAATACAAGGCATTGCTTTTGTAGCATCACCTCTGCTGTGCGCTGTGAATGCTTCTGGGAGCTGCCAGGCTCTAGAATTGGGCTCAAGGTGGCTGCAAAGGGAGAGCAACGTCCTTGGCAGACAAGGATACCTGGACTCCAGGGACATGGATGCTATGACAAAAGCTCCTCCCTGCTCCAGTGTAATTTCTTTTGTTTGGTCAAAGTCATGAGTCAGGCCCCATAAAAATCATGAGCAATTTTTTGTTGTTGTTGTTATTTAAAAAAGCAGTGGAGATGAGGGGAAGCAAGTTGTAAATTCTGTGCCATTGCTTTTCTGTTCAGGCTTTATATTTCTTGTCTTTATTCTGCTAACAATGATGCGACCCCTGGTTGCAATGTCTGCATGTTAGGATATTTGCTAGCGTAACTATCTATTAAAACAGAAGTGGAGATACGTTCAAGATCAGTAAATAGGATTTCTACCCTGGAAAATCTTTAGAAGGTATATATGCTTAGATGTAGACAATTAAACATATAGATGTAAAAAGCAGAGAGACAAATGAGCAGTATAAGTATGGTGATACTGGGCGAGTTTCTTGTTTACATTTTTCTACCATTTAAGAATATTTGCCTCTTCTGCTTCTATCTTGCACACAACTGAGAAAAACAAAGCACAGAGAGAACAACCATAAATAAAACAAATACAAGTGCTTTACCAGTCTCTGCCTAAGTACCATCACACCCATACCTTGGCTGATAATCCATCTAGATAAAACAAGGGAGCTATCCAACACTGGTTTATAACAGGCGACATCATCACATGCATGATTACCTGGCTAATAAACCAGGGTCACAATTATACATATCCAGTGCCACAAACCTAGCCCTGCTGAGGCGTTATACCAGTCAGCATGCTCTGAGGCTGCTCAGCACCTCCCACTCACACTGGGCATGGACCCAGTTTTGCCCTGCTCCAAATCCCTTGTACACCGTCAATCAAAGGTGGATCTGTTAGTTGCAGGCTATGAATATGACTAACTGGTGAACAAATACATGCCAGTTACCTTGTCTGAATCGTGGGGTGGAAAGCAGGTCACTCTAACAGCGCAGGAGTCCGCTTCAAAAATGTTAATCATTTCACACTGCCTAGACATTGTACATTAAGGACAAGTTTTGAAGATATGTACAGATCATCCTTTCAGGGTAAGGCATTAGCTGTCTCAGAGACCTGAAGCTATGTTGCTATAATCAAAGTCTACAGTCTTTTTTTTTTTTTTTTTGGAGGTCACTTGCTTTTGTGCTTAAAATCTCCCTGCGTGGCCTTACAAGCAATGCAGCTATATACACCTCCGCAACACAGTAGGTGGAAGAGGAGAAGCGGGGAAGGAGTCTTTAGCCAACTGTGAGCAAATTTACCTGCTTTATATTCTGGCTGATAGGAATGATGATCTATTTATCTATACAGAGCACAATTTCTTTTTCTTTAAAAATGTCCAGTATACTGTCTTTTAATTTTAATCACTAAATATCAACAGCAACCTTTAATACAAGAATGTATCAGTATCTTTTATTTTCTCCTCACAGACTGGGTTTTCACTACACAGACAACAGCAGATGTTTTTAGCTCCACAGTTTTACATTTCTTACAGCTACTTCAGTGTTTTATTTTCACCACAAACCACACTTCTATAAATGGCCCAGCCAAAACATCATTAATTTTCCTTCCAGCAGCCCACCGCGCTCTAAGGGCGCAACAGCCAAGGACGCTTAATGCCCGAGATTCGTCAGCTTCCCTTTGCCTTTCTCAGAAATCAGCTGCTTGGTCTCTCAGAAGGCAAGTCAAGCCCTGCAATAGCCAGCGCCTATCGTGGCCCAGGAGCACCCTCACACGTGGCATTTATTTGGCCAGCAGTGCTTAAGGAACTGAGGGCCACCAACAGTGTCACCCAGCTCTCTGTGTTGTTATTGACGAGCACAACAGACACATCATTCAAAGGCTTCTCTTTTCAGAAGTGACATTTCTATAAAAAACAATTCTGGGATGTTAAAAGGCCCAAAATGCATTGCAGTGTCCTTCCTTTTAAAGCCAGTACCCGTACTGAAATGTTACTCATTTCTCTTTTCATCCTAATGATCAAGTAAGAGGCACACTGTTGCCGGTATTTGCAACGCGCTCTCTCTCTGGTATTTGTGATTCAATAGCTGCCCAGATAATGTCAGGAGCAGAATAACTTCTGGCCAGTTCAACATACATATCTTTGGAGGGAAAGCAAAGGAAAGCAGAAAAGAAATAAGACCAAATACATGTCAAAGGATGAAAGGAGAAAAAGAAGAGTTTCAGACATATAAGTCGACGGTCTTGAATGCTCAGCCATAATTCTAGCAATGCTCTCCACACCAGACAGAATGGCATAATTTGGAAAGCAGTAATATGTGCAGAGCTTGCTTTAAAATTAATGTAAGTATTCATGATGAAGAAACAGAGCATTTCTGAGATGACAAAGGAGTAAATGCTTGGCAGACACCTATCAGTTTTGTACACTTGTGGTATCAGAGATCAGTTAGGCAAAGCTAACTTACAGAAACACAGAAAAATTAATAAAATCAAATAAAAATTATTGCAAGGAAGCACAATTTATCTCCCCTCTCTGACTTTCCAGTTACGCTTGAAGAATTAAACAGTGCCATTCCTCTAAACCACCAGCCTTTCCCAAATGAAACCACATTGTCTAACACTAAATATTTTCAGGCATAGGAAGGCCATGGTGAGGGGTAGGGGGGGACAAAACAAGAAAAAAGCAAAACAACAAGGCCTTAAGATAGCTTAAGAGATTTTGCTGTAATACTGAAACAGACCATGAGCTCCAGCTCTCCAAACAGAAGCAAGAGTTTTGCTCAAGCATTCGTGAATGAGTTAGCTTGAGTCTAAGCTAGAGGAGATCACGTATTCTGAAATCCTTGCCCCTGATTAGCCACAGCCATTTCCACCTCATGTTGTGGCCAGCAGAGCTGATCTGACTGAATGCTGCCTTTTTTCCCCCCTGCTGAACTAGACCAAATTACATCTTCCCAACTACAAGAAGATGCAGAGAAAATAATAAATAATAATAAAAAAAGAATACCTCTGAAGCACGAGGCTTTGCTAACTCCTTCTGAAGCTATTTATTTTCCCATTGTCTGGGTCAGCATACATGATCCATTGTTTTTTAGTTATACATATGAGCATATCTATCTATATATACACACACATACCCCCTTATCTAATCAGTTCAACTCACTAACTGACAACAGTAGGTTATATATATTTCTCTCCATAAATCTTCATGGAATATCACGCCACAGAGTTTATGACAACCCATTTTGTTGATCCTTTGTTAAGCTTACTAGCTTGAGCTCTCTCCTATTTTGTATGCTGCCTTCCAACTCACAACCCGATGAGGAGTTTACAGAAAAGCTAGATGCAGCTGGGAAGAAACAGCTGGGTCAGCCTTGGAAGGCAAACCAGGAACTGACCACAGAGGAACTGCTGCCACGGACCACCTCCTGGGGACCCTAAGTCAGGGGTTTAAGTCATCTTAGGTAACACCCTGCAATATATCTGAGGGAACACTGGAATCGGGATATGTTGAAGGTGTTTGTTCCCAAACTGCAGAGAAAGAAAGGAGAGGGCCCTGGTACCCTCTGTACTTGCCAAGAGTGGGAGAGAAGGTGTCACATCATTCACAAGGTAAACCCAAGAGTTGATGGAAATTTATTAAGTTGCTTGTGTTAAAGTTCACGCATATAAGTGCCTGAGCAAACCATGGGGGCAAGTCAACAGTTGGTAGGTGCTTTCTGAGGCAGAAGCCCAAACGGCCAAAAAAGTACTGCCTATAATGGTAAAGAAAGAGAATGGAGAAAACCCACAAATACTGCTCATCATCTCAGAGACATGAGCCAGCTTCCAATGTTAGAATAGATCTGCTAATTAGAAAAGCATTGAAAAAAAATGAAGTCAGACCTCGCCTTTGATTTCCTCATTTC
Organism: Platalea leucorodia; assembly: GCF_965183815.1. Classification (NCBI taxonomy): domain Eukaryota; kingdom Metazoa; phylum Chordata; class Aves; order Pelecaniformes; family Threskiornithidae; genus Platalea; species Platalea leucorodia. The sequence goes on from NC_138823.1 coordinate 102,303,593, forward strand.
AATTTATGTATCTTATCTGCAAGGGAATGAAAAGAAGAGCAGCAAATACTGCAAAGGAGATTTGCATAAGTTACACTGAAGCGAAGATGCATGCTGGTCTTCAAAGTGGCAACCTCCAACATGGTTTCTTCTTCCTTCTTCACTCACTTTTTTTTTTTTTTTTAAACCATTTTTTCCCTTAATGATCATCTCGCCTGCCTCTCTGCAGAGTTGCATGGGAAAATGCTGCCATCCAGTGGCATTCCCAGTGCCAGCGAGACTGGGAGCTGTGGAAGTCCGGAGAGCAGGGCCTTTATCTGCCCAGAGCAGAGCAGAGCAGCAAAGGGGATCCGGGAGCTGGAGTTTAAAGACCTGCTGGCACCCTGCTTTTTACTGCCAGACACGATTTTCTGAAATCAAGGATACGGTGACTCCAAGCATCCTGCAAAGCACGCTGGTTATTCATTAGCTGAATCAAGTTTAATCACAGGCAAACAGAGCCTCTGTAACTCAGATATTTGAAAAGTCCTGATTTTTTTTCCCTAGTACCATCTAAACAGAACTGTATAAAAATTTACTAAAAACCCAAATAGCTAATTTTGAAAATGTAATCAGAGAGATGAAAGTATGAAAATATCTGTAATTTTGAATGGAAAATACTTCAAGTTTTTCCTCATTTAGAGTTCTTTTCCCATTGCCCCAAAATTCTCAGTTTCTCAGACTGAAAGAAATGTAGTCTACATCCATGTTATAGCAGAGTCAGGTTTTCTTCCTAAGAGCATTTAACGTTATTCAGTAACTTATTCAGGGGGAAACATCCACAATCTTTAAGTTACAGTTTGAAGTTATTCATCCGAGTTTTCAAAATCCATTAAGGTTTTGGGGACCTTTCCATCACTTTGGTAAAAGCTTGAAAACACCTGTTACAGGTCAAGAAACTGCATGTAAACAAGCAGTTACATAGCTAATGTTGCTGTCCCTGAAAAGGGAAACCAGGAAGGACTAGAGCAAAAACAATCCTCTTAAACAAGCACATACACTCTCAGAGGTCAGCAACGGCCAAAATTAAGAAAAGGGTTGTTGTTTATTTACCTTATGGTAAAGGGATCTTGCATAACACCATCACTTAAAAAACACATATATACAAAAATAATCTACCAAGTTTTTTAAGAAAAATTAGCGTGAGTTTGTGGACCTTTGTTTTTAGTGTGCCTTTAGCAATATGTGCTAATAAATTGCATTGAGGTTCTGCCTGCAGCTCGAGTTTACACTGCCTTCTTGCTCCATGAATCTCCTTGACCAGAAATGCCAAGCTTGGCATGGACTTAGCTCTGTTATTCAGCCGTCAGAGTTTTAAACTTCATCCTCTGCTTCCAGAGATAGGCACACAGCTCCCTCCATGTTCTCTGCACCCAGGGGGTGAATTTTGAACCCTTTCCACAGCACTTGCTCACGGGTGCCGGCCGCAGAGGCCAGCACTCCTCAATGCTCAGCACCCACTGTCCTGCCCTAGGTCCTCTTCTGTGGAAGAGAGAACCCTCTCTTCTCTCTCTCCTTCAGGACACAGCAATCTGGCAGGAATAAAACCAGTCCTTTATTTTGGATACAATCAATCAGTTATTTATACCCATTTTCCCCAATTTACAAAATCTACCCACGCTTTCAACTTTCTCAATCACTTTACAGACAGAGCATGCAATTGCCCATTGCACAGCCCTAGTCCTACACTAATGAACAAGTCTCACCAAAGGAAGCAAAAGGGCTGCCTGGGATCATCCACATGATTCTCCAGCGTCAGTGGATAGAGTCAGACTGGGGGCTGGCTGGGTGTCTCTCGGATCGTCACCTGTGGGACAAAACACCAAGTCTGTAGATTTCCAGGCCGTGTCCAGATTCCACCTTCCATACCACACCAAAGTCCAAATGCAGCAAGTAGAACATAAGACATCTACGTCCACATGCACCCATGAAAGAAAGTTAATGGATCAGAAAACTCTTTGTCCCAGTGTAAATATGCAACTTGGTCTCAGTTTCATGTTCTTCATTCCCAGTATAAACAATTTTCAGGAATCCCACTAACTTACACAAATCTTTTTATATGTATTGAAGTAACAGCTCTTTGAAGCCATAAACTGCAGGTCTGTATGTAAATTCAAGAAAGCTTATTTGTATTTCTGAAGGATAAGTGTTCGATCCATGCAAAGCCTATATAAATAGTTCAATTTTAAATGAACCAAATCATCAGTCAAAAGGCTCAGCCTTAGAGGCAAGGTCATCTGGATATAGTACCTACAGAGGCATGCCCACAGTATGTGGTAAAAGAATGTATATATTCTACACATGACAATGCTAATGGGAGGCCACAGCCCTCATTAGCCTTCTTGGTTAAATCTACTGCTACCCATCCCCTATACTTGTTTATTCAAATAGTCTCTCTGCTGTTTTCCCCTCACAAAATGCTTTTCCTCCTCACAGTTGGCTCCACTGGCTAGATATTTTGCAGAATCCTTTATCGCTCCTGTTTACTGTGTGTCTACTCTATGACTTGACATGACTTCACACTTCCCAGGGGTGTTGTTGTGGTATGTTTTAAAAGGATGAAGAATTATCAAAATATGAGAAGACTCTCCTTTGGGCCTATCTAAAGCCATTAAAATCCAGCAAAGTTCAAGAAACGACAGACTCACATTCCACAAGAAACCTTTTTCCCCTCTGTTTTTGTACACATCTCTTTACTCAAGCTAGTTGCAAAAGTCAGTTTCTGCTAATTTTGCAAGAGTCAAAAGGTCCAGACTGTTAAACCATGCTGCTTACTCCATCTGGCCTGCAAAGGGTCATCTCTTTTGATGGTTGTCATTAAGCTCATTACTGCACAATTTAATCATAGACACTTAGACAAAACACTTGAAGCAAAATCTCGCAATCAACATGTCTGGGTGTATTACATAATAGATTAGTAGAATGGAAGCTTCCAATTTCCCGTCAATAAGATTGAGTAAATTATTTTCTTGAGTAGCCTAATTACTATGAAATATCTCAACCAAAATCTCTTCTAAACTCCATCTCTCAGTCATTTACTACATGCATCCTTGTCAGAAGATATATCCATTTATCTGCCTCATTTAGAATAATGAAACTAATGAGTTTATAATTATTTACCAAAATCTTTTATAAAAAGTAATGAAGGAAAAGCAACTGTTGCATCAAGTAAGTAGAAAAAGCCACTGCCACGTTGATGCATTTCAACAGCTGCAATAGTGCTTTCAAAACTTTTTATGTGCATATAAAAAATTTACAGGGGAGAAAAAAGTAGCCATTTCTCTCATTCAAAAAAAATTCCTCCAGTCCTCTATGCATTTTCTGTTGAGAGTAAATAAATAAGCTTTAAAAGAAAGAGTAGAATCATCTTGGTCTTTCTTAATCATGGCAAAAAAAGAAAGAGAAAGATAGAAAGCAAAGACAATCAAGAAAGAGGCATTAGGAACCTTATCTTGTTGAGCTGCTTCTTAACCTTGCTTCAGTCAAATGAGCCAGGTTTTCCGAGACTGTTTCAAACTCTAGGTTTCTGCTAACCTGGCTCATTTGGACTGCAGTGGGGTTAGGCAGGGCTAAGCACAGCCACTGGGTCGACAAATCAGACGGAGAGGTGGCATATGGAAAACAAGCATGGTGCATATCTGGCAGTAACAGCCTCTACAGTCAACATAACTGGAAGATGACGTGTCCACAGCCTTAGGTGGTAACCAGTGTGTTTCACTAGACAACAGGTCAACCCACACCGCAAAGCACATGTTATGGTGTTTCCAGCTGCCATCAAAACCCAACAAACCACAAAGTTACCATCAATGAGAAAGTATGCATGTCCCCTCCCATGGGACAGCCCATCCATGGGATTTGCATTGCCGGCAGTGGGAATTTTGGACCAATTCTCAGTCAGTTCAGCATTCTGCAGTCTTTCACTGATGGAGTTAGAACGGTGTGGGCTCCCACCTCTCCAGGATGCTTTTGTTCAGCTACGCAAAAACATGCAAAGGTAAATCAGCATGCAACTGTTAAACTAATACTGCCATCACTAAATCATACCATTTCATAATTAAGTAGGAATCCTGTTACATGTAGCAGTGCTCAGTATTTACACACCTTCAACAGTGCTCTTGCTTGCCTCTCATTTTTCAGTTCATAACACTTCACTCAGCATTTATGTCATCTTCTGAGCACTTGGCAAACACTAATGATTTTAAAATAAATAAGTAAATAGGACTGGCATAATATAATAAAGACAACGTCTAGGGGACTGTTTTGCCCAGGGGTGCAGGCAATAAATGAATGCACTACAAGGTTAACATATAGTCAAACTGAAGACTCAAAAAGCACCTCAGCATCTAAGACAGTACCATAGAGGGGACACAGTGAATCCATCAGCAGCCACTGTTATATTTAAGGGCACTTTTATCCTGGATCCCCTATTTCAAAACACTCACTAATCATCCAGAAGTCCTCCTCTGAACCTTCATCAGACTGCCTATTCCCAGTGAGCATCTTTAAGACAGCCTCTTGAGCTCCTATAATAGGGAAGACTATATTAAAAGTGTAAACTGAGTCACACTATTTCACATGGAACACATCCCCAGGGACAGTGCAGAATTTATGAGAAAAAATTGTTAGGGAGTAAAGAAAACAGATGTACTTAAAGACAGAAATCAGAAAAAAAAAAATCATTTCAACTGAAAGAAAACAATAAAGAAATCTTGGAGTCCTAATGGACTATGCCAAACAGCATTAGTGGGTTTAGGAATGCATTCGTTCTCCAGATATCAAAGCAGAGATAGTAGAGCACCTAAGGAAGAGAAATAAATCTGAAACTTGAGCCAAAGTGGGGCTAGGAGAATATACCAATGAGTTGTTATTATATACTGGTCCAGTTCATAGACTCTTTCCAAGGCATCCAGCATCAATCTCTATTGGAAACAGGATACTCTGCTGGATGGACATTTGGTCTAAGCAATACTACTGTTTTCCTATTCTGAATTCCTTTTCCCTTATATTTTTAAGCTCCTTATAGATGGTTAAAAAGGAAGAGGTTTGAGATTCCACATTAAAGGGATGAAAAAGATTTTAGAAGAGGCAAAATTACATTTAAGAAATACAATATTTCTTTTTCCTTGTCCTTGTATTTTATACACAGCTAGACAATTTCACTGTATGCCAATAAGTTTATATTACAGGATGCGTATCTCTGAGGAATCACTCAAAAGAGAGAGCACTCAATAAAAATTCCTGTATTTGAAAAGTTGCAACTAATATGTCCCATGTGAGAAATCAACTTGACAGATTTGATCATTTTTGGCTCATCCCTGAGTCAATGCCTGGCTAGTCTGAAGACTGAACAATGTGGTTTACACTACCAATAACTTGTTCAGCAGAACTGTCCAGAGAAAGGAAACCCCTTCCAATGAAAAAGGTAGCTCTTGCAGTAGGTTTTTGATCGCAACCTCGGGCTGAAAGAATGTCCAGAACAGATGTTGATATGTTTCTTGTTTCTTTGGTAAGGTGCCATTTTTAACAGGTAAGAAAGGATTTTTTTTTTTTTTTTTTTTTTTTTTTTGTCTTGGTTAGCTACCAACACTGATGCAGCCGTAACACTTGTGAAGATATTTTATTTCTGTGAAGGCAATGTTTTCCTGTCAAAAATTGATCTGGTTGAAAACATGCATGTCCTTTGTTAATAACATGCCTACCCAACAAATTCAGGAATAAAACAACATATCCATTTCTTACATGTGAACCCCTGTGGAGCTGTATTGGTTTTGATTTTTGATTTGTTCTCTCCCTGTTTCAAAAGTTATATTTTCCCAAACCTACCTCAAAGAATTATGCAAATGAGGATTAATGTTAAATCATAAGCAGTGATTTGATACGTTAAAAAAAAGCACTAAAAATGATGAAAAAATTGATAGCCTATCCCTATACATTCTAGTGTACATCTGCTTTACAATTACTGTGCAGGAATGCTGGGAGTCTGTCTACAAGCAATTCACATAGAAAAACATTCTAAAAATACCTTAATCTGTTTGCAATTTATTTCAACTGCCTTTGTTACCAAGAGTTTGGTTAATGGAATGGGATAAGTGTACAATTTGGAGATAAGTATTATTATCTGAACGTTACTGACAGCCTCTCAATAACTGACTGTTTGAAGGAAAGACAGTAAGGAAAGAGATAGAAAAAGGCTTTACAGTTTCCAGCCCAGTCCTGCCCTTACCTTCTGCCCCTACAGAAGGTCCTTGCTTACTCTGGCTGAAGACACTGTAGCCCATTTGAGGAGCTTATAGCTTTGAAAATTAAAACACAATCTAAGCCTTCTCCAAAAGTCTCTCCTTCTGTCCTTGTGAATTCACCTCAGGTTAGCAAAAGCCAAAAACAAAGGTCTCTTTTTTTTTTTTTTTCTGCTGCAAGAACAGTGAATCTCATGGGAAGAGTAGCAGTGTGGTATTGTATATTCTCCAGGCTTTCTCCATCGAAAACTTGGATGACTAACTTCCTATGTTTCTTCTTACAATAACTTTGCCAAGCTCCAGTGTAATGACTAATTCTGTCATGTTTAGAGCCATTAGAAATAATTAATGTTTAGTAGCTATAATTTTAAAATGCATTATCTGGGACAAATAGAAACCAGATTTAAACTGAAATAAGAACATACACTAAACTGCACTCACTTGAATGCCAGACCTTCAGCTAAAATGATGCAGAGCTTTGCTAAACTCTGAGAGTACAAGGAAGACAGAGAAGATCTTAGAAGTGAACAGAGATTATTTAGTAATTAGAAAAAAAAATATTATTGCAGTAAATTAAATAGGGAGGGCCCTTCATGAAAATCGTAAAACCCATAGAGTCTAGATGCAAAATTCATTGGAGATATGGGAATTCCACTTTTATCTCTAATCAGTCATGTCTGTCTTCTCAACAGTGAACTCAATAATCCTGCTTATGAAGTGGATTCATGTTCTTCTTGCTTTTCCTTAAGCCACCTGTATATCTGAATACTTAAGCAAGCATTTGTATAAACAGTGACTATTATGTCTTCTCTTGCCTGAAACTGTTTCTACACATGTACAATGTTGCTCCTTAATTACTCACCACCTGGAGGTTAAAACAATTCACTACTACTTTGAAGATGGTGGAAAGCAGGTTATTATCTCCTCTAAGAAAATTCAGTGCAGCCTCTCTGGAATCTACACTGATAATTCCCTTCAAGACAAGGAGGAGAAAAAAAATCCCAAACCTATCAACTGTGGATTTGATCCGAATTTGAGAAATTTAAGGAGACTCACAAAAATAACCTGTTGCTCAGACACTCACAAAGTGTTTGTTAAAAAACAAAACAAAACCAACCAAACAAACAAAACAAAAAAACAAATGCAAAACTAGTTTACTACTGGGATTTTGGCATAGGGTAACCCGCACCTGAGGAATTAAATCTGTCAAAGGGACTGGTCGGTCGCTGTCCAAACAGTGACGGGAGACTGTTGCAAGGGTCCTTTGCAGTGACGCCTTCACCTGGGTCGGGTGAGAATCCCAAACTGCGGCTCTGCAGATTCCTTCTACCCAGCTGGCCCATGGCCCTACATGACCACTCCAGTACATGCATGATCCATTGCTATTATCTCAAATTGCATACAAAACACCTCCTAACCATCTTACCTACATACAAAACACTGTACTACATGACTATTTCTGCATCTGTAGGAACAGTTTCTATTAACTGTTTACAGGCATCTTGTCCATGCAAAATTTGATCTGTTTTGCAGTAGGAATCACCTGGCTGTCCCTGGGACTGCCAGTTTCTCCAGTCAGCATGTTGATCATTGTATTTAAGCAAAGGAACTGGTCTAAGCACAGGAAAAGGTGCCTAGGGCAAATCTTCAGGACGGTCTGAAATTTCCACATGGAGAGCTCCTGCACCAAATATTTGGTCAAATATTACTCCAAATATCAGTCAAATACTTTGCTGTGAAGATGTCTGGGAGTTCAGTCAATCACCGAGTTTCAAATCAGTTCAGTGTCCCAAAGCAGTCCATTATCGTGCAGATGAAAAAGCAGACAGTTCCTGGACCACCCAGGCTATTAATGACTTAAGCGCAGGTGTGCACACAGGGACAGCCCTGTTACCTAGCTACAATTATGACAGAACAAACTTGAATTTTTTATTCGTAACTTGAATCCCATAGCCCTTGCCATGAAACAATCCCAGAATTTAGACAGCTACAGTTAAATCCATTTCTTACACGGTCGTCGTGACAAATCCTTGCTTTCCAGAGAATTCTTCCACTCCACCAGAGACCACTGTGGGGCTTGTCCAGAGATTCAGCATCTCAAATGTTTGCAACACTGTCTTACAGAAGAGAAGGCAGGACCCTGTGTTGCAAAGTAGAAAATTTGCTCTCGCAGCTTGATGGGTTAGAGGCTTGTGGTAAAATTACCACAAGGGTCTTTATAGCTAAGATCTAGACATAAAGTTGTACTAAACAGAGAATAGGGCACTGGAAAAAGTCAGTATCCAGTCAGTATGTTTCAAAATTTTGCCTAAAATAAGGACAACAGGTCTCAGAAAGGCTATACATATGAATATCATCTCAGCCAGCACTGGATTTTGTGGGCAATAACAAGCTGAGAAAAATATGCCTCACATTTATGAATGGTTGATATTTAAAGGAAAGACAACATATGGCAATTCTTATTTCAGGATTAGAACATTAAGACAGGTTACAGTAGCACCTATAGCACCTGACTACTAACATGACTCAGGACAGCCATATGACAAAGCAAGAGAATTGTGTCAGTCCTGACTGCTTTTTCCAGTACCTACATGTAAATGTACTGGAAAGGTCAATAAGAGACTATATTTGGATTTCACTTATCCTGCTATTCCAATTTCAGCTCATGAACTAGCCTGAAGAAGATTTGTGAAACACTGGACATTTAAAGAATGGCATAAACATGGTAAGGCACTCAGCCACTTGGATAATTTAAAATTAGTTCTGTCAAAGTTGATAGCCCCCTATATCAGCTGCTGAGAGGCAAGTACATGCATCTCATCTGCACCTGCATAAAATGAAGTAATTGCTACTTCACTGATGGTTAACCGTACCAATACTGGAGTGACTCCAAAACCCTGAGAATCCATTAAGCCTTTGGAAACCAGGTGCTTTTTTATCCACTGCTGCCAAGATACCATTCTTCTAGTATAAGAGAAGTTTAAATTCTTAATGCTTGCTCCAGGCAGTACTTTCCAAACCACAGAGGGTCAGCAAAAGAAAAGCAACTGCACCAAAAGCAATACATAACCTGAGATTTGTAGGTATCAAGACAGCAAAAGATGAAGATACGCTGTTTTGTCATAAAATAACAGAAAAACAATTTAATCTTCCCACACTAATTTTAATCTTTGTTTTTCTTCAGCTCTAACTACTGCATCCAATATAAAAAACATCCCCAGGCTGCTGGTACCAAAATGGAGTTGTTCCATCTAGAGACCAAAGTGTCTGATTACCATACCAGAAGAAACCTGGCAAGTCTTCCCTTTGACTGGTAGCAGCAAATTTATATTCCATGCAAGGCACTGGGTCTAGATTATTTCAGATTCCTTTCATTCTCTACAAGCAAGGTTACACAATAATCAGATTTTCTAGACAGCGATTTATTTGCCAGACGTTTGAACTTCTATGTAATGCTTTCAGTAACAACTTGGCAATCTGCGCCCCTCCGTTTATTCTGCTCCATTTTCCTGAAGTCATATGATTCCTACTCCACCACCTTTGATCCTCACCTCAGATTTGCCCTGCTCTCCTTTATCAGAGTTGCTGGTATTCCCAGCAAAGAAAATTATTGCATCTGACTGCTCACAGCAACTGAAGTTCCTGTTCAATGCACAGATTTGGGTACTTAAAAGGGGTAGTAAACAAGAGAGACTTTTACATGGAATTAAATTGTCTTCCAGCTCACTGCCAAGGGCATGCAAGACCTGCTCCGAGCATTGCTGTGCTGTGGGATTTGGGTTTTATTCTTACTGATATGAATCTGAGGGATTGTTTGTTTAAATAAAACACTGCAATTGGCCATGGTTCATTCAGTCTAGTTGGCATCCTGTCTGGGCAAAAACGTATTTCAGGTTGAAAAATTGTTCAATTTCCCTTGAGACGACAGTTGACACCTTTTCTACTCCATTAATTTCTTTCAGCAGTCTTTTTTGCAGCACCAGTTCCCAATATTTTTCTTCCACCACAATCCACACTGCAGTAAAGAGTGGGCCATGGTCTTTTTCAGGCATATATGCTCGTAGAAAAAGACTTCTCTTTTCTGCAGGATGTTTTTGTGAATCCATTTGCTTTTGATTACAAACCTGTGGAAATCTTCACTTCAACCCAGTCATTTCCCAGATACCTATGCTAAATGATACTCCCTACGATACATTGTCATGTTTTATGTAAACAGTACAAGCATTATGTGCTGCTTAAGATGGCTCTGTCAGGGCACAGGCATTTTGAATCAAGGCATAAGATATTTTCTCTTGGTGTTATCAACACCATGGAAAAAAAAATCCACTTGCCTTTTCCTAAATGAGTATTGCCTGTAGGAAACCCTTGTAATTTTTAACATACACAGAGGCTGAGTTACTAACCAAACATTCACTCGTGTTTTGCTCCCCACAAACAGACTGACTGCAAAAGCAGCATGCCCTTCTCACTGCTGTGGTACTTACACAAGCAGGACTGGCATGAATTGTACTCAATGGTTAATCATACCTTGTGCATGTTGTACATCTCTCTTTTTGATAGTTCTAGGCATATTTATCTCAGCTTGCAATTTACTCATGTCAGGCTGTAATCCAGCAGCAGATAGTCTGCCTCTTCAAAGTGTTATTTTGCTTCCAGAGAACTGGCAATTTTCCTCGTTTAGTTTTTATCCAAACTCTGCTGAGTTATCTGAAGCCTCTATACGGACCTATTATGTCCTTATTCGCAGCATTCCTCCCTGTGCCTCCTCTCCCACCCCTTCTTCTGCCACTGTTAGCAATGCACATGCTGGCATGCCCTCCCAGGCGCCCGGCTCCGTGCTCCAGAGATCTGTGTGATACTGAACGTGCGGAGCATCTGATACACAGTGATAATCTTCCCAAGCAAGCCTTGTCAAAGGCACCTTAGATGCAACTCGTTGTCAAGCTTTAGCTGCTTGAAAGGCACTCACCTTTCAAAACTAACAGGCAACTGACAATTTTTACATTACTTTCTCTTCTTCTTGAGAGCCCAGATAATATCCCCTCTCTCTCTTTTTACCCTTTTTTTAATGGATGAGTTTAAGCACACAATCTGCCTCTTTTTAACCATCTGGCAAACAAGTCAGGTAGCCCAATTAGTTGGTTACAGAGAAAGACCTTAGCAACAAAAACTGTAATCCAAATTTCATCTAAATTTTGGTGGAAGAAAAAAAAAAAAAAAAAAAAGCTATGCAGACCCTGGTTTTTTATTTAACTTGGGGAGAAAAATGCCACAAATAAGGTTTTATCTGGTAGTAGTATATCCCAAACAAAGCAGCAGTTTGGATGGAGAATTTTGATCTTGAGTCTCTGGTTGATTATTCAAGTTTTATGTTTTAAATTCATTTAATGTGTCTTCTCTAAAAGACTTTCTACACAGCCCTTTCCACCTTCTGCCAAAGTGTTATGGAAGGTAAAAGCCACAGCTGTCAAATAATTATGATTTAACTGCTTCAGCTAGTACAGAAGATAGCAAATAAAGACTCAGAGAAATGGAAAAGCCCTCAAGCATGACCCAAGCCACCCCCCTGCTCTGAGGGAGCATCCAGTACACACAGAAAATATCTGTCTGACCTGATCCTAAATTTTTTCAGTGAAGCATCAGCCAAACACTCCCCAAGTAGCCTTTTTCAGTGTTTCACCAGGCTAACAGGTAGAAAGGGGTTTTTTTCTACTATCAGAACTAAATCAAAGTGTACTATTTTCTACTATATAAACATAAATTAAGCTAATTTGTCCCTCTTATAGGCAGAGAGAAAGACTGAGCCTTGCGTCTTGATATCCTCTGTATGTTGGACAGTCTATAACAGAAACTGCTAAGGAACTATTAGCTAACAAACCCCATTCTCTTTTCGTGTTTCCTATCAGGCCATGGTTTCTAAACATCTTACTATTCTTGTTAGATTTTTCTCAGTTCCCACATTAGAACAAAACATTTTATTTTTGAATGATTTCAAAGATTTACATTCACAGCGTGTTATCATGCTGCAACTAGTCCTTGCAATAAAGCACTGGAAGATGTTTACAGCAGCAAGAGTCTGGGTTCAGGCTTCAGAATTCCCTCTTCAAAGGTCATCTGGCCCAAGGCATCCATATTAAGCAATGCTCCCGTACGCAATTGCCTCCATCTCAAGTGCTGTTTCTCAGTGAGAAGCATGCTAATTTGTGGATTCATAACAGAAGCATACCCACCATCATCAATAATAACTGCAACACCTGGTCCATAGTAGTTCTACCATTTATCCTTCCTTTAGTTTCTTCACTTGCAGGTGCAAATGTCCCAGAACAAATGTCCTTTTAAGCACACCACTTTCCCTCCCCCATCCTCACAGTGTACCTTGGTTGCTAGTGGTCAGCAGAACACAGAGCAATGCCCATGAAGGATCCTTTTCAGTACGTAAGGATAAAAGGAGAGCTGGGGTAAGAAAGAAGAGATCTTCATCATTTAACTGTTTAAAAATATCAGACAGCAGGTAGCTCCCAGGATAGTCAGGGGGTGCACACCATCATCATCCTGTCTCTGTCACGACCCAGAATAACACCACTCTCTGTAACAAGATTTGCCACTTTGCCCAGGTCGTGGTGACTCCAGCGAGGTTAAGGCATAGGGAAGAGAGTAAATGAAGAATGTAAGAGATGCTTTAAAAGCACACCTTTTGCAAGCAGTTTTTAATTTAGCAGTCCTACATAGGAGACACTGAGATGCAACCAGCCTTCCAGCCCATTTCCTCCCTTCACTCCCACTGGTTTCTGGTCACTAAATAGTACTTTACAGCGAAAATGGCTCTTGCACATGGGAGAGGTCAGAGACTGATCAGGACCAAACCTGAGTCAGAAAAGCACATTGCAACACAGCAATCTCTCCTGCACTGTCCCATCAGACGGACACAGTGTGGGAACCATGTGAAGCTGAGACAGTCTTTCATTTCCTATGCTCGGAGGCTTCCTTTCTCTCACATTAAAAACTAAGACCACTGATTATACATCTGATGTGCCAGTATGCCAAAGAGGCATCAGCCAAATTATTTTCATATTGCACCCAGTGAATCTCTATACAGACTGGAAATAAAATGTCTATATTTCAAGGCAGTCAAAGTGCCAACATCATGGCCGGTCTGTCTGTCTGTCTATGCAGGCCCATCAGCCCTTTCTTGTTACTGGTGACCCAAGAAGGTATCTGTCACAACCAGCCAGGCAGAGGAAGCTATCCTTTTCTGAGGCAGAGAAGACATGCAGAACATGTTTCTTTGATACTGTCCAGAGCATCGTATTGTAATACCGTGAGTGCGAGATAGAGTTACTAATGTCCTGTCCCTCTCCCCACACCCCAGGGAGAAGTCCTGCAGAATTTAACAAGAAGGTAACTGATCACCTTCTATAGAAAAGAAAGATTTCTAAAGAGGTTATCCCTATCATCACAACATAAATATGGATAACTCCACTGGAGACAATAAAGTTCCACAGGAATAAAAGCATTGATCGAGCCTTAAAGAATTTTATGCAAAATTCATTCCTTTTACAAGATTTTTGGAGCCATTCCACAGAAGAGATAAAATCCTCTATTCAGTTAAAAGGATGGTTACAAAATAACCTTTCATGAAGGTTTCCCAGTGAATTTTTAAGAACTTTTCCATTAGTACAGAATGATAATATTGTCTCCGGAAAATGCTTTGTTCATACAATGGTACAGCATCTACACAATGCCTCTTCATCTGACCTATCACAGCACACAGAGGTAGTTAAAGAGAGAATCCATTTTATAGAGGATATGCACCACTTAAAAAGAATGAAGGTAATAAATGCTGTAACTACCAGCATTTCTTCCAAATGCAACGAGATACCCATTTAAGTTAAAAATGGAAATTTAAAACCTATCTGCAACCATACAATTTGATGATTTTCCTAGTAGCTGACTGAGGAGGACAGACAAATGCTTATCCTGCTAAGACAGATTCACCTTTGGAATTAAGGCCATCGCTGCAGAAGCCAGGTAGGGGGATTTCTCAACTTCCAGGGCACAGAGGGTTTTGAGCCTTTGTTTAAAACCCTGCAGGAGAAAGAAGATTCATTACTGACAACGGGTTCTGAGAGAAGAATCATTTCATCAGTAGTGGTTTTGACCTCAAGTATGATTTTTCTATTGTACAGTTCAAATGAAATATGCTATTTCTAGCAATGCAGTAGCTCCAACTGGTAAAACAAATGATATTGTAGACCAAGAAGTATCTGAGGAACCAACTGTCTATCATAACGAATGAAATGAAAATTCCACTCCATTTAGTGTGCTCCCACAGGAGTAACACACACAGCAAAGTTTCAACCAAATGGAGAATGCAATAGCAGCACTTAACTTCATTTTCTTGTATCTGTTCTCAATTTTACAAGGGATATACTTTAAACATCTGTAATAATTATACTCAAATTGTTTTTAAATTAAATGTCATGGAACATAGTTGAGAAAAAACAGCCTTCAGCTCAGGAATTACATATTGTTTTAAAACAATACATAACAATGATTAAGTAACTGCAGGTACATTTCAAGAAAGGATAGCGGGGGAAAATCAGTGGGATGATTTTTTCCCCCCTCTCCTAAAAAAGTTGCACGATTGTCCCTAGAATCCCAGTAAAAGATCCCCCCTCCCCCCCAACCCCAGTTTCCCCTGAAATCACAAGCCCTTTGAAGAAATGACGTACTATTGGCAACGTTGACATATCAGAAAGCTTTCATTACTTTCCACTTGACACTCTGAGTACTGCGAAGTACGCACATAGTTCTAATTCACCTGTTTGAAATTGTGTTACCAAAAATGGTTTGTTATTAACAGGGATAAATAAACTGAAGTATGTTTTTAAATATATATGTAGAGAGAAATGTGAGTGTGTGTATAAATATAAATATATATATATATACACACACACACATATATGCAGGCTTGCTGGTGCAATACGAGCACCCTTTTGGGACAGGACCATCACAAGCCCACCAATTTCTCCTCCCCCTCTACTGAGCTGGGTGCTGACCTTCCCCTCTTGCCAAAAGTCCTTGAAGAGCCAGAGTGATGTGGAGAGATGTAGTGAAAACTACAGCTGAGATTTCAGTCTGTTCAGATGGATGCATCAAGTGAAATTAAGACCACTTAGACTTATCAAAGTTTCAACCAAACTCCACATTTTTTTTACATGACTTCTGCTAACTTGTGGTTCAATCTGACTATTTTTGCTTCTATGGTAGGCTCTGTGAGAGAGTCATACAGCTGTTCATACTTAAGCTGGCTCACACAAGAGAGTGCAGCACTCCAAAGATGTAATTAATGGTCATGTGGAATAGGATGACTCACCATCTCTTAATAAGTCACAAGTGGTACAGTCATGAGCAAAACAGGCAAGTCACACAAAGTAGTTGCCATCATGTCCTTCTCACTGTGACATGCAGGAATGCATTTTGTGTCTTACAAGCTATAGAAAATCTGTCTCCAAAAGGTTATAGATACTTTGGTGAATAAATGTTACTGACATTGTATTGTGTACCCTTCTAGCTCTAAAGTACATTTGCTACAAGTACACACATAGCACTCCTAGCTCTGGAACAGTTAACCTGGCAGTCTAGTTGAGAATCAGGGCATCCATAAGTAAATGATTTATAAATTAAGCTTTTTTTTTTTTTTTAAAGCATAACTAAAACTGAAGCACTATAAATAAGCTGATTTGTTACACATAGACAAACACGATCATTGTAGTTCCACTGACTGATAAAAGGCTGCTGTCCCAAATCATTTTCAGAGCAAACCCCAAACTTCCCAGTTCCTAAGCACTGAGTGAATCTCCAAATCCAACACTAGTGATCACTGCCCTAGTGAAAGCATTCTCCTCTGGCATTCTTAGCACCCTTCACTTTTTTCAGTAGTCATATTTTTCCATCTTACCTCACTTTGATCCTTTCCATATATTCCAACATGGCACTGCTTAACAGCCTTCATACAGGTCAAAACTCTAACAAGAAGATTTTTTTTGTTTGTTTAACAGCCAGCACAGAACCTAGTCCTCCATGAACATTTGCTATGCAACACCACTATATCACTTTCACTTTGACTTCACTTTTCCCTTCACAGAAGCAAGTGAGCAGAGAACACATTTTAACAGTAACCTGAACAGCTCAAGCATTTCTGTTCAATCATCTATATAAAAAAAGAAAAGCAGTAAAAAAATAACGGTTTCCTCACATCAAACAGCTCACTTTTTGTTTTTAAAAGTGCTCAAGAGAAAAATCAGAATCCAAAAATTCATGTCAGATCAAAAGAAGTGCTGATGGACCTGCAACAAAGAATTTTCAATGCACTTAAAATTTTCGTTTCTAAAATGTTTTTTCTGCTTTTCAGAACTGCCAACAAACTGAACAACAATCTGTTCTTTACAACCTATTGTGCTCTTAAATTCTGCTACACCAGCACATTAAATTGCAAGTGTCTTGTATCAATCAAAAGTGACTTCTCAAGGAGTTATATTCCTTGATGATAACCCTACCTATACTGAAGAAGTAGCTAAAGTCCTTTTTATAGCTTTTAAATTTGATAAAATGATTACACAAAATTTTGTTTCACTTTGCCTCTGTAGTTGAATTTACTTTAAAAAGAGCTGACTCCAGCTTATTGTTTTTATATAAAATGACATTAGGAAGAATAATATATTTAATCAGGACAAAACACTGAATATTTACTACAAAACTGATCTAGTCTTCCTGCAGTGGGGCAATTCTTTTGTTTAGTCATCCCACACCACCACCATGTTTGAATGGGTGAGCTTTTCTGGATATCTCCTAGTCACAGGTCTGCAGCTGAGAAGCCTAAAAGACTTTTCTCTTTCCACTCTCAAGAACAAGCTACAATAAAAATCTTCCTACAAACTGTTTAAAAAGCATAAACCTACAGCATAAGACATTTTGCCCAGAAACTTGCCATAGATCCCCTTTCCTTGGTCTGTCACGACTCACACACTTTTTAGGTTTTATGAAAACTTTTGACCCTTGAGGATAAATGCCATCCTCAGCACGTGGGGGTGGGCTCAGTATTGTTGTTGTTTTCTGCAGACCATTGAAAACTCTTGAGACAAAATATCATTTTCTAAGTAAGTGATTTTTTGTGGTTGCTTATAACACTGCAGAGCTCTGTGCTCCCTAGGAAAAGAGAAACTAATTCCATTCTTGTTTCCTGAAAATTTCAGAGCTTTGTTGAAGGCCTAGTTTTGCCCTCGGCTAGTAACATCAGTAACACTTTTCCAATTTCAAAGTAGTCTTATGGTCTTGTGGCCTCATGAAAACGAGAATTTTTTTTTTTTTTTTTTTTTTTTTTTTTTTTTTTACAGGTAGCACTTGGCACAAATTCCAACACGTAAAAAAAAAAGCAGGTTTTATGAACCCAATGTGTTTAATATATTGGCAAAACCACTCGTACTGCAATAGACAACAGTCAGGGATACGGTGACAGAGAACAGGGAAAAATAGTTGTTGCCTCCACCTGGAGGCAGGATGATTGAAGCTGGCTTCCAGCTTTGTCTCTCTGCTGTGAAGACCAGCCAGGAAAGAAGTTCCCGTGCCAACCTGGGTGAACATGTGAGGAGACACTGAGAAAGAGCAAAAGGCTGAAACGTGAACAAAAGGATAGTCTTAAGTTTCCGTTACAGAAATATTTGTTGTGATTGTTTTAATGCTTAAGCAGGACTTTTTTTGTAAAACAGTATCTTTCTTGTGCTTGGTTGCCACCTTCAGAGAGTAGCGCATACTCATTTCCAAACACAGGCACATCAGCCCACAGAGCACAGTCTTTCTCTTATCAGGGACAGTAAACCTGAGACGCAAGTTCACACCTGATGCACACAAACTCCCTTTCCCTAATTACAAGACTCACTAAAATTCATGTAGACAATGGCAGCCCCGTATAAGCAAGCCAGTTATTTACCCCCTCCAGTGGGGAGTTTCATCACCTGGGTACTGCTCTGTGCACAGGAGGAATTCCCTCGAGGTGACCTTTCCGTGGGCAGTGCCCATGGGAACAGATCTCCAGCCGCTAGCGCCGTCACACCGCTGGCGCAATCGCAAACATCGGGAGGGAAGATGAGGATTGACATTGCCATTTATCCACTAGAGACAACAGGCGCACACATACTCATCAGCTGACGAGCAGATCTGCTAAGCCAAACCTAGAACCCCATTCCCTGCGCCCTCGCTAACCATATACCAGCTTTTGTTCACAGGTCGTGCACTCCTTGCAGCCCACTAAAGCAAAGCTGGCCAGGGTAGCTTGGAACAAGGGAAAGGAGGAACCGTTCCTGCCATCATCCCTACATCTTGCCATCTACCAGTTCATAATCAAGGAATTACTGCTGAAGTAGACCCAGGTATGCAGATATAGATTCACAGGGACTCTCATAATGCCAATTTTTTTTGTTTGGGGTTTTGTTTTGGCAGGGTTTGTTGGGGTTTGTTTGTTTATTTATTTATTTATTTATTTATTTTTATTTCACCTGGGTGTAACAGATTACAACTAGGCCCAAAGGGGTTTCACTTTCATTGATACTCTCAGTGGAAGGTACGTTTACGTCAAGAGATCACTATGTATTCCTAAAAATAACAATCTGGCCAATTATGCTCTAGGGCTTTACAAATTCTGCATGCATATAATTTGTCGTTAACCATTAATTTCACCACCAGCAGCGTGATAAAGCTCTGAAGATTTACACCAGGAATAGATAAGAAACTACATCACTGCAACAGGAGGAAACCCCCAGACTCCTCTGCTTGGAGCAGCTCTGGAGACAGGGCTTCAGGTTCCTCATTTTGTCATCACATAGCAACACACAGGACTATTACCTTGGTAAAACCAATGCAAAAAAAGCATGGAATTTCATCTCACCAGAGAAACAGAGCTATCATCTTTCTCAGGGCTCATTTTACGCCCTCATAAGAATCTGAAAACTTCAATCACTAAAACACAATCAAATCTGCAATAAACTATACACTGTATATACTTTACCTCTTTTCAGGCTGCCTTGCTTTTAAGTCAGAGTGCTCAGAGATATTTTGTCTGTCTTTTCATTGGTGTAGGACCAGGAAAGTTTCCCTGATGTTTCAAGGCATATCTTAGTCTCAGGTTAAGTTAGCAGAGTATTGGAAACAAAGCAAAGGCTGGAGTTGTGCAACGGCACATTTAGAATGGAGCTATAGAAAAATTAAGTGTCCTTACAAAGTTATTAGTTTTTGATTTTAAAAAACTTGACCAAGTATTTTTGATTGTTCTTCACAGATAGAAAGGGCTGAATCCTTCAACTGAATATCACTGGGGTTTTGGTGTTTAAATCCAGATCAATCCCAGAAACTCTGGATTATTGGAAGGTTTCATTTAATTCTGCATTATGCTCTTGATGGCTACAAGGCTCTGGCAAGTCCAGACTTACTTTGCACAACGGCATAGTTACTCTTGTACAGTACAAAGGAAATGTCAGTTCCTGTGATTTTTCCACTCCTTTACCCCAGCCTTACAGGTTTGTTTTTTTTTTTAATTCTATGGACTTAAATCAGCTACTAATCAGAGCTGATTTCTTGTGGAAGATGATGTTAGAAAGACGTCAATACATGCAAAGCCTAAAATCCCAATCCACAATGCTGACTAGCAATTAAACAGGTTCCAGAAGAGTGATGGAGAATATGCCGTTACAAGCATATTTAGCATCCAACTCTGTAAGATAAATATGTGCACCAGCTATAACAACAGGACAGGAATTACCACATTTAAATACTTAACACTACACTAATCAATGTCCCAACATCCTACACATAGGAAGTCTTTCCTCATTTCTATGGTGATGAACTTATACCATGAAACTGGAAATCTAATTACACTTGCTTGTAACTGTGACCACAGAATATAACTGCAGCTATTGCCAGCCAAAATAATTGGACAGCTGTTCCTAAAAAAAAAAAAAAAGAAAAAGCTTCCTACTTGACTGGAGATACTCTGATAGGAAGGAATTCAGAAATTTAACCACTAGCCTAAACAGAGAGCAAGAAGGGAAGGAGAGTATCGGGGAACATTTCTGAAATATGCATTGAAAAGGGAGTGAAAATATAGAATTTAATTTTCTAAATTAGCATCAGCATTGATAATGTTATTTAGAAATTACTTCACATTGAAAGCAAAATTATAAGGAAGCCTTTCTCAGTTGCATTATTCTGTCTGGAGGAATAAATCTTAGGAGAACATGAATTTGGCTGGGGACACTGTGAGACAGTCTAGTGACAACAAAAACAACAAGAGGAGACATATGGGGGAAAAGAAAGGGAAAAAGGGAAAAAAAAAAAAGAGAAAAACACCATAAAAATCAAAGAGAAAGAAGAGGACAAGGCTACTACCCTTCTTGCCTTTTAGTTAAATCCAAAATACTGTCAACTCTCCACCTCCAAAAATGTGTTAGACAATTTCCTAGCAAAGCACAAGATTCTGCTGTACCTGCAGCAGGAACAAGGCAACAGCAAGACAGACAGTAAGGGCAGTAACAGAAGCAGGACAAGAGCCCCCAAGGCAGCAGTAGTGGCTTTAGCACCTGCCACATCTTCTTTCCTCCCCAGCCATAAAGCAATAGGAAAAAGAAAAAAACAAAAACAAAAACAAACAAACAAACAAAAAAAACCCCACAACACAATAAACAACAACAACAAAAAACAAACCAAAACATCTTTTTTCTTCTTGGCAGATGAATCCTTTAATTCACCACCTGCTGCCCAATTCTAATAGCGACATGCAACATCTATGAATGCATTGCAAGAGACCGTCAAGGAGCCCATAGAGTCTCTGGCACCAAGAGCTTCTGCTTAGCAAAAGGAAGCAACAAACCCCACAGCAGTCCCCCATGGCTTTGAATCAGCCACTGACAATCTTTTACACGCCATTTCTGACTCAATTAAAACAGCAGATTGTGGCATTGCTTGTGATCCAGGCACAGCAACAGCACTTTGTTGGGAGGTTGGGGAGGAGAATGTACAGACATGCTCGTGGGAGATCAAGGCCTGACCTGTTCCCTGTTTTGGTCTCCTACTGCTTGGGATAGAGGAAGAACAGGGCCAGAATTTGCCTGGTGGGGAATGGGAAATAGCAGCAGCAAGACAGATGGTTAGGAGGGGAGAGAGGACTTGTCTCTTACCTGTCTCCTCAATCCAGGGGACTTTTACACCTAAATTTTAAAAGTCTGGCCCAGCAGAGTTACTCTAAATGTCAACGTGATGTATGACTTAGAGCAGCTCTCAAGCTGGAAACATCCACAGAAAAGTGGAGATGACCAGGCCCACAGGGCAGATGTGAGACAATCTCTCTGATGCTGTCACTGCCAGCAAGAGGGCCCATGGGAGCAGGGTGGAAGGAACCAACACACATATACTGCATTACATCATGTTTTCTGAAGGCAGACACCTAAAAGCTAAACCACAAAAATAAGAATAGCATAAGAATCAAGCCTGATTACACCATAACACCACCAAACGCATTCATTGTTTTTGAAAAACTGCATGAAAATTAAAAACAACAGCAAAGCCACTGAACCCTGACTCACTAATTTTGAAATATTTACATATATCACTTTCATATCAAAATGCTCGCCTTAAGGAAAATAGGAAATGCAAAATATCTGTAAAAGATCTTTATCACTTGAATGCCAAGTCTGCTTTTGATGATTTCCAACACGATTAATTTATCAACACAATTATACATAAGCAAATTATATGCAAATAAGAAGAATTAGTAATATTTTCTATATGTACACTTGCACTGAGTCTACCTTTAGTCTGTAAAAATATAACATGCATCTTTTTCAGATGAGTTAGGAACTGGGTTTATAGTTGAGATTTCCCCAAAAGTGCTGTCTGGGGAAAAAAAAAAAAAAAAATTCACATTTAAGCAGCAGCTCTCTTCTTTCTATGAGTGGTGTACAATAATACAACGAGCAGTCAGTAGAATAATCCCTTACCTACTTTTATTGGTAAATGGTGTGATAAAGGTAAGCACAATTTTCCAGCAAACTTCGCTAGCAAACAAACTCAGATTTTGGGGGACACAACAGACCATGTGTGTTCTCAGTAACAGCTTTCCTTTCAGGATACAGTCACTGGACAGGATAGTTCACCAGTACAACGGCTGCATTTCATCTAGCCTGCCTCATGCGCTGAGTGGGACAGGAGGCCTCAGAATACATAGCATGTGACCACATAATTTTATCACTGCAAATGCACAAGAGGGAAAAGTTTTGAAATTTAGGCTAACCTACTTTAAATACCATAACACTTGGAAAATTAGTTTCATAATCTAAACAACTTCCTTTTGCTATACTACCCTGCATATGCTTTCCCACTGTTCTTCACTTCTTTAAAAATGTAACCCTCTGCAGATGCCACGAGATATGGTGAAAGGGCATTGCCCATCCTCTCCCCTCTTCCCATTCAAGCAAATTGTTTAATTAAAACTGACCTGGGAGGAAGAGGGAAAGAGAGATATTTTTCTGCCCTTTCTGTGAGTTAAATTAGCTCAGCAAAGGATCCAGGGAGCACCAGGGTTGCTGCAGAAAGGATGAGGGTAAATTGCACAGCGTTGGAAAGAGTTAGTCCTCCTCTTTTCAGCATCAGCAAGCTGCTCTGTGCTCTCAGCCTTAAGCAGAACTATAATCTAATAAGGTAAAAAAACAAAAACAAAACCACACTCTAATCATTAGTCATCAGCAGGGTTGGCGCGCTGCACATGCAGTGCTGTGCAACGGCACGTGATACAAGATTTATCCTCGTTAACTAGTAGCAAGAGCAGACGGTTATTTCTTCTGAGGAGGCAGGAAAGTAGCAGCAGATGTGGGAGAATAGGTTTGTGGGTGAAAGAGAAGGAAAAGCCTAGTGAGACTCTCTTCAGCAACAATTGTGTTCTGGCACGAGCATGGTCTCATAGTACCTGCGCAGAGCTAAACAGCGCATCGCGGACACTGCTGAGAATGTAACTGCTAGAAGGGAAGCAATGAGTGCATGTCTCATGTCTGAGCAAAGTTTTGTGGGACAAGGGAAAGTACTTGTCTAGCTAAAAACAATGCTATAAGCTGTAGCAAACACTGGTTGTATTAAAACTTCAAGAAGGTAAAAAAAAATATATTTCTCATGAGAGAGGTTAGAAGCATAACTACAAGAATAGCAAATAGCTCTTCCTATAACAGATAAGAATTTGGGTTTGTCTGCTCCCCAAATAGTACTTTTCCAAGTTAACAGGTAATGCAACAGATCTCCTCCAACTTTGCTCAGAAATTTATTCAATTGTAAAAAAAGTGTTCTACAAGAGTGATTTTATATGTATTCCAGCAGTTTATAAAGAAAAACATAGATGAATCAAATTGCTTTTCACATTTCTCTTTTCATTCCACATAGAAGCAAAATAACAATATCTGTAGGGCATGGAAAAAGGGAAGAGACTCATATATTTTATTTCATTTTATTAGAGCAGCACCAGCAGCAGGTTTTTTTAAGTTCCATTTTAGACTGGATTTGAGGAAGTGCTCCAAAAGCTGTTTGCACCATGCCGGACTGAAGGACAGCTTCACAGGTTTATGAAGAATGAAGGAGCTGTGGGAAGCTCCTTCTTGCCAAGTTGAAGCTTAGCCAGAGAGCATGTTATGCTCCTGCCTCATCATCTGCACTAACTACAAACTGCACTGAAGGATTAGCAACTCTGAAACTTCTTTCTGTGGATCTGTCAGTGACCATTTGACAGTGAGGAGAAATATTACAAGGTTGTAGCAGGAGTCAGCTGAAAGCCTTGTTACCCTCTGCAGATGGCACCTGAGTGATAAGCCAGTGCCATGGTTTAATCCCAGCCAGCAACTAAGCCCCACGCAGCGGCTCGCTCACTCCCCCTTTGGTGGGATGGAGGAGAGTATTGGAAGGGTAAAAGGGAGAAAACTCGTGGGTTGAGATAAGAACAGCTTAATAATTGAAGTAAAATAAAATAGAAGAGTTAAATAGGTAAAGCAAAAGCTGCGCACGCAAGCAAAGCAAAACAAGGAATTAATTCCCTGTTTCCCATCAGCAGGCAGGTGTTCGGCCATCCCCAGGAAAGCAGGGCTCCATCACGCATTATGGTTACTTGGGAAGACAAACGCCATCATGCCCAATGTCCTCCCCTTCCTTCTTCCTCCCCCAGTTTATATACTGAGCATGACGTCATATGGTATGGAATAGCCCTTTGGGCCAGTCTGGGTCAGCCCCCCTGGCTGTGCCCTCTCCCAGCCCCCCGAGCACCCGGCAGAGTGGCAGATCGTGGGATGCTGAAAAGTTCTTGACCAGCTAAGCACTACTTAGCAACTATTTAGCAATAGCTTAGCACCACTTAGCAAAACCCAAAACATCAGTGCGTTATCAACATTATTCTCATCCTAAACCCACAACACAGCACTATACCAGCTACTAAGGAGAAAATTAACTCTATCCCAGCTGAAACCAGGACACCCAGTAAGACTCAGACACACTCCCCAGCTCTGGGATAATTATCACTGTAGGATTAAAACAAAACTAGGGTTATATGTACCTGCAGAACCCAGAAAAACATCCAAACGCTGGGTGAACATCCCAACTCTTTGTTGAGATGAGCCCTAAAAACTCAGCATTCCTCCCCTTAGCCCCTTTATTTTTGAAGCTAAGAAAAACCTCTGTTCCTAGGCCAAGACAGAGACATGGTGCATGCCACATCACCAGTCTCACTTACCAGAGGCGGACTCCAAGGCATCTCCCTGCTGCATAGTCTAGACATAGCCAAGGAAACAGCTTGATTAGAGTAATTGAGCAGTAAAAAGCTTCAAGAGAGTTGAAGGTCTCTGAAAGCATACAGGACAACAGAAACAGATTTGTACCCTTAAGCAAGAGGAAAAACAAAACCAAGATGATAAATTCATTTCTGATAGCAGCTGATGCATAAAAGCTTGCTCTGTCTTGGTTTTTTTAATAGCTTTTTAAGTCAGGCAAGAGGCAAAACTATGCAACAGAATTACAGGAATTTGAGGAGTACTGCATGCTACCAGAAAACAAATCATTTTGGAGGAGACACAAAGAAGATAAGAACAAAACAGACACAAACTGTTCTAGAACTTAGGAGCCTATCTCACAAATTCAAAGGGAGTGAGGAAAAGGGCTAAGCGTGCTCAGGGGGAAACCTCATCACAGCAGACCTGGCAGGCAGACTGTTTCCAAACTCCAACTTTAATACTTGACCACACAACTCGAATTTGAGCAACAGAAGCCACAGAGTCCCTACTGAAGCTGAAGGAGGACTCAGAACTGGCACCCATCCAAACCTGGGCATGCCGAGGCAAGTCAAACGAGTTTGCACCATATCCAGTACAAGAAAAAGAAAGGAGGATGAAACCTGAGCTACTTCACTAGCTCCATTAGCACACGCATGCCATGCTCAGAGAACATGCCGGACTAAAGAAACAATGAAGGTGGTTTGTGGCAAAAATCTTAAAATAAAACAGCAGGTTTGTTAAGTTTTCAGTTCAACACAAATGCATGGACAATTGCCACCAGCAGTGGCACTGAAAGGGAAGGCACGGGTGGGCCACAAAAGCTGGGGATCAAGCGTGATGCACTTCGAAGAGGCTCTCGCCTAAGACAGTTAATGCGGTCTCTGCAATCTGCTGTATGCGAGTTCACATGAAACAGTGACTCCATGCCAAAATACACTCAAACAATATACAGCCTCTCTCTAATATTAAAGGGTGAGATAAATGGGCTGACTAAGAAAGAGGCATATAAGGCAACAAGAAAGAACAGAAGGGACAATTGCAGAATAGAAGCAGCAAAATATAAGGAAAAGTGGAATTACAAAAAAAAGCAACAAGAAGTTCAGTGAGGCATGAGAACAAAACTAGTTATCTCATATTTAGGCAGCAATTCAAGCAGCTGGTTTTTCGGCCTTGGCCTCTGGAGGAGTTAGGTCCCCAGTGCAATAGCACATGGAATTGGAGCATTTTTCAAAAACTGGTAAATAAAACAATTGAAACTTTAGTTCCCACCCTCACCATGCATTTCTACTGATCTGATAATGTTTAATCATGAAAGCTTGGGTGTCATAGCCTGCCTGTTGGGTTCTAGCCATCGCACATGAGGGAAACAGCTTTTTGGAACAAAGATGTGGAAGGCAGCCATGAGTGTGCAGATCCATCCCGAGCAGCAACACCTGAAGAATGAGCCCGCTACTTAAGAACAAAGGAAAGGCTGTTCTTTCTGTGCCATGGTATACAATCTTTCCACCTCCTAAAGAAAAGTTACATAGCATACAGGGAAATTCCGTTAGAGAAGCAGATGCTTTAAAAAATTATGTCTCTTCTGGGTGTCCTTAGTAAACAGAAATGTCTTAAATCGTTTTCAAATAGAGATCCAATAAAGGACTATATGCACTGGTAGAATAACACTTTCTGGGTATAGCAGTGTGCTTTAAACAGTTTTCTGCAGTACTTCAAATAGTAGAAAGCTATGTTTTGTATTGCTCAAGGACACAGTCCTCAATGAAAGCCACAAACAGGCTGCAGTACTTTAACAGTTTCATGAACACTGATATCCTCTGCAGGAGCGTGAGCCAAAGGAGCCTCCTCCTGAATACCTGCGGCCTTCTTGCCACCTCATCTGCTCTCTGTGCATTCAATAGAAAGAAAAGAGAAAAAAAAAAAAAAAAGAACAGCAAAGGCAGAGTTAAGAGAGATCCCTGGAAATTGAATTCTCCCTTTTTTTTTTTAGTGTGTGCATACACATCAAGAGCAACGAGACCTCCAGCAAAGTACCAACTAGCTGTGCTGCCACAGAGCCATTCCTAGCTCAGAGCTGCCATGGATTTTGGTCAATACTGAGCTCCTACTGTCAAAAGAGCAACAACAGTCATCATCTTCTATCATGCCTCTCTAGGCATTTGGCAAATGTTTGCCAGATAGATGGATTTTTTCAGACTCCTTTGTGAGTCAACTTGGGTGCTATATACCAGACCAGGGAACATAATTTCATTTGGAAAGGTTATCTGCTCTCTAATTTCTATTCTGAAAGCAGATCATGTTTCCGTCTACCTTCAACCAGACATTTCTCTGGGGTTTTTTGCTCTTTTTTAATTTTTTTTTTTTTTAAATAATGGCTTAGTGTTGCCAAGGTTACCAATCAATCATTTTCCTATTGTACATCTGAATATATATCAGGCATATGGTGCAAGAAACACTGCTTATTATGATGAGGAATAGGCATCTGTGGGTGCCACACTGGAGGCCGAAACCCATTCAGTCACAACTCACCTGTTCTCTTGTCTGAAGTTTCTAAGGTTAAGAAACTTTTTTTAAAGCACATAGAATTATTGCAACTTCTACTGTACAACTTTTATATGTGCTTATGTAAAACTTGTTACCATTTAGGCAGAGGTATAATTGTCACTGCCCTCTTATGGGCATGGAATTCAAAGCTATTACTCTAAACAGATTAATGTGAATTCTATACTCTATAGTATTTCAATAGCTCAGTCACCAGTTTTAATTGTGTTTTAATTAACACCAGACAGAGGTCAATTATGTGCACGTAGAATGTGTTCTTTGCCTGTTATTTATTTGCAGTCTAGAAAGAGTATGCACCAAGTAAAGCTAAGACAGTCAAGAAAACTGTAGCACTTACTAATGACTTGCTATTAAGAAGAGAGATAACATTATCCAGAAGTGAATGACATCCACTGATTAAAAGACTGAAGGTAATTTGCCCTATCCCAGATCTCATTTTACTTTTCTGGGAACTTCATACTTCTTTCTATAGAGGAAAAAAAAAAAGAAAGAAGAAGAAAAAAAGAGAAGAGCAGCACCAGATGCAGATGATATTGAATTTGAACATATGCACATATACAGTAAGATTTCCTGAAAATGGCTGGCAATGATACAGTGACTCCAGTAGTTCTCTATCTCTTCAGTAAGCCATGAAGACCAATGATACACAATGACAGATATGTAATCACCTGTTAAATGCCATCAATTATAACGTATTCCTAGTCATTTTGTCTATGTTTGCAGGTCTTACTCCCTAAGAAAAGGTTAAGTTGGCTGATTTTTTGCAGCCGCCCTAAGAGCAGCTGCCTTCCAGTAATAGCGCATTTTAATCTTGTCAAGCATTATATTCAGCACCCATATGAATCCAATAAAGTGTTATACACACTTGGTTCATGCTTCAGTGTTGTCAGCATAGAGATAACACCCCTGCCTCTCCCCTCCAACTCAACAGGATCAGTTGGGCAATTCAATCACCACTGAAATGAGTTTTGCCTTAGTGAATTCCCAATAGCAAGCAGAGGGCCAAGCTCCTACGTCTGCAGTCATTCAAGTTAGCACCAAAGAATATTTGTGAGATTAGCAAGTGGAACGAGGCAGTCGCCAGGCTGCACCTTCTCCCAGCCAGCAGCACGTACCCCGTGCATCCAGCTACACCCCTCGCAACCAGGGCACTGATGAAGTGCTGACAGCTCATGAGCAAACCAGATTATCTTCTCAGTTCAGATGTTCATGATGAGCATTTTTGTTTTGGAAAGTATTCAAGCATATGAATAATGTTTAAGTCCCTTTTTAACCCAGGGCTCCATTACAAGAGTTACTCAGTGAACAATTGCCAAGGGGAGTGTCGAGCCCAGGATATGAGAGCTTTTGCCCTTCACAGAACGTTTTGAGTTGGGAGAGTTTAAAAGAGCTTCTGGAGAGAAAACAGTGCCAAAAGAACAAACCATGAATAGAAACAGAAGGATCTGATAACAACACTGACTAGCTAATATTATGCAGAATATTAACTGCTTTTTAAATTAATCTTCAATTTTATTCCAACACTTGGAGTACAACTCAGTTGAAAAGGGCCTATAGT
The DNA here is from genome assembly GCF_965183815.1 of Platalea leucorodia. Classification (NCBI taxonomy): domain Eukaryota; kingdom Metazoa; phylum Chordata; class Aves; order Pelecaniformes; family Threskiornithidae; genus Platalea; species Platalea leucorodia. The sequence continues at coordinate 102,332,812 of NC_138823.1, forward strand.
GCATTAAGTTTCTTATGTCATATCAGGCACCCGCTAATTCCAGGCTAGCAATAGATATGTAAGTCAAAGTTCAGGCACTTGAAGTTTTCAAGTTTTAGCTAATAGCATCACAAACTTCTCTGCAGTCAAACTCACTAGCTATCCTAAAACTGTTTAGAAACCAATTTTTCATTGCTAACATTAACGTAACTATTCCATTTTTATGTTAGCCTAATGTTATCGCTTAATCAGCCAGAGAAAAATGGCTGCATCAAGAGAACATATCTTTATAAGAAGTCACACTTATAAAAGACAGAACATTATAGAAAATTTAGTAATGCTTTTTTGTCTATCAGTTAAATGATTAGCCGTTAGACGCTGGATGTAGAAATTAAGTAAAATACTATGCCACTCTAGACCATTTACTAAGTCTCCATTAGAAGAGGATATTAGCCAACAGTATTTTATCTTGGGATTATTTCTTTTTCTGGTTGATGAAGGGAAGAAAAAGAAATCTCAGAAGAGTCTTTCATTTTAGAGTAGAAACAGCTGCCAAACTAAAAGGGTCCAAGAAGTCATACTACATGCAATGGAAGAGGAAAAAATTCTCATTGTCTCCCTTCAAAGATGCGGTTACGGTCTCCAAGAGCTCCCCCCGAGTGCGGCACAGAGCAGGTTGCCTTGCAACCATCCTTGTGCGGCCCAGTGAGCAAGTACCAAGCAAGTGAAGAAACCGTGTCAGCCCCACCTGCCAAAGCCTTGTGTCACACAGCACTCGGTGCCAGTGAGGCTCCCCCAGCCCACATGGACTGAAGCGTCAGCCATGGACTGGACAGATGTGATACAGACCTAGAGAAAAAACCTTCCCTAGCTGATCTGGAAGACCACCTTTAAATCTCTTTGTTCATATAACAACAAATGTGTTGTTTATAAGAAGTCCAAGATTTGTTTTTCCACTTCCGTATTATACATAAGCAGCTTCACACAAGCATAAAAGAATAGGATGCAAGGATCAAAAACATTCAGAGTCTCAGCACTGCAATTCAGTAAAATTAACGAGACCACATAGAGAGGCAAAGATTGAGAAAAAGGCAAACCAGGGATATCTTTTACTGACCATCAGTACAATAGGTAACTAGATTAAAGGCTTCTGAACTACATTATGAGATGGAAACCACAATGCATCACTGGATGAGTTAGCTAGACATTTAGCGTAGACTTGACTTTATTAGGAATCAAAACACTGAAAGCTCGGGTCAGACTGAGCATCAGCAACTCGTAAGAACTCAGCCTACAATCAGTAGAACCTTCTGAGAAAGGAGAAAGTAATGCAGACCACAGGAAGGCTTTAAAATAATTTTAAAATAATTCATATCACAGAACAGTACATAGATTGATTTAGTGAATTAAGAAATCCAGTGATGAAAGGTAGATGGCAGCAAGTATTTAATTCACAAATGTGGGAAGACATTGTGTAGTGCTAGAAAAAGTGACATTAAAAGTCACTTAATTGAGGCTTAAAGTCCTCACTTATAATGAAGGCAGCTTAGAAGGATCTTTCTAGGAGGGGCTCACAACAGACCCAGAGATTGTGTGCACAGATGTCCTGACATGGGTTCAAGAACTAAAAGCTATTGGTGAACCTGCCAGCGCTGGAAACTACAAGTGTGAGTTGCACATATACACACATATAAAATTTTGTTTTTAAAACTGTGAGGTGAAAATCCTGGTCCTCCAGCCAACAGGAAGGACTCAGCAGTCCCTAGCACTGCCACGTCCACAGACTTTGTAGCTCAAGTAGGTACAGCAAAAGCTGAAAGGCAGGCAAAATGCAGTGAGACAAAGCCGATATGCATCTGTGGAGCAGAGTTCCCCAGAGCAGCTTGGTGGCACCAAGGTTGTTCCGATACAGTTTTCATACAGCAAAGAAAGCCTCTTTAGAGGCAGCAGTAGCATTCATAGAAGATGGCAGACTTCCCACTTGGAGCTGAAAACAAGGAAGAAACAGTTCTACTTAAAGTAACTGCCCTACAAGTTCATCCTGTCTGCTAAAACTGCAGGGAAGAAGGAAAACACAAAAACAGGTTTCAAATCTGAACCATATGCAGTGAGTTGGGATGGAGTTGTGAAGAACATCAATATGCAAACAGTTTTCTTGTTTTTCAGGAACACCTGCTTCTATACCAGACTCCTCATCACTGTTCAAGATCTCAAGCTTGCCAGCTGCCAGGAGGAGCTGATCCCCTTCTGTCTCCTCAGGCAGGAAAGAAGAGGTTTCCCTAGCCTGCCCCATCACTAATCATCTCTCTCACTTCTCCAGGTGTGGAAAGCATGTCCTCTAACTCACCTAGACACACTTCTCACACATTCGGCTTTCCAGCCAAGAAATCATTTCCGAAAATGCTCCCCCTTTTCCTCTCCAGAAAAGTAAATCCTACTTGTTTCAACCAGCTCTACACAGCACTAATACACTGATGTCTCCATAACTCTAATAATACAAGTTTCACAGGTCACCCACCAACCCCCTCTCTCCTTTGGCTTCAGTACAAGCTTTTCTAGCCTTTCCCTGGCCAGGGAAAGGTACATACAAACCAGATAGCCACCTTGCAGATGTGCTTGGTACATGTTGATTGGTAACATCTGTAGGTTTGCATGGCTCCCTTCAAATCCAGAAGAACTGTTCACCTTCTGACTTGATTGCCACGTTCACAATTCCACTTTCTTGAGTAAGTCTGGTATTTGAAGAGTCTGGGAGTAAATAACTACTCTCCTCCCCTTGGTAGTGAGTTAATGAAAGCCCAGATAACTGGTAGGTCTCTGTAACTGCATTTGGTGCCCAGTTCCCAAATGAAAGTTTAAAGAGGGCCCTGTAAAGTCAATACACTATTGTCCAGAAAGCTGCAAAACATCCAAGAGGCAACCAAGACATCTTCTGTAGTTCACTTGTACCACCATCCCTGACTTTATATTGCTTAGAAAACAATTACTCATGGTCATTTATATGAGCAGCATTGGAAAACGTTCACTTCAGAATTTCACCATTACATTCATCTAGCCACTGGAGTGCCTTTTGCAAATTATTTTGTCCACAGCACAGATGTGAATCCTTTCCCATATATAGATATCTGCAAAGGCCATGGTGTCTGTACTGTCAGAGTTACACCCTCAGCACTTCCGATAGCACTGAATTATGAGCAATGACACGACTCTAAACCTGGAGTTGATCTAAAAGTACAGGAAGCATTTCAGCACCCTGCCATACAGCACCCTACCACAGACTGCTGTCTAGACCTACACAAGTCTCTATCATGATTACAGGCTACTATACGCATCCTCTGAAGCCCCACTGGGACAAGTCTTTCATCTCCTGTGAAGTAACTTGGTACAAATGATTAATGGAATCCATGACCACAGACAGAAAATTGTGTAACAGTTAAAGGTACCAATGTACAACACAAGGTATTTTTCTCTGTGAACAATACTAGCTACTCAAATTGTCCTTTCTACAGGGAAATTTCTTTTTTCAGGGAATCTTGTCCAATCTCTACTCAAATGCATACTGACAGAATGGAGCACAGCCTTACAGATAATGAATTTTAGAAGAGTTCACAGAAGAGAGGGATCAAGGTAAAAGCAACAAGGAGGAGGATGAGTGTCAGCAGCTGAACCAGAGGACCACTCTTTCACTCAGAGTCCGTGCCAGCCATATTATGCTACTGAATGACTCTAAAGAAAGTTATTCAATAACAGACTCCTATCTGTTACTTTGAGAGGCTTATAACTCACTGACTTTAGAAAGATGTTTAAGCAAGAAAATTTATATCTTGGGGGAGGAGGAGGAGAGGAGAAGAAAGGTGAAACAACAACAAAAAATATTAACAGAAATCCAGTAAATGTAAATGAACATGCCAGAAATCCTGTCTGTAAACCAGAGCAAGCTCACTACGTTGTACATAACCCAAATGGAGTCTACACTTTTGCAATTAAGACAAGATTTACAGATTTGGGGAAAGAATATATAAACTTGTAGCTTTTTTTATTTTTAAGTAAACTAGTATTACCATGAACAAAGACAATTCTGCCTTATTAAAGCAAGCAGTTCTTTAACCTTTACAACTCTTAACCCAATTCTGACGCCTCCCCCCTTACTTCAAGCTGCACAAAACAAAAGAACCAGTGGCAGAAATCACAATGCTCCTCAATCACATCAAAGCTTGCCCTGAAATCTTAAGACACTTGATAAAGCCCCTTTGGCTCCTCTAGCAATGAGTCCCTGGAAGGAGATGCTACTCACAGCTTTTTCTCTGAGCAATGAACCTTTCTTCACAATTAAAAGGTACAGGAAGATATTGACCAAAATATTAGCCGTTGGGGCATATACTGATTAAAAAAAAAAAAAAAAAATCTCAAAGAAAGAAGGATATTTGGAAGTCAGAATGAGATCAGGGTCTGACAACTATTCTTAGCTCTGGATGAGGGGAAGATCTTTTGCTAATATGCTGTCTTAATATGTTTCTTTTTAAATTTAGTTGCTTATACAGTGAGTAGGCTTCTTCAGAGTCTGTTTTAAGGAATGTAGCAAGATAACCAAAGTTCATGAGGAAAAAATCAGTTTACCATACATGGGGGTCATTACACTCAAGGACTCTCAGATGTATGGGGTAGGTCCTCACTGTTTCCATTATATCTATACACAAATACATATGCATTAAGTATAATCCTTCTTTATCAAGGGAAACAAAAAGTAAAGAAGTCAGTCAGATCATCCTTCAGAGGTTTTGAATCCATATTCATCCCCCTAGAGAAAAGTACAGGAGCTCACTAATGACCACTATTAGTAGAGGAGCTGTTGCATGGCCAATTGAATCTGACACTGTTGAAAAGCCTGTGTGGGATAACTGTAATTCTCAAGTTGGCCATCAACTAATTACATTAAGAGAAAAGATTAGAAAAGTGTCTTCATATGACCATCTCAATTGCTCAACAATGAGAGTTTTGTCCATTCCGGGTTTCATTCCTGTCACGTAACTTCTGTGCTGCAGCGGACAGCAGGAACATTTAATGATAAATTAGAAATGACCCATCACTTCCTCCTCAACAGCTCTGGCTGTGACTCTCTTACTGTCTTCTAACACTGCTATTTCCCCTCCCTACCTTGCTTTTGTCATCTCTCATTACTTGTAAAATACTGATTTACTTGTCCTCCTCCTGGTGATATTAACAATTATAAGTTTTCATATGAATGTCAAAGCTATGTAGATGGCAATTTTAAGCTTTTTGTCTGCTGTTTTTCTTTGTTTTTTTCTTTGGTAGAGGAGCTGGGGCATAGAGCACTGATTGGGACTCAAAAAACTACACGTCTATTCCATGTCCCAGTTGAGGCTAGACCTCAAATCACATTTGTGTCTTGGTTTTCCCATCCTGTAAAATAAAGGTCACAATATCAGCCTGCTATAAATGTATGTAGACACTTACTACTGAAACTGCTACAAATTAGGGAATTAGTACAACCGGCATTGATAGTAGTATTTTATTTTTCAGTCCATAAACCTTAATACAAACATTTATGTTCATTCTTCTGAAAAAAAACGCATATGAAAACTTCTACCAAATCACCCCGCAAGTCAAAATTCCAACTTATATTCAAGTATCAAACTGCCTTTGACATTTAAGCAACCATAAATGGAAGTGGAAAAGTTACCTTTCTAGAGACAACTCAGTGTGTTCAAGTCAGTTACTGGAAGTGGCTGAAAGCAAGCACGTTTGCATGGTAAATAGAACAAATGAGACCAGGAGGCTCCAGAACAAAGTAAATATACCCAGTGTGGCAAAATGGTCTTTGCGGACTTACTTATTTCATTAGTCTATCGCTAACACTGAGAAATTATATATGCGAAACTGGGTATTTTCTGTGATCTATCAGACATTATTCAATAAAAAAAATTAATTATGCTGCCAGTCCAAAATACTCCCCTGAAATATCTTATTTTGGCATCAAGGATGCATTTGACAATCTTGAGACAGAAATGCCATTTCACAAATATACGGTGGTCTACTTAAGTGTCTAGTAGGATTGGAAAATGCATTGAGCTGGGAGGAAGAAAAAGAGGAAGGGTGAACTGAGGAACACTGAGAAGAGTTATCATTGCATACTCATAAGACAAGCATCGAAGAAAAATATACAGTAAAATTATATAGAACAGATTACTCGTATGTGATGTTACAGTTCAGAGGTATGAAATCTCTGAAGAAAGCTTTTGAGACTATTTAAGTAAAAATAAAATCTCTTATATATCATTTTAAGACCAAATGAGAGACTACTGAAAACTGTTAATTACTGGAGAAAATGATCATTGTTGCCCACATTGAATTTCCAAACACGGATCTCTAGTTTGGGGCACTGGGGGGACAAAAAACAACCCAAACCCAAAACAAATAAAACAAACCAAAAAACAACTCAACCTCTGTAAGGTCTTATCTGACATATTTCCTTTTGCTAGCACCCTTCTGGCTCAGTCCCAGTCTAATGCTCAGTCCAATCATTTGAGGGTGAGCCCCAAAGAAAATGCAGTTCTAATGAAAACAGAACAACATTTGGTAATACATCACCCTGAAAGCGGTGGCATTAAATCAGTTACAAGTTCATACCCAAGTGTTGTTAGGATATGAAATTCAAAGTAACAGATTAGTAGAACGATGGAGGAAGGCATGTGGAAGAGAAGGGAGGAGGTAAGGAAAAAAGTCAGACAATTTCAGCAAACATTGCTTGGTTTCTAGCTGGTCCAGGGAGTGGCAGCAACAGAATATTTTTGATATATTGTCTCAGTCTGTTTCATCTCCACATCTCTCCTGCTGTCCACTGGCTTCTGCCTTCATTAAGAAATTACTTCAGCCAAGTTTGACTTTCTGCTTGAAAAATAATGTCTGTGCATCCAGCCTTGCTTCCTGATACCACCCTACTATTTGCCTTATGAAAGAAGTTCCATAGCAGTCACAAAAGCTGCAGTTGCTATGTCCTATTTTTCCACCTTCAATGCCTTTATTTGAACTACACTCAAAGCCTCAGACAGACAGAAGGGCTTTCAGGCCCAGGAATAAGAGAAGATCCATCTTCTTCTCTAATCTGTGCCCTAAATTAATTCCCTAAATTAATCTTGTCTTGTTTTCACTACATCTCTTGCTTCATACCTCTAGCATGGCAGTAGTCAGCTATCTTGCAAGTGTTTGGGAATATTTGTAGCCATCAGATTGAAGGCAGTACAGAAAAGCAGAAGCAAAAGTGATGCAACACTTGATCATTTAAAACCTGACAGATTGAGGGTGGTAGTTGAGGTCAGAGCAGTAAAGAAACAATTTTTCAAGGTGTTGGGAGGAGGCTGCTGATCCTCTTCCAATAATAACAGCTTTGCTGTAATTTAACACAGAAAAGGAATGACGATTTATACATTGAGCCCTTGGAAAAAGTGTGGCTTTTGCCCTGATGGCAATTAATCAAATGCTAAAAAGCACCTTGACAGAGCTGCCTGCCCTCACAGCAAATACTTCATTAATACAAGAGGCATCAACATTTGTGCAACAGCATTCAAAACCATGTGCAGTAAGTAACCCAAGGGGAGAGGTGGTTACTCTGCTACAAAGACAAACGGAAGGCTCTTGAATGAAAATAAAATGATGAAATAAGCTGACAAAACCCCCAAATCTCCCCATTACGTGAAACAACACCCTCATAAAATCTGGAAGGCCAGCTGGAATGCAGCTTTACAGGCAGCCTCTCCACCTCCATCGGGAAATGCTACTTGCAGTTCTTCAATTATTTCCCTCATGTCAAATCATTTGCATCGAGCACAATATTAATAATGCAGTCTCTAGTATTACAGTTGAGATTATTATAACCCTCACAGAGACTGAGGGGTTTCTTTAGCAGTATGCATTTCTCAAAAGCAAACATTTCACTTCACTTGTTGGATGGCTTTCAACTGCCCTACTCTCTTCCTAACTCCAAAATCCTGCAGAGTTTACAAGTCTTGTCCCTGTAACTTCATAATTCACCCTTGTCTTCCTGCCTCAGTATTTCTCCTCCTTCCTTCCAAACTAACAGTTATTAAACACTATCAGAGCCATCATCACCTTCTGTACATCAGCATAAGGCACACAGTTAAAAGTTCATAATATATAAAGGATAGGTCCTTGGGGTGGGAGGAAGCTCATTATGATCACAGAAAATGGATCATGGGAAAATTAAGATCAGAAGAGACATCAGGAGGTCTCTAGTCAATATATATCTGCTGTATTACCTTTCCATGACTCATTACAGAAGACCCTGGCTCCATCCTCTTGATAAGGTCGTCAGATGTATTGATAGGTTGCTATTAGGTCCTCATGAAGTTCTCTTTTCCAGGCTGCACAGGGCCCAGTTCTTCAGCCTCTCCTCACAGGGCAAGTGCTCCTGACCATCTTAAGGGCGCTCTGCTAAACTTGCTCCAGTCCATCAACATCTTTCTGATATTTGAGGTGGAGCAGGAAAACAAGGCTCTAGATTTGGTCTAAAAAATGCTGAGTAGAGAGGGATAATCACTTCCCTCAATCTGCTTCCTCCTGGTGCCACTGCCTGGCTCAGTTTCAGGTGACTCCAATGTTTCCTCAAATGTGGCTTTCTGCCCTTCATCAGCTACTAGGGCACTGGAGCTACCCTGCAGTTGCAGATCTGCAGGTGGAGAAGAAGCCACTCTCTTGGTGCCAAAAGTACCAAGCTTCCAGCCTTCCCTGTCATGGGAGTCTCTACTTACCCCAAAACCAAACAGTTTCTGGCTGCCTCTCTTCTATGCAGTTTGGAATTCAGGCTCTCATCTCTGCAGGGTCCCTGAAGATCCTCTCAACTGCTTTTTCATCTTTCCTGATGGTGCATATCAGCTGACCTCAATGTGGTGACACATCTCCTCAATCAGTGCACACCTCCTGCAGGCAAGGACAGCATCTTCCTCTGCCCTAGCCTCAGCGAGAAGCCCTGGGCATCTCTGCATCCCCAGACCTGCAAGGCTGTGTCCTTCCTTGGGAAATCCAGGGTACATGCCTCTGCTGAGGTGTAGTGCTCCAGCAAATGCTGGAGCCCATGCCCTGTGACACCCCGCCTCTGTAGGTGCTGAGTCCCATGCTGTCAAGCAGAGCCAAACAGCCAGCTTTGGTCAAGCAGGTGCAGACCAGCACCAACTGTAAACAACAGGCACAGCAGCATCCAGGACATCCTGCATGTACCCTGCCCATGGCTCTGCCTGCAGCTCCCCCACATGGCCATGCTCCTTAAGACCCACCTAACCAGTAAATGGAGACCAGCACAGGCAGTTGCTTCTCCAGCTTCACCACACACACCTGGCAGGTCTCATCTTGCCAGGCTACAAGCCTCTGCAAGCTCCTCCCAGCCATGTTTCACTTAACTCATGCATGCTGGCCTCACAGAAAAACACCTACAAGAAGTTTCTGCAGCTTCTAGATAATGAGAGCAATACAATGGCCAGCCTTTTCCCCTGGATACTAAAGCCCTAAGCTTCTTTGTCTCTAATGCTTGGCTTTCTTATGTTTTCCAAGTTTTTAGAACAAATAACGATTAATTAAGTGGTGTGTCCCTAATAATAGCTTGCCCAAGGATTTCTTCAATTTCCTAAGCAACTGCAAAGACCAGTTTTGTTTAAAATGAGACCATGCCAACCTTTAGCTCTGAACAAGTAGGCATCTGCCTGGAACTACACCTGGCTGGAAAAGACCCACATGAGCTGGTGGAGCTAGGCTGCTGCCCAAACTGCTGTTTTCCCACTTTGTATCTGCACAGGTCTTTGCTCAAGTTGGTGCCAACGGAGCTGGATGGACCAGCAGCTACAGCAGAAAACAACCTTCCACAACCAGAAGAAATACTTCCCTCACCCCTGGCTCCTTCCTGACACTGCAAACCTTTCCTTTCCAGTGCTCTCTCCCACCTTGAAAAATTGATTAAAGGTACTAAGACTTCTGGCAAAATTGAAGTCAAATAAACCTGTTGGGGAAAGAAATTTAGATAATTGGAAAGGAGACATTTTCCATTTTCCCAATAGAAACACAGCTCTTGCTTCCAGTCCTGGAAGAACATGAGAGCTAAAAATTACTTTTAGGTTTTAGGCAGAATTTCAGACTTTCCAGATGAGGTTTTTTTTTCCTGTCTCTTTGAAGACTCCATACTTGCGAAGGATGTTGAACGTGTCTAACAGACAGAAAGTAATGCTCACAAAGAGCTGAAAACTGACATTTTATTTCAAAATCTCCATCCTGGAGAATAGTAAAGCAGAAAGCAGTAGTAAAGAAAGCAGCAAAGTAAAATATCCTATAGATTGGTCAACTCTTTTTTTTTTAAAAAAAATCTCATTAATTATATTTTTCGTTACAGTACAGTTCTATATCATAGTGAGCTAATAGATTCGTTCATACTTTAAAAAAAAAAAAAAAAGAAGAAGAAAAATTTCATGGCATGAAACCTTCCAAAGGGACTTAAGTTCTGTTCACAGAATGTAAAGTCTCCATCCAGCAGTGATAGGCTGAGCTGGGCACTGAAGATGAGAAAAAAGTTGAAAGCTCCTCTGAAATCTCCATGGCTCTGAAAAGGCACTGTTACTGAAAGTGTTCAAGTCTTTAGAGGTATCTGCTAAACCTGCTCGACTTAGTAATAGTAACTGCGTATACACAGGCACAGAATAAAACCCAACACACTAACAAACTGGAGCAAGTTCAGCAGAAGGCAATCAGAATGGTTGGGGGCTGGAGCACTTGCCCTGTGAGGAGAGGTTGAGGGACCAGAGCTTGTTCAACCTGAAAGACAGATAGCTTCAAGAGGACCTAACAGTAGCCCGTCAATACTTCTAAGGAGCTTATTAAGAAGATGGAGCCAGACTCTTCTGTTGTGAGTTGTGGGAGGACAAGGGACAGATGATACAAATTGATTTGAGAGAGATTCAGGCTGGATATAAAGAGAAGCCTTTGCCTCAAGAAGATAGCAATGGCCCCATGAAGATAATCATGGGGCAGGACAGGCTGCCCAGAGAGGTTAAGCAGTCTCCATCCTTGGAGTTTTCCATGACCCAACTGGATGAAGCCAGATCTGACCCCACAGCTAGCTCTGCTTTGGGCTGTGGGCGGGATTAGATCCCTGGTGATCCCTTCCAGCATGAACAGGTCTGTTGTTCTATGAAGAAGAGGCATGCAAGTTGGGACAACTCACTTGGCATAGTCTTTGTATCCAATGAATATTCACCTACTGCTTAGTCAAAGGAACAGGCAGAACTAGACAATCACTCTCCTGGCACTCACTTGGGAGGCAGGAAACCTGGGTTCAAATCCCACCTCTGAATGAAACAAAGAAAGATTCAAATCTTAGCCTTTCCATTAAAAATGAAGGCTTAACAATTCTTAAATTTGCGTTAAAGTAACTCATTTTTAGCTAAATTAATTGTTTCATTTTAACTAAAGCAGATATCTGCGGCTTAGCAAAGGAAATGTAAAAATTAGATTTCAGTTTGACCTGATTTAAATTTTTTTATTTTTCAAAACCACTGATTCAAAGTCAACGGACCATACACACAACTCCAGATATTTTTTTCCTAGCATTCTTGGTCTTATTCTGATTTTTAATATTTCTGTATAATTTTGTCACATTTGGCCGATTTATATAATCTGTAGCCATACTCCCCCAAAAGTCCACATGAAGTCTGTTCTTTCCACCCTGAATAGCAGTTACTGTAGAGAAAGAAGAGGTGAATACTAGAAAGAGGAGATCATAACTCAAGATACATTGAGAAACATTACCTTGAGTTTATATTAACTAAACCCTTATGCGTATAGACTCTCCATATATGCTATACCATGCTATTGGTGAAAACATCAAAAAGGTGCAAATACCGGAAGCAGGATTAGAAAGTTATCAAGCAGCCACAAAATTTCATTTTCTAGTATTCAAGAACAACTGAAATCATTTCTTAGGCATGATTTCCATTAAATAAATATTTAAGATAAAATACACACTTGCTTTTCAAGTAAGAGATGCACTGAAATGTCTCTGAAAAAAGCAGATTGTTTCCTACTATTGTTACTGGACTTCAAGTATATCTGTTCTCCTATAATTAATGACTCTATTGACATCACATTTAATTGGTATTCTTATTTTGCCAATGGCCTGCTAAAGACTTATCATATTAATTAGTAGTAATGAGACAGTTCTAACCACCCACTGTCATTAATTTCTTAAATATGTACAATAAGATGCACAGTAATTGTGACAGGTAATTGGTACCTGCCCACATTCTGCCTCTTAAAATTGCTCTGAAGTAGATCTAAGAGTTAATCATCATAAAACTGTACTTTTTACACTGATGAAGCACAGCCTTTTCAAGCAATACATTTCTGAATTTAAGCTGAAACTTGTTCTTTTTTGCAGAAAATTTTGCAGAATTTGCCTGTAGACTTCCTAACTTACAGATCTAGTTATCCAGCCAGAAAGACTAGAGGATTTTATCCCGTTACACATCTTGCTGAAACCAACCTAAGACTTCAGATAAAAAAAAGTCTCTTGGGTGTAAATGAGTTTGGGGGCAAAACATCCTACCAGCTATGAAAGGCAGCCCTGTGCCTAATACGACAGAGAAGAAACACCTATAGCATTGGTGATAGAGGCATTTACCAAAGAAGGGAATTCAAACCCCTTGGCTTGAAAGATAAAGACAACAGGATTGAACCTGAGCATTCCCACCACAGAAAACTGTTCCCCACATCTGCTATGGACCACGCAAAAATTGTCTCTCTCTCATTCTCATCTGCTGGATCTCCTCCCCTTGTTAATATTTGGTTATGCATGGATAAAAGGAAGAATAAACCCAGAATGGGACATACCTTCAAAACTGGGGTTAAAACTCTTGCTCTCATTCTTTCTTTGTATAAATACATCTTTTTTTTTTTTTTATTCATGCATGTAACTTATACTGCAAATATTTTTAAAATAGCAACAGCTCCCCATGCCCCTCTAATTGTCATTGAAGTTCTCCATTGCTCACCAGCGGGGGTGAGTGAGCACGGCAGGGACAGCAGTCTGTTACAGATGCTCGCTGTGACCTGATGATTCCTCAGGGAACCACGAGTGAAATTCATCTGACAGACGCAGGCTCCATCCCACATTGCCACAGCCAACGCACTCTAATAAAAGCAGGCAGCTGAATATAGTGACTGAGAAATGCACAAGGAAAAGGACATCCTCTGTGCTCATCCATGCTCAGTCAAGACATATAATATTTGAAGGACTGTAAACTCTGCAGTGGGAAGAGGTTGGAGGGGGGGAAAGGGGAGAAAAGAAAGGAAGGGACATTATGCATAATTAGCCTCTGACAGTAAATCAGATACAACTTTTTGTATATCCTCAGTCCATTTCCCTTCACAAGCAAGTCATTCTGAATGTAAACAGTTCTGTGCTCCATCTATTTTTAGGCAGTGGGAGATGGGAACAAGGTGATGTACAGCGAGAGGAGATATGATGCAAAAGCCACGTTCTTCAGTCTGCACAAGAGGAAGAGTGTTTCTTATGTGCAAGATGACTGTCAAGAGAATGGTCGTTCCAACATGACACATCTTATCCATGTGTGATTTGAAATTACATCCTACCTCCTAGTTTGCTCTGGCACTGGATTAAAATATGGGTCTTGAGTCTACAAACGTATTGCATCTCTAAGCACCTTCCTCTCCTCCCAAAGAATCTTTGCAAGCAGGAGGGATATGGCCCATTCAAGTGAAATATCCACACAAGGCTTTCTACAACATACATCCCCACATCACGTAAGGGTCATGGAACATGAGTTACAAGCTGCTGGGCAAACTCTGAGAAAAGGATCTCCCCCCTCATTAGATCTGACAGTTAAGAAAGGTTCAGAGTTGCAGCATACACTCTTGTTCCCGACTGTCATCTTTAGCAACTCCATTCACATGATGTACAATGCATGAGTAAAGTTCAAGAATGTAGGTATAAAGATGATATCATCAAGCCCTAAGCTAGAAATAAACATGTATACAACACTTTTCTGGATGATGCCTGAGTTTCCTAGTCTTAGATAGGCCTGTATTAGAAAAAAAAGCATGTCTAAGATGATGCTTTGAAAACACAGCTCATTTATTCTGACCCACAAGATGTTAGTCTCTAATGACTCACACCCTTGTGTTCATACCTACAGTATTCATAGGTATTTGTCAGCCCAACAAAGACATTTTTAAAAGTTAATCATGCCTAAGAAGATGGGTTTCTTTGTTTTATTTGTTTGTTTTGTGCCAGTAGGGTCCAAAGAGCCTGGATAAAAGCAAGTTGAAGATTTTGCCCACTGCTCTTCCAAAACACGAGGGAGTCTCAGTGCCAAAGGACCATGACCATTTTCACACACTATCTTGGAGATTTGTTACTGTTTATAGTACAAACAGGTAGGTAGTTACACTCAGGCACGCCGTGGTCGTGCTGCAAAGGCTAAGAAATGGAGTACCTGTGGACTTTAGTAGCGTTTCCACCGATGCCTGACAAAGGCTAGCAGGTAAATAGCTCGCAGCTGAATCATAAAAATATCACAAGTACTTGCAGTAGCTGTTGCATCACAGTGGTATCTTTTGTCTTCAATCCTGGCCATCAGACAAGTAATACCTATTTTTTTTGAAGGGAACAGATGCAGATGCACAAAGGCCCAGATTCAGACAGCCCAGCCTCTGCCTAACACCTTGCACTTAATTGATCCTGTGAATTTGGAGTCTCCACAGTCCAAATACTCAGAGTGGAAAAGGCCATTAAGGTTGTGGGAGCATGACGGAGGTCTCAGACATCACAGTAAGGGTATACATGTATCTCTTCCCTCTTCCCCTCATTAACCTTGTTTACTTACAGCTGACTTTACCTTAAGGACCCGGTTTCTGCACATACTTGCCTCCACGCCTCCTCCACCCTGGAAGTAGCCTACTCTTCTCCCAGGCCCATTGCCTGAGTGAAGAAGCAGAGGGGTGAGAAAGAGCAAGCCCCAGGACTGTTTCTGTCCATCAGGGCTGGCGTGGGGAGCTGGGGCCATGGCTTGTGCCACCACCAGGACAGGGTGGGCACGATGAACACTGCTGTCAGGGGTGGCTGCCTCTAATAGGACCAAGAGCATTTCTCCCCCACACTTTAACCCCTTCTTTGCCCCTATGGAGATGACCTGGAAAGATACTGATATAAGTTGCTTGAGCAGCATTGGCTGTCTTCTCCAGGGAAAGACATAGGGACCTTAGGTCCCATAGTCAATGGGACCAACCACCTCTCACCAGCCTGTGCTGCTCCTAAACCCTGCACCTCAGCAATTTCTCTCCTTACTCAGTGCATCTTGTCTCCTGCTACGGCTGTTGTAGAAAAACAGATTCTTTAGCCCCCTAAATTACTCACCTTCAACTGTCTTTTTCAGCTCAGTCTTCTCCATTGCTGAAGCATCTTCATGAAATGAGAGGAAGTTCATGGGTCACCTACAAGCATTTTTACTTCCATGTCTTTGCCAAGCCAGTGCAGCAAGGCCTTAGGGAACTGTATTCTTTAAACAAAATATCTTGATGTCGTTGATTTGTCAACATAAATAAATCCATTACCTTTAAGGCTGTTTTCAATATTGGCAAATGTCAATTAATTAATTCTCAATTGAGACCAGGGTTTTCACAGCCCAGCTCCTCCAGCAAATAATTCTGTAGCGTTGTATTGCAACAAAACTCCTTCTTGGCGTTGTAGACTTGTGTTTCCATACATTGGTGCCACAAGAATTTTTTTAAATACTAGGAGTTTCAAAATACAAACTTGATTGATAGAGCTGACTTAAAATAAAGCACGGTCAGAAAGTACCTACATCTGATTTCTCTGCATAGTTTTAGGTTCAAGATTGCAGCTCAGAACCTCAGGATCCAAAGCAAAGAAGCCTCTGAGAAGATGACTGTAGGTTCACATCTCAACTCAAATGCTAATGAATGCTATGTTAACAACAGATCCAAAGTCTGATTCAGGAAAGGAGTTTAATTCCTTTCTTATTACTCAGCACAATGCAAAATATGTGCAGGTTGGTGAAACCAGGACAGAGTGAACAAATCCAAAATTCTGCAGCTGCACACAAAGAAGATGATGAACATCAAGCCAGTATATTTTAATGAAATTGATGGGTATTCAGGACTCTTCAGTGTGCTTATTCACATCATATTATCTGAAACAAGGAATTCTAACATTCTCGGTATGTCAGAAGTGACTGAATATCACTGCATTATCATTCACAAAGTCCTCTCAATAAGTATACAAAAGACACCAAGATCTGTTCAACAAACATGATGTTTTTTTCCCCAACCATTAATTATAATGGCCTTCAACTGAAAAACAAACCTAATGTATAGCTATAACACAATGGTAAAAAAAACCCAACAAAAACACAAAAAACCTCAAGCCCTGAAGACTCTGTCTATACCTCTACAATCCAAATAAGCCAGAAGGACAAAGAAATTAAGATCAGACTAAGCTGAGGTATAGAGCATGCAATAAAAAGTCCCATTGTAATGCCTTAAGCAGCACACTTGAATACATTCTTAAAATCGTGCTTTTTGATTTAAACCCAGTAAGCACTGTTTACATTTTAAGGAAAGATGATAAACTTCTGACAAGAACCATTGTAAGCAAGAAACATAGTACATCCCTCTTGGATAAGTGGTATTCTCATCGATCTGCTGAGATTTCTTAGAAACACTGTACAAAACTAATAGAAAGCTCTCTTGAATTTTAGCATAAAATGATAGAAAACTCAGGAATCCTAGTCTGGTCATACCTATTGCATTATCCTGGGCTACATTCAAACTAGATTTGGAAGTAAACATTTCTAATTTTGAACTCAGCACACAACTTTGGCCAACAGAGCATCCTCACCAGTTGATGCCTTTTCCAGGCTTCAATGGGTCTCTATTTTGGTTCCACGCTGCTGAAACAACACATACCTACTAATACAAGATGCTATATATGGTTTTCACAATTCCTGTTCAGGCATGGAGCCTATGAATCTGTGGCCAAGAATTTCCAGAGATGCAAAAAGATTTTGAGTGCTTGCAGACCAAGACTCTTCAGCTTGAGGAGTTTTGAAGAAGGAGTTTTCAGAAAGCACCGAGTATCTGCCCTTGACAACTCAGGCCAGGCTTTCTTCTCAGAAATTCTGGGCCTTTCTTAGGAGTGTGTGTGCACGTGCATACTCCTACAGTCATATATGCACTTGCACAATACACACCTATAAACTCATAGGTATTTTTCCAGCAAGAAATTGCTATTCTCAAAATTTTAATGGAGAGAGATGTCACTTCTTACAATATATTGTCAAGTTCCATAATAATATAGCAGGTGCTTGTTATCAGCAGTTTATTATACACATATCTTCCATGTATATATTTTATTTTCCTGGAACTGTCAAAGTCTGTTATTTCCCCTGAAGACAAAAAGAAAGGATTAATGAAGCAGTCAGAATAAACCCCAGTCTCACAGCTTCAGCTGTCCAGCAAAGCCTGCGGGGTTTCAGTTACGCTGTGAGAACAGGCTGGTTTGGTTTTGTACACAGCTCCAACCCCAGACCCAAACCAGGTAAAACGTAGCCCAAGGCTGACTTCTCTTTGCAACTTCAAAGGTGAAATTTCAGGTGCCAAGAGCATAACAACTCATCACCAGCGCTGTTTTGGGAGCATTATGGCAAACAGTTCGGCAGCTCACGTGGACCCTTGAAACTCCAGCTCTGGAGATGAAGGCAGAAGTTACTGTTTCTAACTCTTTTCATTTTCTGCTGGACTCATCCTTTATCAGGTACCTTATTCTCTTGTCCCCCTAGCCTTTATGTAATTAATGCAGTGCAGTACAGGAGGAATAACAGCAAGGAAATAGAGGTGCTGATGACAGTTACTGGGCATGCTGAAGTGCTACAAGCCAAGCCATCATTTTAACATGATGGCAAAGCACTACTTTATGCCACAAGTACTTCTTAGAAAAAAAATAAGAACACAATATTTCAGTTCAGATGCTGGGAAACTTGAGATTATTTTAGCCTCCTATTTAAAAAGAATTTCAAAACATTTTGGAACATGTTCTGGGAAGATCTCTTCTTTAAAATTTAGTCGTCTTTAGACACCCTAAAATGACCTTAGCAAAGACCTAGCGAGCAAAACATGTATCTGGTATCCACTAAAAGGGCAGTGCATTATTAACTGATGAGTCAAGTAATAAGAGTCTGAAAGGGCTTAAAGGGTTGTCTCCTATAACAAAAACAAAATGCAAATGTATAGCAAGGAGTCCATCCTTTGAACCTGCTGCCTGACAGCAACAAGTTGAAATTCAAGGTGATGACCACTGATTCCAACACCATATTGCTGCCTCAGCCCAAATTACCTTGAAGGCAGCTTATTCAGCTCTGACAGATTATAAACTGTAGTAGTTCAGTAATTCAACTAATCATTCCAGCATTAAAATTAATTCACCGTAGATGAATAGCCTCTCTAAAGCATCAGTCTCAGGACTGCTTTTACCAGATATGGATGATTAACTTGATCCCTCTGCAAAGATCCAAGGTGCCCTCATAAGGGGCGTCTCCTCATCCTCAAATTCATAGTCATTAGCCAAACCCATCCTGCATCCTTCCAGCTGCAGAAGGAAGGACTCCATAATAACATTTAGTCACCAGATGGCACTAGTACAGAAAGTAAGAGTCATGGACAACCACGTTACCCCCAATGTCATAAGATAAAACCATCTGACAATTTATCTGGAAACGTTTATTTGAAAACCATAACTTGAAGTTAATTAATGTTCTGAAATCCTTGGTAGAGGAAGTTGCAATGGTTTCTGATCTTTAAATAAATATAGATGAGAAAGTTGACATATCCACTGTGGATTTTGCTGTTTTAACTATATAGAAGAGGGAATACAGAGTGTCTTGCTATACCTGCAAGTACTCCAACTGAAGACAGTAGCTATGACCTGTTATGGTCAGTAAGGAAACATTATATTTAGTTCTGGCATACTACTTTATTATGAAGCAAAGTACATCTCCGTAGTAGAGGTAACTGCAAATGTGAGAAGACATTAGAACCGACAGATACATCCCTCTCTCTCCCCAAATCCTATTTTTTTAACTGCACTTTAATACACTCTCTGTCATGGATACTCTGTTCAATGATTCTCCCCTTTGAGATATTATCAGCTCTGAAAACAGTCAGCATAGCTCAGCTAAACTCTCCACAGCATCTTCATCCCCCTGTTCTTACAGCAGGCTGAAGGTGGGCTGACATTTCCATACAGGATTGCCACCAGTTGGAGAATGGACTGCCTGAGTCAGTTTGCAAATACAAATACATTCATTCAGCTTTACCTGTTGGGATTCAACCCCAGAGATGTCCATTTGGGATCCACTTATTCTTATGCATTAATTTTTTCTTCAGGGTTCGAGAGTCAAATCACCCTTCCACAGGACCCATATAACACATACACTTCTTAGTTAACCAAGATACCAGCTTTAAAGCTCTCCTCGCAAAGGACTGAGATATAAATATGCATTAAAAATGCTTATGTTATTTGGGTATAGGCAGATTGAGACATTGCCAGGACACACATTAAGCTACTAACTAAAGACGAGTGCAACATCTTGTGCCCAGCCAGTGAACTGGCTAGAAACACACTGTTTACCCCTTGCAACTGAAGTTGTTTCTATACAGTTTCTCTTCAGAGTAGAGAGTTCAACACTTGAAAACCACATGCTCCACAAACACATAAAAGAGAAAAATTAATATGGCTTACTAAATATTGAGAGAAAACAGACATGATAATGTACAAGAAAGCTGGCATTATGGCACTCAAGCCAGCACGAAGCATACCTTGCTGAAATAACAGTTGTGTATCCCTGATCTTTTCAAGGTGGAAAGTTGTGTAATTTGTCTATGAAACCTCATGATAAAACATATCAACAAGGTCAAGAGTTAGAAGATTTCAGCGAAGTTATATAACCGTCTAATCCTAATAAGAATACATAAAACTATATTCAACAGGAAAAAAAAAAAAAACGGGGATAGAAATGTTCATATTATTCAGGATAAGTCAACTTCTGAAAAAAATCTAGAAAAAATTCAGATCACTCTGTTATCTCATAATTGGCTGCATTTAATTCCACTAAAGCATCAGTCATTATCAGAAATAACATAATGTGAATCTTTAACGCAATTTCTACGTTCACACATCCCAGCCTCTCTCTAGAAGAGCTCGCAAAGCAAAAGTAAAATAATACATAGTCATGCAGAATTAGAGCAAGTGTCAGCGTTTACATTAGTAATAATCCCTTAGAAGGCAAAAAACTGCTTAGAGACAAAAAACAGCAGCTTGCTAATTGGACAGTATGTGCAAGCTGACTTCAATACATCACATAGCTCCATATTCTAGGTCCTTCATTTTTTAGGTTTCTAAATAGTTTGTACTAATTTTGAAGCTTATAAGTACAGTGAGATAGAAGTCTGCAGCTTTCTGTTTAATCTACATAATATTAAATATATGAAAGAGCAAAAAAGGAAGGCTCACTCAGATCAAAAGTTGTTGACTGAAACAGCACCCATAAAGGCCAGGAGGTTAAAGAAAAAAAAAACAACACAACAGAAGTGAGGAAAAACCTGAGCAAGAAGAGGAAAACAAAGGAAGGTCACTGTGGTGACATTCAGATTGCAGGAGGCATCTTCTACTTTGACTAGTACTACTAGAAGTGAAGGTGTACTACCCACCACCCAAGAGGAAAAAAAAAAGACAAACCAAAACAACGAAACACCCATCTCACTCCCCACCACCAAACAAAAACACACCACACAAACCCAAAAACATTGGCCCTGTGAACAGGGCTTGGATGCGTAGGTCCAGAAACAATTGGGTCCACTCACACAGTACAAGAGGAATAAAAGCACTTCTGGGTCTGACCAGGTTTGAAGAGAAGTCAACCCAGGGAAAAAAAGATGAGAACAATGTCACAGAGAAACTTTGGCTCATTTTTCCCTCATTTCTCTATGGATTTGGCCCACTGAAAGGAGGAAAAAAACCCATAACAATGGAAGATGGAGCAGGAAAGAGAAAATGAAAGGTGAGAGTTCATTTTCCTACTAGGTTTTGGTGAGGGGGATTAATGCACTTTTGAACATGACATGGGAAAAATACTTAGCATAACTGAATTCACTTTTGGGCTTGTAAGCCTCAGGCAAGTAACTAATTCCCAAATTGGTTATAATGGGAAATTGACTGTTTTGTGCCTGGGTTTTCGCTTGTTTGTTTTGATCCCCACTCTGAGGGAAGGAAAACCAGATATTACTTCAAAGCCTAATACTCATTTCAAGTCAGTGGAAAGATGTAATCCTTGTTAACCATTTTCCTTTGTGCACTACTGAAAGATGTTTACATAAGCTGTGCTATTAAAGACAACGTAAGGCAATAAAGTAATACTCACCCTGGATTTGAGGAAAGAACAAAAAAAAAAAGTTTTTCAGCTACCTTCAGCTCTTGAATGAAAACATATTCTCAAGATTTGTTTGAATATCGCCCCCCCTTACAGCTCATTAAGCCTGCCCTTTTGAAATGCTGCAGGAGCTGAAGCAAGAGGCAACGCAGAGAAGATAAAATGCAACTGGTCTCTACCAGGCTCCAGGCTGCCCAGCCAGCTCCTCTGACAGCATCTGCTGCCGTACACTCAGACAGGAAGGGTCAGGCACGCTAATGATCAGAGAGGGCATGGATACAGGGAGATTTGGACACTGTCTGGAGGCAAAACCATTTTACTTGGGCCTTTACACATATGGCCCAGATTTCAGAAAGATTTGGGGTTGGTTTTAGTTTCTTTGAACACATAGGTGTTGCTTTACATTTGTAAGGGTGTCAGATTTAGAAAGGGACAAGCTA
The DNA here is from genome assembly GCF_965183815.1 of Platalea leucorodia. NCBI lineage: Eukaryota > Metazoa > Chordata > Aves > Pelecaniformes > Threskiornithidae > Platalea > Platalea leucorodia. The sequence continues at coordinate 102,354,767 of NC_138823.1, forward strand.
CGTTCATCCTCCCTGCGAATGGAGTATCACTTGTTTACTGATCCTCTGAGACAGGGAAACTTAGAGAAAAGCAACTGTGATACAGAATTCCCCCCAAAACAGCTGCCACATTTGGATTCAGCTAAAAATACCCTCATTGGTACTCTTATTTGCTCTCAGCATGAAGAAGATGAAAACGAAAAATGTTACTCTGCTGCTTTCCAGTCTCCCTTCACAGACCTGTTTTGGTGCCACTCTACAGCACTGATGGAAAACTACATCCTTTAAATACATAGCGCTGTGAAAAGCTTGACAAGACTGGAGATCACAGCAAACATGCTGCTGCACAAGTACCCGGGTCTCTGAGGGCAGGTACAAGCACAAAAGGCCAAAGAAAACAAGATGAGGAATTCCAGTAGCAAAGCCACTCGAAATATGTCATTTTTGCACATGCTGGACCAACAGGCCATCACCATAGTTTGTCCCCTCCGGCTTCTTCCTCAGTGCTCCTGATCCTTGATCTGCTGGCTAGGTTACGTTTCCACTCTCAAACACCACTAGTGCAAACAGCCCCCAAGCCCCGCAAGAGTCAGCCTTCAAAGCCACCATCCTTATCGCTAGGTCTAACAACATACCCATGGAGACCTGCTTGGCCCTCACACCCTGAGGGCCTCTAGGAGACCCTATAACCTCTGCCAGTCTTCTCGCTTTCTAAGAGGCAGCCTCTCTGATCCCCAGCTAGGACACAAACCCTGGGCCTGACTAGCAAATGGAGGTAACTAAAGGAGCAAGCTGTCCTGTAGCAGTCCTGCAACACGGTGAGCTAATGAAATGAGAGTAAGTAAGAGACCATGTGTATACACATGTACAAAGCAGCTGCGCCCATAAAGGTGCTCAGTAGCAGCAGACTGGAAAGACTCTGGAGTGGGAACAATCAACAGCATTAGAGTAAATCGCCTGCAGAGAAAGAGAAAGGGTTGAGGTTTTGCGTTTCTTGTAAAAGAAAAACAAATCATGAATTGTGCAATAGGGTAAGTCTGAGTTATAATCAAGCAAAATGTGACTTAAATGGAGAGTCCTTGAAATCGCACACATGGTAAACTTTGCAGAAAGAACACTGACTGATTTTAAATGACATTAGGAGCATTATGGCAAGCAATGACAGGTAGCTCTTTGTAAGTCACCGCAGTAACGTTTCACTATACTGCTTGCTAATAAGCGATCCTTGTCTGGCTTTTCAGCAAAAACTTACTAATCTGTATCATGAGCATGAAACATCAAGCTTACATCAGTGCAAAAGTATTAATGGTCAGCTTCTCACTAGAATGACATCCGTTTAAGAGGACCAATTCTGGGATCCTTCTCCACCTTCCTGGATGGTCAGTGATGCAGAGTGAAAGACCCAGCCCCTTTGACAGCACGACCTTCTTCATGGTAGACAGGAATGCCTTTGTTTTGTTTTGTTTTGTTTTTGTTTAAAAGAGGGAAAGAAAATGTCACACAAGGTGTCCATTTTCCACAGCTCCACTTCATGTTTCTATCTTGAGACATGCCTAGCAGTGGAAATCAGCAGGCAGAATATTTTCAGCGAGTATCCCAGGAACAATTTTTTTGCTACGACATTTCATGGCATTTGGTGATTCATTGGAAGTACTTGATTATGCACATTTTGATGAGCTTTTGTCACTGTGCAGGCTTGGGGAAAAAAGCACACGTAGAAAGTAAATAGCTCCTCTTGCTCTTTGACAATATTGTCCTAATTTTCCCAAGTCACTCCATTCATTTTGGGAACATCAGTTTTGGTTACTTTTTCAGCTTCTCCCAAATGTGAATTGCTTTTAGGTTCACTAGCATAAGTTAAATGGGGGTGAGGGGGAAACAGTGAGATTTACTCTGTGTGAAAAAGCCTCCTAGCGTTAATCCAACATCAAATTTAGAAAGTCAAGCTCCTAGTGCCAAAACTCAGAGGTAAGGCTGAGATCCCTTACAGCATTCACTAACCTAGCACAATACCAAGGAGCATCCCTGGCAAAGCCTGACTGAAGTTGTGAAGTTGCTGGAGAGTGTAGAGCCTTCTCCTTGTAGGAATAGACTGCATAGTACATGTGAAATTGCTCAAAGGCATTAGCGTTACCAATTTATAGTTCAGATATCTTCATATTTCAAATCCACCAGTCATGCACCACTATTTAGACATCTCTAAGTCTCAGGGTACTATAAAATCCTCTAGACAGTTTCTTTTCTACAAACACCCATAGGCAGCATATGCAAAGTATCATTTTAATTCTACATAATGGGAGCTGAATTTGGTCCCAAATACAGTATCAAAACTAAGAAAATACTGCCTGATGGCTGAGTTACCTACTAGTCATCTTGGATGCAGTAGAAAATAAGCCAGATGCCTGATTTTGGAATTTTTTTATTTATTTGCCTTTTGCTCCACAGGATAATATTACTGAAGCTTAGTCTTACTCTATGTGCCATCCTGAAACCGAGGGAATCATTTTCAGGTACTGTTGTATTTTTGCCTGCTATGCTGAGTCTCATTGACAGATGACAGACTAAAATACTTGACAGAGATGCAAGAAATAATGTAAAAACAATCCTGTAGAAGACACTGTTTTTGAAGACCTAGCTGTAACACCAAGATCTGGCACAGACTGGGCGTCATCACTTGAGCAGAATGCTTCCCTTTTGCTCAGAGTAGGATTAAACTTCCACTTATTTTACACAAGAGATGCTCTATTAAAAGTGAAAGTATACAGAAAAAGAGCTGCAGATAAAGAACACAGGGAAAGGTGTTACACACACTTCCTGCGTATATGGATCCCACTTCAGAGGAGCTGGGCTTGCATGAATTTTCTTGGCAAAAGAATACTGTCTGCAGCTACTAATATCAACTTCTTGGCTTTTGTGGACCCTGTAGAAGGACCCATTGCACCCAGAAAACAGGCTACTGTTTTTTCTAACTGCATCAGTTAGCTAAATAAAAGGGTAGCACTTTTACAAACCTCTCCTCAAACACATCATGGCTATAACTGCAAAATCACTACCAAAATAGAAAAAAAAAAAATCCCCCATCAGCCCTTAAAAATTGCAAATCATAATAGTACCTAGACCAGAGGACAGAAGAGAGAATGCACCCTTTGATCTCATTTCATTTCAAATTGCAAAATGACACGTGAACAGAAATCCAGTGAGTCATAGCTGAGTAACACGATTTTGTGCAACAGCAGGGAAGAATTATTAAGGAAACCAAGCCACCATAATACCCAAAGCAAAAATTTACATGTGGATGAATTTAGGTCTTTTTAACTGTGACTGCAAGCACTGCTGTTTGGCTAGGTAAGCGTTAGGCAGAAAGAATGAGCACAGAAAACTAAATTAGGAATAGTCCCTTAAATGCTCAGATTGCAATTGCTCTAGAGGAAACATCCTTGTTTACGACCTCTACTTGAATATTTTTAATGATGTTGCAAGAGAGGCAAAGCACCACCTTTCCACAGTAATTCTTCATCCAGACTTAATGATCTCCACAGACCAGCAATGCACAAAACTTAGAAATAAATAATTGATGATTTTACACAGCCTGAGCTGGCTGAGTCATCTCCGATAGGCTATTAAAACAGCATCATGAGTTCAGCTTGTATAAAATGCCTAGAAATCCCCAGCTCTTCCTGCAACTGGAGCCTTTATTCCACTCAGGCTGAGACAGTGAGAAAACAATTTAAGGAAAATCTGCAGGTTAGGGTGTTTTTTTGTGCTTCCCCCTCCCTTGTCCATGAAAAAGTTCCTTCTCTAGTTTGCACAGCTCGAATCACAACTTTCTCTGCACACCTACAGCTCTCGTGCAGGTGAGGAAAACAAACAGAGCTGTTCCAACAAGAGAGGCAAGCTCCCAGTTCAGGACCACAAAGTCAACAGCATCGCTTCTGGGACGCTCCCAGGGATATGCTACAATTACAGATCATGGCATTGTAGCTAACAAGAGTTCCCTTCTCCATTTGTGAGCATAAATACCATAGCCCTGCTACTTGCATTTTCGGGAGGCTCTACTCCCCATGCTGTAAATAACCTTAAGAACTAACAAATCTCACTTGCATCTTTGGAGGGAGGAGGAAGAACTGGCAGACCCCCTGACACGGGACTTTAAGGATGCATCATAGCTCTTCTTAGAAGGAAATTCAGCTACTTGGCATTTCAGACCTTGTCTAAGTACAAGGCTTTTATGGTAAGAAGTAAAGTACAGAGGTAGAAAGGATTTATCAACAAACAGTCTGCCAAATGGCCCAAATAAATGCTTTTGTTTGCAGCACAACAGGAGTCTTACATACAGAAAGATTTTTACTCGTTGAAAACTAAGAGAAGCTAACAACAGAAGTCTACCAGCAAACCTTTTCTAGTGTAGACCTGGTCTTAAGTGACACTAGATCTGACAATTTCAGACAATCTACTAGATCAGTCAAGGTTATGGGCCTGATTATTTGCAGAAAAATAATATTATCCACACGTGTATTGTGACTTGCCCTGACAAGGGTTGCTACCAAGACGACAGTCATCTAGTTGCCCCATAGCCTGCAGTTTATCATACTGTTCTGGATACACACACCCCCTAATCAGCCCCTATTGCAGGAATTGTATGAGGATAAAACCGACATTGTCAAAAAATGGCTCCAAGGCCAGTTCTCCAGTTTGTGACCTTCTCAGAGCACTATGTGTAAGAGCTGCTAAGAGATAGAGGATGGAGAAAACACCAAGTTAAGAACAAGAAGGCAAGCTGTTAAATGCAACTTTCACATCTTGCTGAAGCACTCTGAGCAAAGCCTTTCAAGAGCAGTTTTACCTCTACCTAAGACAGCCTAGTAGCAAGGTGCCACCAAAAGGAGCCCTGCTCTCCTGTCCTCCATCCCTGGCCATGGGTTCTCATGATCTCCTTTCTACAGGCTGGAAGCTAAACGGCAAATACTCCTTACACGTACAAACCTAAGTTTTCACTGGTTTAGCAGGCTCACCACAGCCAGTTTGGTATAAACAAACCAGAGAAACTACCCTTTTTTATTGCAGTCAGATGCTGGATTGGCTTTGCCGTACCACAAAACCCCATCTTCAGGTGTACCCTGGGAGCAAGTTGGCATGTCTGTATGACACAGCATAGCAAGGAGCAGAATTTCTAGCTCAGGTCGCAAAAGCAGACCACTAGCTGCCCAGCACCCAGCTGTGCTAGCATCTACTCTGAGGCACAGAGGTGCCTCAACAGCAGTACCAATTTTACTTTCCTGACTCAGCATCAGGCTGTCTGTGACCAACCGAACAGATTATTCCCAACTGAATAGAAAAGGTACCAATGATCCTGCACTATCACAGTTGGTTCTCAAACTCTGGTTTCCTATTTTCCCTGTTTCCTACTTAAACACCTGAAAGTTAGAGCTAAACAAATTAAAGTCAGGAAACAAAATACTATAATTTCTTCAATGCAATTTTGTGTTTGAAGAATTAATGGTTTCCATGACAGAAACTTAAAAATGATTATAAAAAGAGTAGCACCCCAGCTCATGAGGTTTGCACCCTCCTAGCTGGGAAAGGTACAAACTCTGGAAAATTCCCTCACAAGGAAAAAATTGTCTTTAAAAAAAAAAAATACACAGACATTTTACATTTGAATGGAAAGGATTAACCAGTTCCACCTAAAGAACCGTAATAAGACATCCAAAATCCAGACAGCTAACACAAGAATCATGACATCCTGAGCTAAACATGTAGAGACCTGGTTTAAACCAAGATACACCTCTTCAGCGGTATCATCTACCCATTTGGGGTCTCCCACACAACACAGTTATCTAAACTACTACCTTTATGCTGCCATTTACAGAATGGGCATGTGAATATCTTATCAGTTATCCTACAGAGCTAGCGATCAAAATTGATTACGCTTTCATCAGTGTAATGATGCTTGTAGATTAGGCTGGGACCAAACAATTGGGACAATTGGGTACATCTAATAGAAGTCAGTGCTGGCTAATATGCTTAAAAAGATACCACTCAAAAAGATAAATAAGAAAATCCTGAAGTCTGTTTATGGCAACTAGTCCTCATCAAATTACTGCTAATTAATGATTCAAAATGAGGTAGAACATCCAGATCCCATTTTATTGAACAATGCTGTAAGATCCTCTTTCCCTGACTCATCTGAACAGAGTGCTTAATGAAATTCCTCCCCCCCTTAACCTCGTCCTCCCCCCCCCAAAAAAAAACAAACAAAAAATCCAACATGCAAGCCCTCAGAGACAGGGAGAAGAGTTGGGGCCTTGACAAAAAATGAATCACTTTTGGAAACGTGAATAGTAAAAAATACTTTAAAAACAGCAACTTGCTTATAACTGAGAACTCTGTCTAAAGCAGTACATTCAGAAAACACCAATGTGAGAAGGGAAAGGGGAACTGAAATGGTTAAGAAAAAAAAATCTGGATCATGAAAATACTATTACCAGTGCCTAGGGGAAAAATATTACATTTTTTTAAAATTAGGTACCATTTTCCAAACAATCTTTTCCTAGGTCCTGACAGTTTCTCAGTGGAAAATGTGCATTGCCAGAGCTATCCTGTTTTCCAGTGCTTCTGATGGGAAAAGATATTATGCTATAATGAATCTAACAATCTTATATCTTCTATTTATAATGGACCCAGAATGCTCCCAAAAATAATTGGACTAGTTTCTTCACTTAAAGTCGTGCTTAGCAGCGAAGAGAATTGAACACTTTACTAAGTAATAACATGAAAACTCGAAGAAAGACTTTCCAACATACAGTAAAGTTTTATCAGGCATTGCGCGATTAAAGTTCAGTTCAGACTGTGGTCAGCTGAGGCAATATTCTGGACCTGATTCAGAGGTAGGGGGTTTTAACCACTATATGTTAAAATACTGTATTGAAATAGAGCCTGGTGGCATGCAGCAAGACTGAACTAAGCTAAACAAATGTCATTAAGGTGATCAGAATTTATGCATCTTCCAAATTTAAGTTGTAGATCAAATCCTTCCTAGGAAATGGATTAAGACTTATTATTAGCATAATCATTAACTAGACAAGGAAAAATGGGTCAGCAACACTATCCAAAAAACAAATGTTGCAATAAGGCCCAAGTCAGCATTTGTGCAGCTTTAACATACAAAAGTAAACCAAGTCATCCATCTATCTTAACATGAATTAACTTTTAATTAGCCCTGAAATATATATCCACAGCAGATTTTCATTTTGCTGCCTTTCCCACATGCAGTGTCACTCCCCTCAAGTTCTGGTCTTCCTTTGAGTAACTGAATGCTACATACAGTACATCCTATCTGAGCAATTAGAAAATCTACTTGAATGTCTTTATTTGCAACACAATTAATTTAAGTCTAACGGGTTTAAATGTTACACAGAAGCAACACTTTCAGGTGGATTTGTTAGTTACTTAAGCATCCACAGGCATTTCAGGTTTGCATTTGTTCAGAGCTCCTACATAAACAATCTGAATTGGCTGTGATTTTGTGTGTCACACTTAGCTTGTTTGCTATGGCTTTATAAAAGCCCTGATGAAAGGCTTATTATAAAAAAAATGTTCCAGCTGATTTCCACACCCCCCCCAACAGCTCTAGTAGACAAAATTTTTTCCTCCCAACTACTCTAACTACATTCCTCTGCAGCTATAGTTGCTAAAACACTATTCAACTGCACATGATTTCACAGATACGATTCACACAACGAACGTTAACAGCAGACTTCATTTCTACTATCTCTAAAGCAATAAGGGTTTAGGTCAGCCAGGACTTCCAATGGAAACAGGATGACTCCCCTTTCATATCACTCCTTTGTGACTACATAGTACTTAAAGTTCCAATTTCTGTGTATTGGGACATAATTATTCTACTTCAATCCTCCTCTGCTTTAAAAAAAAAAAGAAAAAAACAAAACAACAAAACAAACACAAAAAACCCAAATATACTGACAGATCAAGATTCTGTTTATGCTGAAACTGAGTAAAAACATTCTTTAAGAAGATTTAAGGCCATTTTTTACATCATGAAAAAAGCAATTAAAGGTTTCTTCTCTTTTTTTAGCCTGAGGAGATGCAATTTGCTGTTCCTTTCTGAAATAAAGTACAAGTCTCTTGAAAATAAAGTACAAGTCTCATGAAAATTTCCAAGAACTCATTTGTTGAGGAACACATTTTGTGTGCTTACTAGGTGCTTGAGCTAATGGAAAAATAAGCTTGGAACAGCGAAATTTAATTTTGTAATTAATGATCTATCACATCTATTCCTTTAAAGATGCTTATGCCTCAGCAGAACTTACACAGTCAGAAGAGTAAGGCAAATGAAACACTTATATTTTAAGGCATAATTTCACTCCACAGTTTTATAGCAGCTTATATGTTATCCTATTTCTTTCATCAGTAGATATTACAGTACTTCACAGAAGAGATCAGTCCTATTAACCTCAACTTCCACATGGAGAAACAGATTCTCACTGAAATACACTGTCTGGTCCAACGTGATATGGTTTGGCCCCTCCCTGCATCAAGAGACTGCCAGTCTCTATACCACCTATCACATTGTATTCTTTCTTGTTTTGCTCTCCTGGCTATAAACTTGATATAAAATGCACGAATAGACATATTACATACAGGAACTATGTGGAAGTCAACTGTAACTCAAACCTGTGACACACTGGAATCGGAGCTTTCTGGACCAAGTTTACGTTTTACAGAAATGGTATAAAGGTATGTATCAAGATAATACTAGAAGCTAACAAGAGTCCGTATGATCTTCCACAGCTGTTACCAGAAAAAAAAAAAAAAAAAAAATCAGATTTTGTCCTAGTGAAAGTGTCTTCATTCTTCATACTCTGGCGCTGGGTCTAATGCCAAGAGGACACGCACAGCCAGCGCATCATGTTCGTACGCGCCCGTGACAGTGCATTGTCAGATAGCCCTCGGGAGGCACCTTTGCCTCTCTGTTGCTACAGATGTACAGGCATGTATAAGCAAATGGCAACAGATGTCATCATTGAAAAGGTGCATTTATGCAATTGCTTGCAACATTACAAGGTTTAATGCTCTTGAGAAACGCTTTTATATTGGCTTGAGGTTAGAGAATGAATTAAACACTATCAAAGGCAGTTGCTGAGGAGTATCTAACAATTCTTGCTGGTATAAATGTGTATTACCCTCACAAAATGTTTCCAAGTAGAAACAGCTTGGCCTCTGTGTGGAAAAAGCTACTGAAGAATGGTCAATAAGCAACCAAAAAACATTTATGTGCATCAGCCAGTTCAATTGCCACTCTTTACAGCCGCAACAAATATAAGCTTCTTTGGGAGGGTGGGGAGATTAAACGGCGTTTGTGATACTTGTGAAGTATTTCTTGACAAAATATTTCAATGCCGATAATATTTTGTAGTAGAAAAAAAAAAAAAAGGTAAAAACCATCATTACGTTCTCTAAAACGCACTGTGTCTCACTGATTGCAGCTCTGAGAGCCATCGGCCATTCTATTTATTTCAGAAAGGACTGTTAGGAACCTCTCCTGGAAAATGCCTCCTTTCATTCAAGTTACTCTGCAAATCACATCCCTGAGGTTCACAAGCATGAATGAAGCCTGACGTAGTCTGAGCAAGAGCACTGCATTCTCAGGCTGGCTGTAAGGTAGCAACCTGCAGCACTCCTCCTCGGTCTAGGACATAGAGTGAAACAGCCTCCCCTGGCCACCCTCCCAAACAAAAGAAGTCCCTTTAGTCACTGCCAAGCTTGTTTCTAAAAATGAGTACCTGTCGTCTTTGAAATCCTATTCTAAAAAGGCAGCAGGAAATTCCTGTGGAAGTTCCAGGTTAGCACTCTGGTAAACTCATAAAACACTGATGGTTCCTATGGCTTGGCGAGATCACACACACTTTCACATCACCATGTCATGAATGCGCTACAGTTATTAGCGATCCAAAATTAAAATACGTACTCTGAAAATGGATCGTTTTGCTGTTTCATGCTGTCAAATGAACCAGTAGGATGGCAATGATATTTCACTGGGGGCTGAGAGTGAATGAAAAAGGAATTAAGCTGAATGCTAAATTTAGCACTATCCATAGGAAAGCAGGGTCTCAGAAACCAAAACTGATGAATCTTGCAATGACTAAGTGTTGGATTAGCAGCCTGGATGCTTCATCAATCTAATCTTTTTTTACCAATATTATATAAGGAAAGTCTCCCTGCTCAGTTCCTGCTTGTCAAATAGGCGCTGAACAATCAACTCCGTACCAAGCAGGTTGTGGATGGATAGCAATGAAATCACCTTATGAATATGACACGTAGGTTTTAAGGGTCAAAATATTAATATCAAGTATCCTGGCTTTTCTTTAGCAGAAGACTACCTAGCTTGAAGTATATGAGCCATCACCCAGTTTTACCTTTTCTGTTGCATTTGCCACTGCCACTTCTACTAACCTATTTCCAAATCAGAAATTAATTAACTAACAGAGCTGCGAGGACACAGTTAGTTGAACCTTCACCAGTAGTTTCAACAAGATTAATTGACAGGATATGTTGAAACCCCCTTTGACAGCCTGACAACAATACAAGTTGAAACAAAGGACTGTCCTGGTTCTGTTTTCTCTGTGCTCGTAAAAATGCCAGATATCATGATGCACAGTGAGGAGGGAAGCAGCAGAGCTGACAAGATGCTCCTGCCCCAAGCACACCAGGGTGGTATATGGCAATCTCCACCCAGGCACAGGGTGAACAGAAAGGAAGCCATGAAAGCCAAAGCAGAAACACCCCAACAAATGACTCTCGGACTGCAAGACAGCCACTCCCAGAGAGCACAGGAACAACAAGATGTGCTACCTGCTGCTACCTGGGCACAGCTTGTTCACCCAGCAGCAGAACATGTTTAAAGCTCGTAACAGTAGGAATGCAATAATTCCCATTTTTTTCCAGGTAACGACTTCCTAACAGGAAAAAAGTTTTTCTTTCTCGTTATTTCTAAATCCACCCTGCTTTTTTTTTTTTTTTTTTAAATAAAAATGTTTTAGAGATCAACATGGGAGATGTCTTACAAGAAGAGAGCTGTTTGCAGGATCATTGCTCTGCTAATGGCACCTCTTCCCCAGCAGAGCTGTTTGCTAAAAACAGTGGCTGTGAACACTTTTAGACAAGCCAGTTGTATATTTCTACCACACTTTGCCAGACTAGAATTCAATCTGAGTATGCTGTCAAAGGAGGGCTAATGGCAGGTAACTAACTTATTCCCTATTCCAGGCTGTTTGCTTCCAACAAGCTCATTTCACAGGAGCCTCTCATGATAAGTATGACTGCTCAAAGCACTTAAGGTGATACTATTTTAACACCAAATCTATACTGAGGTGGTTCACACAAGTAGTGCCATACAGTGCCTGAGATTTAACATAGTTCCTAAGAAACAAATGGCTTACAAAGGTTGGTGGAGGGGAACGAGACATGAAACCTTATAGCAACATTCCTCTGTTTCTGGAAGTCCAATTACATCTCTTGATGCTGTGGGTATTTCTCAAATATGATGCTTTCACATAGCATTTTATTTACAGCAAATTAACTATGCTTACAGATTAATGTGCTGGGTAAAGATTTCACATGTGAGATTAGCTAGTATTCCTCCAATTCCTCTGGTCCTTGCACACCTAATATATTACCAGTGACATTTATGCGGTATAAGATTATTCCACTTTATTTCCTTGCAGGGAAACCACCTGAAAAGGGGCAAATAAATCACTTTATATCACCAGTTCAATGCATATGTCCTGATTTTATGTGGTATGTAATTGTTTATACAATAAATATTTATAATGTAAGGAAATTAAAGATTATACAAAGCTATATAGTGAAGATATTTTTAAGCATTAATGATGAAAGTGGAAGAGAGTTCAAACAATTCTCAAACACAGAAATATTCCCTCCTGTTTTCCAAAAGTGCTTTCGACTTGGGGCCATCACATTTGAACTCGTCCTGGCTGTTTCCACAAACATTTCTGAAAATCTCCTCTCTCCCACCATAAAGGTTCTTTAACTTCATTACTGCTTGGATCCTTTGAATGCTTTTCCAGGTCACTAGGTATCTAAACGCAACAGAACACCCATAATGTGTGGTTTGTCCTAATTATCAGAAGCCGTGAATATTGTGATGGTTGATTCATGAACCACATCTTTAACAGCATGAAAAATATTTGCTCAATTAATTTGGTTATAAGTTCTTTCTGCAGCCTTTATTTTAACGGAGAGATACACACATGATCCCATGTCACTTGGTCAATAGAGAACAAGTCACTTGCTGTTATGCTGCTCACACTTTCACCCTCTACTTGCATTAGCAATTAAAAAGTATTAATTGAGCATATGGATTGCACTGAAGGTCAAGACCCATTTTAGCTCATACCTAGCTATTTGTTAGGAGCAACCACTGAATTGTACCATCACTATGGTATCTGTATGTCAAGTGAAAACGTACGTTAAGACTGCTTTTATCAATACCACCTTGTTGCATCAACTGCCTATAAATTGCACTTCCCTGTCACCACGGAAGACGGACAGTGCAGAAACCTGAAGTGTCAATGGTGGCTACTATGCTTCATTCAAAGCACATAGAAATAAGAACATCTCATCTCAAAATAATGATTAGGTTTTGGCAGTTTCCCTGAATTTTGAGAGAACTTTCACAAATTGTCTCAGCCAAACACCGTTTGGGCCCCTTCAAGTATATGGAAGTTTGTCCACAAACAAATTCCCAAATGCTCCCACATATCTAAAATGGCTGTGTTCGTAGCCCGATTAGTTTAGCGTCAAAACCGCATTTCCAACTCCACCCCCCAGCTGCCTTGTGAACAGTACAGGTCTTGAGTAGAGAACAACATTTTTAAGTGCCAAATTTGCAAATGACTCCTGAGATTTTGCACATGCAAAAATCTAATTTAGGGTGTGGTAATTAGTAGAGGGACACCTGTATTCATGCTCTCTATAGTTTGTTTGCAATTACATTTAACATGCTCATTGAGCATACAAACACTGAATCCATAACATGCAATTCCCTGTCACTGCTGTTCATCTCAGTGATGGCCAATAGGAAGGAGTGAGCAAGAGGCTGCACTCAGATCTGTCGTGCCAAGTTCTGCCAAAAATATCAAGGTGGGTAAAAAAAGTGGAGGAATAAACACACACCCCCCCCCCTTTTTAGGCAGGGGGGTGACACGCTTACACAGTGATAAGAGGGAGACTTGGTCCTGACAGGTGATCTATATGTATCCAATTAGATGCAAGTTAGTTGGTCTATTACACTCAGAGAGGGAAAAGGAAAACCTGCATACACACTGAATAAGTATACCTTATGCCAGGGCCAAACCAAAGCTGTTGAAAAATGTCAGCACTCACATGAGGTATTGAGAAACCACTCTAAAAGGCCTAAAAGACCATACCTTTTTCCTCCTCCACCTCAGATCAAATGAGGTTATGTGCTTACACAAATTCTGACAGGCAAGTGCCATATTGGAGTCCCACCACAACTAAGGCAATGGTGCTGGAAGACTGTTGAACAGCTTCCAACACTTAGATTAGCAAAACAATGAAGACACTCTTACATTTTAAAAAAGTTCTTGGCCTCACTTATGTTGGAATATTGAAGTTCTCTGTGGCCATTAGCCTGAGCTTCTGTCACAGCTACTTCATGGCAACTGTAGGAACTGAATCATGAAGCATCCGGGGGAAAGCAAAGTCCCAAAAAAACCTGTGATTCATTCTACAGCGTCCTGTTACTTCAGGGAGGTGAGTACTATTACCAGCACTCATGACAATGAGCAAGCCTGACTCGTCAAGCCGATTCTTTCCAACTCTGAACTCTGAAATCTGCAAGAAATCTTACTCATGGTTGCAACGCTTGTGGGCTTAGAGCTAGAACTAATACAGAATCTGTCAGTTTTGCAGCAGTGGTCATCAGAACAAAGTGAAGCGTGCAGTGCATTTATTGTTTAATGAATTTTCATGTTCTCTGGTTAGCTTGGGTCAGTCCCCTTAGGAACCTGAGGGACCTTCTGCACCCACTTCAAGAGGCTTGATATAAGGCCCTTAAAGAAAAAAATTAAGGATCTAAATGAACATAAGCATCAAAACAAAAGTTCTGTCTATGCTTCAGGAGTAGGAGTTGACAGAGTCATGTCTTCATCTTATACGCTGTATTTCTTCAGAGTACATCGAGTTGTCAGACTTTGAAGAAATGAAGAAAAACTATATGAAGAAAAAAAAGCCTTTTCTTGTAAATAGCACAGAGCTTTCCCGATAACTCACCACCATATCACTACCACCCTCCTTACTGGTATTTTGGTACTGAGAGTGCAGTGCAACTTAAGAGAAGTAAGCCTTTCTGCAGACAGAAGCATATTTACAGTCGGACCGAAGCTTCAGCAGGACTCTAAAGAAGCCCCTCTAGAAAATAAAAATATATATATAAGTATATGTATAAGAGACATTTGAAAGGAATACATCTCCCAGTCAGATCACCTTCCTTCACAAGCAGAGACTGCAGGACAACTTATGGACTTTAGCCATTTGCCACTAAATTGCTTTCTGAATTTCTTCTTCAGGCAGGCTGTGAGTGACAGAAAACTGCACATTGTCCCTTTGTATTGGAAAGGAACGTAGGAAGCAGCAGCAACCAGGCCTCTGTCCTCTGCCCATTGGAACAAGTCAAGGTATGACCTTGATGTTGCAAGATTCTAATTAATACTCCGAAAAAGAAGGTTATATATACACATCCAATCCAAAATATGAAAATGAAGAAGGTTTCCAGGCTGTAAAGCTCAAATATCAAGCTCCTCACAGCTGGGCTGAGTGGATCTGAGGATCCTTTAGAGTCAGCATCAAGCATCACTGATGCACAAGCACAGCATAGTTTGAAGAGCTTTGTGCTTAATCACACACCTTGGAACTCATAAAATAGAAAGGACCAGAGAAAGAAAGAAAGCTGGTCTGCAGACAAATAGATTCCAGCCTACCTGCTTTTTGTACTTCTGTCCATAACTCTGGAAGCTTGTGCTTTTCCATGTGGTTGAAACTGTCATTGAATTGATTGCCTCGGTTGCCAAGGAAACCAAAGGGATGATGCTAATGGATACTATTTAGGACGCTGAAAAGCTTAAAAAATAAAATTGTTTGACATGAAAAGCATGGTGTCACAAGTTAGTTAAACGCTACCTTGAATCTTAGCACAGAAAGGAGAATTAGATAGGATTTTTTCCTTTTCTTCCCTCTGACTTTTCTTTTTTTGTCAGATACTTATAGCTTTATACACTCCAACTGGTTTGACTGTCAGCATCACTTTGTAGTCATTTCTCTAGCTTTATTTCCAAACACAGAAGTTAGCTCAAATATAGAGTCATTCTAATTCTAAACAGTGGAGTCTAGGCTTTTTTAAAAGCATCACATACGATGCAAAATAGGCTCTGACTTTGGGAATGCTCTCCAGAAGTCAGAATTTTTAAGTCAAAGACATTTGATTTAAGATGTTTCCACCCTTGCTCTCATGAACTGTAAGTTATGGAAGATTTTCATAACAGATGTGGCAAACCTCATAAACCAAACCTACATATTATAAATTATTATATTTTCAGGAACCTATGTTTGTATTAAAAAAATTATCTCATTTAAAAAGAGACAGATTTCCTAAAAATGTAAGAAAGTATCAGGGAACTGTAAATTATTTTTTCCTTTTCCACAAGCTATATGTTCACAGCATGAGTCATATATCAAAAGCAACCACACAAGTCTGAACTCATACCAGTGAAGGATCAAGCTCCAGGCACATATTTATTTACAGAAGGCTTGAGGAGTTATTTCTGCACTGGAGTCACAGATGACCCATAGTCAGACACCTTGTTGCCATGGAAATCTCACACCACCACCCTCTGCCGTGCTCCCATCCAAGATCCTCCCTTGCATCCCTTGTGATCCCTGCCTGCCACAGCTCCCGTGGGCCCATCGTCCTGGGCAGGCAGCAGCTGCTGGCAGGACTGGAGCACATTTAACCCTGCCTGGCACTTCCAGTTCCAGAAAGGTCCAGAAAGCGAATCTTTAGGCTTACAATACTTGACAAAGTCTTCTGCCACCTGACATTCTCATGCACACAGAGGTCTCTAAAGTTGTGTCTTATTGCTTAATTAGTGTTACACAGAAGTAATTACAGAAACCAGTGCCATTCTGTGCCAGATATGGGGGCTGGTGAGATAGTCGGAAGTCCTAGTCAATTAACAAGAACTTGTTCCCAGGGGAAGGAAAGAGAAACGATATCCTATGGTTCATTGTTCTCATGGGAGAGCCATTCATAGAGGCAGTTCAGTGACAGAGCTCATAAGGTACATACAAAACAAAACAACAACAAAAAAAAAACCCAAAAAACCAAACCCACACCAACAAAAAAAAAAAAAAAAAAAAAGGTGTAAGAGACAGGGAAGCACACACTCCACCTAAGCACCCACAATCACAGAATCTCTCAAGTTGGAAGGGACCCAATAAGGACCATTGAGTCCAACTCCCTGCTCCTTGCAGGACTACCTAAAACTAAACCATTTGACTAAGAGCATCATCCAGACGCTCCTTGAACTCTGACAGTCTTGGTGCCATGACGACTTCCCCGGGGAGCCTGCTCCAGTGACCGACCCGTCTCTCAATGCAGAGGGCTTGCCTCTGCAAAGGGCTCACCTCTGCAGAGGGCTCTGCTCACACAGGGCGCTCGCCCCACAGAAGGCAAACCTCACACAGGGCTCGCCTCACCTCGCGCGCGGGGCCTCATCTTACCGCGCACAGGGCCCACCTCGCAGAAGACTCACCGTGTGCGGAGGAGGGTCCTCGCACATGCAGAGGGGCCCCAGAATGGTTTGGGATGGAAGGGACCTTTAAAGGTCATCTAGTCCAACCCCCCTGCAATAAGCAGGAACTTTTTCTACTAGATCAGGTTGCTCAGAGCCCCGTCCAACCTGACCTTGAATGTTTCCAGGGATGGGGCATCTACCACCTCTCTGGGCAACCTTTTCCAGTGTTTCAGCACCCTCTGCATAAAAAAAGATTTCTTCTCTGTATCATCTAGTGTGAAACTACCTTGTTTTAGTTTAGAACCATTACCCCTTGTCCTATCACTACAGGCCCTACTAAAAAGTCTGTCCCCATCTTTCTTATAAGCCCCCTTTAAGTATCGACAGGCTGCAATAAGGTCTCCCTGGAGCCTTCTCTTCTCCAGGCTGAACAACTCCAACTCTCTCAACCTTTCCCCATAGGAGAGCTGCTCCATCCCTCTGATCATCTTCATGGCCCTCCTCTGTACCCAATCCAACAGGTCCACGTCTTTCCTGTGCTGAGGGCTCCAGAGCTGGACGCAGGGCTCCAGGTGGGGTCTCACCAGAGCAGAGGGGCAGAATCACCTCCCTCAACCTGCTGGCCACGCTTCTTTTGATGCACCCCAGGATACGGTTGACTTTCTGGGCTGCAAGCACACATTGCTGGCTCATGCCCAGCTTTTCATCCACCAGTACCCGCCAAGCTTGCTTTTAATCCCTTCATCCCCCCAGCCTGTATTGATACTGGGGAGTGCCCCTACCCAGGTACAGGACCTTGCACTTGGCCTTGTTGAACCTCATGGGGTTCACATGGGCCCACTTCTCAAGTGGGCCATGCAAACCCAATAGGAGGGATGGTTTCCAGATTCCCATTTTCCTGATATTGGGAACCTCTGAGAGCTGTTTCAACCTCCACCAGTGGCCATAGCCCACAGAGCCTGAACATGCTCACCAGGAAGGCTCTGCACCAGCAACAGTCCCACCACTCAAGATCAAGTAGCACAGAGCAACTTAATATTGCTTTCTATCAGGAGGGCTATTTTATACACCATCATTGCTGGCAGGCTAAGTACTTCCTACACACTATCCCAGTCCAAAGCATCAGAAGGACTTTAGATGGTTTTTGCATCGTCTCTGCAGTCACAAATCTCTGCATGATGGAGAATAATTATTCCTTTTTCTTTTCTGTTGCACCCTTGCCTCTACTTTAGACTCTCTACTCCAGAATCATATGTCTATTTATGCATGAAAAATGTTGCTCTTTCCTAATATAGCAGATAAGAACAAGGCCCTAAAATAACAGTTAGAAAACATAGGATTCAGCAAGCTTATTGGAAGAAATATGGGACAAGAACCCATTATACTATCCAAACAGATACAGGACATTAAAATCACATATAGAGCATTTCCATTGGCATGACCTGGTTGCAGACATTGACCCCTGGTGATATTTCAAAACATTAGAAAAATAATTGAATAAATCTAGTAATTATTCTCCATACCAGCACACAATTTCATTTCCAAAAAGATATCTCAATTTTACCCAGCCTTTGAGCATTAGAACTGCAACCTATCAAGATTACGTATTTGAAGCAATTTCAGTATGAGACCATTAGCATCCCAGTCTCAGTGAAGGAAAAAAAAAAAAAAAAAGTTATGACATTTCCAAGACAGCTCTAGGCAAACCACTTGAAGAAAACACCTTCCCACTACTGCCCAGTGCTGCTGTTCACCTTCCAGTCTCCTCTGTGGCCTCAGGAGAGAAAGCTAAAAACAGTGTTCCTGACACTTTTACAGCTTGTGAAATTTAAATAGCTCTCTTCCTGGTCGAGACTGAAGGATTTTTTTATTATTATTATTATTAGTCCCAGCACTGAAAATTAGCCCACTCCAATTAAGGCTTCAACAAGAAGTAATGTCTCCCTTCGGGGAATACACTGACATTTTAAATTAAGAAACATTCCTGCTAACAAGCCTATAAATCTTCCCAATTAACTGTATTCTCCACTAGTTTACGAGTCTTCTGTTCAATTTGACAATCCTAATCTCCCAAGGGGTGCAGGGAAGGACGAGATCTCTGTGGAAGTTGCTTTCCGTTTCTTGCAGTGGAAGGGGATACAGACAACCTTCACTGACCATATTTTTATTTGACACATCTGAGCCAAATGGCACCTCAAAGCCCAGGTACTTTTCATTGCTGTCAGGTGAAAAGGTTTTTAGTGAGCCAATAGCCCCCATGACACATTTCTCACTCTCCATAAAGAAGCTCTGTGTCAGCACCTCTAGAAACACGGTGCCAAATGACTATCCCACAGGAGCACTTTGCACACTTCTCTTCCACAGATTGCTCTTTTTCTAACCAAAGATTTCAGGGAACATAGTCAGGGACCGTCCTAGGAAGCAGCGTCATGCACTAATGCTCGGTGGTGCTAAGTGAGGTAGGCTGGAGGAGAAAGCTGGCACAAGCACACCTGTCAGCAATATTAAATTTAACTTTTCTTTCTGTAATATAACTGGGTTTATTCCCTTTTAACATGTTAAGAGGGTAGCTGAAAACTGCTAAATAGGAGATAGAAAAGAGCCATCTGAAATAGTGACAAACAGTGAAGAACAGAAGCCAAGAGGAGGGAAAAAAAGAACAGAATATATGAAGACAGCCCAGCCTTTTTTGAAAGACGAATGTCAAAAGCTATCATCCTGAGTTGGATGAGGCAAGCAGGGGTACTGCGTGACACCCTGTAAAAACACGGCCAGCTGAAACACCACTTTGGCTAAGGGAGTGTGATAAGTCAGAGTGTAAGATGCGGCCGTTACTCTAGGGTACAACAATGTGTCCTGATGTATGATGTCAGGTACAAAATGAGAAGTGTCTCACAGCTCCCTGGGAAGGTGGTTAGCGCAGAAATGGCAGAACGGTCCTCTGCCACAGCATGGCTTGTTACGCTCCGTCTTTGGAAGGAATGGGCAATGATGTCCCCCACCAACACTTTGTTGGTTTGTTTGGGGGCGGGGGTGTTTTGTTTAGGTTTTTGAGGGTTCTTTTAGGATTCTGAAAGAAAACAATCAATCCAATAAGCTACTGTTAGGGAAGATCGGTATGAGGTTCAAATCTTTGCCTCCAAGGGCAGTCAAGAGGAAGTCATGCTGACACCCTTTGCCCTACACCCAGGGATGCTGCAGGCACTCTCCTGTACATTCATCCAGGCAGCTGCAAGCAACAGCATCTCCTGGCAAGCCACGAGCCTCGCGCCCTACTATTTTGTCCAACTCTGTGAGCTTCACTTTCTGGTTTGTGTCTGGATTTCTTCTACTGCACAGAAGCAAAGAGCTAATGTTCTTCTTCTGTTATCAAAGCTCAAGCAATTAACTAACATTTAGACAACTCCTGCATAAGACTTGCTCCTCAGGTATAAGACAACATTAGAGAGACTCCTCACCCCATACAAACACATGTACCTGTACCGTCCTGCTGTCTGTGGCTGTAACCCACTTTCTCACCTATTTAATCTGAGCTATGCGCTGAGGCAGACAACTGCTCTGTGCCACCCCACCACACGCACACACGCCAGCAACAACTATCCAGGGTGAGCGATTAACCACCAAGGCAGAAAAAACAGAACAGAACAGAAAAGAAACATCAAGTATTTAGAGCAACAACACACAAACATGCAGCAAGAGACACACAGAATGCAAAGGAAACGCAAGCAACAGTGCCTGCCAACACTGTCATGATGAAATCAAGACGACAGCATATATATATACACACACACACTCTACATAATCCAACATAGCATAGACACCCACTTCCCAACACCAGTACCCAATGTCACTCACACACACGCCCCGGGGTCAGCACAGCCCCGACAGCACACCAAGCAGAACGGTGCCACGACAGCACACGTCTTGCAGAGGTGACTGTACCTCACAGTACTGTGCGACACAGCCCCAGAGGCCCCATGGTCACCGTACCTGTTCACCAAGGGGTTTGCCTCCACTGTGGTCATTTTCTGTCCGGGGCCACAGTACCACAAACTGGGCTCACAGACAGAGCGCCTTGTTTTGCCAAGGTTTGTCAACTCCGCAGTCACTTCTGCATTCCTCTTTCCCACTCACCTCGGGCCCTTCTGTGAGCGCTCCAGACCGTTTGCTACAAGAGGAAAACTCTGCTAGGCTTTCCTTGGGTACAAACTCTGCCAGGAGCAGGACAAACGCATGCAGCCAGGAGTATATAATAATGTAAATTAATTAGAATAAATAATGATATCTTGAAAGCCTGTCCCAGAAAATAAGTCCTTTAGTATTTATATTTTGTTCTTCAAGTTGCATGTCTTCACAGCTCTAGTCACACTTTGAGCCAGAAGGGCCAGGGAGTTGGGAAAACACATCCTGGTAGGTAAGGATTATTAACAGGGGTACAAACTGGTGCTCATGAAACAGCATGCTTTGGGGCTGGAAGCTGCTAGCACCTCTCCTGGCCCACAACGCAGAAAGCACTAGTGCACTGACCCCTAGGTACAACCATACAGGCACAAACAAAATATTTCACGGAGACATTTTAAAACGAAAATTTTGCTGATTTAAAAGAAAAAGAAACCAAAATTATTTTCCCAAGGCTTTTGTCCTGGGCAGAACTGAGGGGGGGGCAGAGGGAGAGGAAAGAAACAAAAAAAACCCCAAAATACACTGCAAGTCCTCCCAGTGAAAATGCAGCACGTGTCACTGCCTCCCTTAAGCGTAACGTGAAGCAGAGTTTCTGCAGCATGGCCTCTGCAAACCAAATAGCATTAGTTCATCACAATCAAGAACAGCCTTGTGCTGCCAGCTCTAGGGCCGCTGCAGCTGGCCTCAGACTATGAAGTGAGAAGAAAGCATCCCTTCCCAAGAAGCTCAAGATTGCTGGAAGAGCAGGTAGTAAAGGAAGCGAGTACTTCTGTACCCACATTCTGAATCCAGCAGGTCTTAAGTCTGTCTGTACATCACGGTTGCTCTGAGGAGCATCTGTATTTAGAAGATCTTGGACACAAAGTAGTAGAGACATACACATTAAGATCTTTCATTAAAAAAAAAAAAAATCTCATTCCAGTAACAACAGAAAGGCATCACCAGCTAAGTGGGTCTGTGTTTACAAAACCTCTAATGCTCAATTAGGTCTGTTTATCACACTGCATAATTGCTTTTCTTAATGCAGCTTCTTCTATTGATCACACTGCAGCAACTGTTATTGCTGCTGTGTAAAAATCTGTACCGTGATAGAAACCTTTCCACATACGAACCTGAATGACAGTGTTTGCCTCATTAGTCAGGAAACACCATCATGCTCTAATTAATTCAGAAGAGGCAGAAAATGGATAACATATGGCTCTGCTCTTACAGGATCAGTTAAAGGAAAAAAAAAAAAAAAAGAAAAGAAAACATGTTTGCTTGTATTTCCACTACTAAGAGAACACCTCTACACATTTGCTAAGCATTTACCACCTCTCCTAGAGGCACAGACAGCATGTTTTATAGGTGCAGTTCACTCTGACGTTGAACGCGACAAAATCTCAGACCCAGAGGCAGACCACATGTGTGATTCATTGCTAGTTAAAACAACTAAGGCCATTATAAATCCAAATAGGGAAAAAAAAAAAAAAAAAAAAAGAAGAATTCAGAATATAGGTTTCTAGTTAATCACTACGCTGATTATGATACCAAGAGTTGTTTCATTAACCAAGCACAATGCAAAGATTCAGTAACATTCCAGCACATTTGTCCTTCATAACAACAAACCAAGAAAAACCACAGAAGAGATTTAATATCTCTAGCAAGACAGGTCTGGAAACTACTTCTTGGGTCAGTGAGTCCTACTTCTTGTTGTTAAAGTTTAAGCCTCATTTAAATAAGTAAATAAATTAAGACAAAAAAAGCACTTTCAAAGCAGCTGTGGTCTGGGTTAAGTTTTGGAAGTGTAGTTTTCAAAATTCTACAATTTTCCCTGGATAGGGAAATCAGGAATCAGAAAGTCTGTACAGACTCTGGCCAAGTGCTTTGTGGGACATTGCCCAGCACCCAGGGGCCAGGGTGCAGCACAGGTTCCCGCTACTCCCCCTCGTGACAAGGACGGAGCCACCGTGCCTTGCAGAAGTGCTTTGGATCTCTCTAACGGGAGAAAGACACCAGGGGCACGGCACACCTCCCTCTCAATGGCCAAACCAAGTGGAAGCTAAATTAGCTTAAAACCATATCCTTCAAGAAGGTTCTTCCATTTCCCTCTTGTCAGAGGCCCTTACTATTAAAAGGGGTTTCTGAAAGCTGCATAGGAAACAACATGCTTATACAATAAAACTTTTCCCACCACCAAAGTCATCCTAGCAAGTCCTTCCATTCATTGCAAGTTGCAGAGCCTAACCCCAGCACTGAGGAAAGTGCCCTTGTGGGAGCTGGAAGAAGGACAGAGCAGCCCCTCCCCAGGCAGCCTACTTCTTTTGAAAACATATATAATTTAAAGTATATGTTTACTGTTATTGCTTCCCATAATAAGTTGCAAATCCCCAGTACTAATCTCCAATCTTAACATGGAAATGGGGTGAACTGCTAAAAGGGATGGGGCAGAGCAGAAGTATCACAGAGGGTTCCCAGATGACCATGGCCTAGGGCCCAAGAGGTTGGGATTGCTCCACACATCACAAATCCACTGACAACCATCTAGCCCATGGAAGCGCTCAAAATAAAGGGTGGCACAGCTAGACCAAATAGTGTAAAACATACAGAAGACAGAAGAGTTGTATGGGCACCAGCACCAAAGGACTCATCTGCAGTGAACATACTCCCTACTATACACACCCCTTCGGGACAAGGGGCGTCACTGGCACCTGCTGATATCTTTCCTCTTTCCAGACCTGACAGCCATGGTGGGAACCACCCCAGGCTCCCCACAGATAGGTGGCTTGTGTCTGACCATCAGTTACCATCAGCTTCCCTCCAGCTGTGGGAAGTGTCCCTTCATCCCGTGCATTGAAGGGAGTCTCCCACTCTGGGGTATCTTTTGGAGGTGCTGCTGAACCCCTTAAAAACTGAAGAGGTATTCAGGGAGACCCAGCCAGCAAAGAAACGTTATCAGCTAGCCTACCTCTTCTCCTGCTGCTGCCCCTGGGGGAGTTTTCCCTCCCTTGGC
Source organism: Platalea leucorodia (assembly GCF_965183815.1). NCBI lineage: Eukaryota > Metazoa > Chordata > Aves > Pelecaniformes > Threskiornithidae > Platalea > Platalea leucorodia. Next base: position 102,378,773 of record NC_138823.1, read on the forward strand.
TATGATCATTAAGTGACCTGTCCGATGCAAACTCCAGTTCTTCCCACTAGACATTCATTTGCTCTCAGCTACAGTGTTTTATCTCCCTTCAGGTTCTCTTTTATTTTCTTGCCCCACCACACGCCCCTTCCATAGCACCATTTCTACTGTGGCAAAGGCTAATCCGAGCAAGGGTCACAGGGAATGAGGGGTCATGAACTCCCAGTGCATTTGCCCACATGGGAGACTGGGCCTCCATCTGCTGGTTTCCCAGCACGAAGGGAAAGATTTAATGCCCCAGCTCTTCCTGAACTGCAGATATAAGAGTGTCTTGGTCTGAAAGGGAATCATAAAAATGTCACTTTCACTCCTCGCACATGCATTCAGACACACCTGGGCTCTCTTCTCTTCCCACAGATTTTTATGAGCATTGAGGACTGCAACTTGATCTCAAGGTTCATTTTTATACAAGGGATGATGAGCGTATATAACAGGAAAAACAAGAAGCAATAAAGCAGGAAAAGGTGAAGTAAAAGCAGCAAACCAAAGAGAAACACTTCACAGGAGAAGTCTTTAGTTCTCCTGAAAATAATCTTTAGAGTAACTACCCCATCTTACACCAGCAAGTATGAAGCTTGCTACAGGGACACTTCATACCTCTCAAGGCAAAATTGTTCACTTTCCCCAATTTCTCTTAGACTAAAACATAGCAAAAAATGCCTTCCTTGCCCCAATGTGCTGACAGAATTATACTTACATGCTTAACAGAGAGGAACACTAAATTTTATTATTTCTTGCAAAACCCAGACCAGAAAAGTAAACATGAATGATATTTTGATCTCCTTTGGCCTATTAAAATGCCACTATAAAGTTTCCAACTGGAAGAGGAGTCTTCTCTCCCCCTCCCTTTCCTCTTTCCTCAAAATAAATTAGAGAAAAAGCTGTGAAAGGAAGTACTGACTTGATTTCATCAGGAAAGCATTGCACTTGTCCACACTGACTAGCTCCTGCTATTGGAAATTTTAATAAGGGCAGTATGTCACAAATACTTCTTCTCAAGAGAGGAAAATAAATAAACAAAAAGATGCTACACTGAGGGGTGCAAAAGTTGTTCTTAGATTTCACATTAAAACCTTAAACTTCCAGATTAAAACAATATTTCTTAAAGCAGACGTGCTGTATTATTAAAGCTTCTGAAATCAATTCCCCATTGCCCTGAGGCTTGTTTATTAAGTTTCAGAAGTGCAAGATGGATGTAAAACATCATTATAAAATCTTAAGTGGATTTTCATAGAAACCAAAGTACCACAAGGAATCAGGTAGGGCATAAGTGACATGATGAACAGATTTGAGATTCCCTAGCATGGACAAAAGAAAGCTTAATTTAGGAAGGAGAGCAGGGGTAAGAAAGGAAGCTCGTGTGTGTGGTATGCTTAAGACTTAGTTTAAGGATGGGAATACCGAATATAAAGTAAAAAAAGAGTCTTTTCTCTGTATACACACACTTTTTCTTGATACTCAAAGAGACATACAATTCAAGATATACAATTCGTTTTCTTACTTTCACATTTCTGTGCTTCCCTTTCTAGGGAAGAAAAAGTACTGATAACCTAGGGAAATATTTTTCGACATATCCAGAAAGAGCTTGGAAAACTACAACCCTAAGTCTTACCAGATTACTTTTTAGACCACTGTGAATCATTTAACCATTTTTCTTCACAAACTCTCATCAGGCCTTTGGCAGTAGGTGAACTGCCACTCATGAAAAGCCAGGAGACAGAGTCAAGTGCTCAAGTAGTCACAACAAACGAGGCCCACTTTGCTCACACAGCGAGGTTTATAAGCTGCTCAGAAGGAAAACAGGAGTCAGGACACCACCCAGGTTTCTTCACTGTGAAAAAAAGGAAGGTGGTCAAAGAATGAAACTGCACAAGGAGGATGAAGGATTTTCATCGGCCACCTCTCCCCCACAAAACATACTTTTCAAAACCCTCCCAATATATAGTCTCTGAAGCTCATCCCAGCTTTTCCTCACATACACCTCCCATGCCGGCAGGTGCTTCCAGCACTCTCCGCTGGATAGCTCATGTTCTCCACCACAACTCAACGGTGCTCAGGAAGGAAACGTTAATGGTAGCTCTCATTCCTGGCACATCACGAAAGAACGGTCTGCTTTTGAGTCAGAAACAAAGATGACAGCAGCGGAAAAGCTGAAGACAGAAGAGATGCTGGCTATGAAAGACGGGCAGTTTGGAACTGAAACTTGGTAACATGAACTTCTACCCTTGAAAATGAGCACAGCAGAAATCCTAGTGAGTGGCCTTGATCCTCTCAATACACCCAATCACACAAGGATCACTTGTGCCCAAGGGAATCGCCAAGGTCCATGGCCATAAGGTTTCTACATCTTATATCCCAAATATTAGCAGAACTATGTGAGATATAAATTATACTGGGAAATCAACACTGCACAGCAGCAGTGTTGATTTGACCCCAGTGACCCTGGGGTCAAAGGAACATGCAAAAGCTTGATGTTGTTTTGGGGTTTTTGTTTTGGGTTTTTTGGGGGTTGTTTTGGGTTTTTTTTGGTTGTGGGTTTTTTTTTTGGGGGGGGGGAGGTTTTGGAGGGTTTGGGGAGCGGGGGGGGCATAATCTTCTTCCTTAAATGTGCTGTTGTCATCTCAGTCAAGACAGCTGCTCACATCAGTGAAGCCGCCTGCGTGTTGTAGTACTTCCAAGATGGCATGCTCCATGCTGCACACAAATGCGATTAGGCAGCATGCTCCTCAAGGAGCAAATTAGGGACACACACTCACTCTGTATTGCCTGCGGAGAGCAACGTATTTTTTTTTATTCTAGTGCTGTAAGCTTAAGAGTCACGGCTCCTAGATGATTGGGATGACAGCCATAGATTTGCCCTTGGGCTGGGAGCATTATTTCCTCCCACCTTCCATACTTGCAGCATACGTACACTGAATATTTCTGTACCATACGACGCCATTACAGCTTCACAGCTCTTCCACAGTTCCAAGACCATCCTGACCCCTAACACAATTATTGCTGGCCCTCCTTTTCTGCCTCCTGCCTTTTTTCCATGATTTTCTGTTCGATACAAATTTTCTTCCATCAGTGCCCATGGTAACATCCATAGAAATAGCAGCAGGCTAGACAGTGGCCATGAACAGCTCCCTAACCATGGAAACCTGCCAACATTTATCACAAATAAAAGATGTGCCACTGAAGCAAAAAGCATAACAGCACTTCTTATACACTCTTGCACATTCTTGACACATTGTGGTAGCCAGAGCAATTTGTGAACATTGTGAACCGCCTGCCTGGCCTTTTTACATTTATAAGCATATGTGTGCACCTTAATGGCATGTTCAAAGATTCTAGGACTATATATTCAACTAAATAGATACCTTCACATTGGCCGTCAAATAATACTTGAGTCACCACGCTGTCAAAAATGCTATTGTGATAAAGGTGTACAACACACTGTCTGCCTCATGCTAAAAGAAACACTGAAACTGTTTTACACTGAAAAATTTTGAAGATGCACGCTGAATATTTAAAATTCTCAGCAATTAGGGATATGGCTTTTGGCTATGGGGGGGTTGGTTGGATTTCTTTTTAAGTAACTTTTGCTATGAGATTGTGATAGGGGGGTGACACAATCATATCCCAAAGAATTAATAAGGATAGCCTGGAATCCTGCAGTGATTCCTTTTAAAATAATCACCAATTGCCTCCCAGAGTGTCTGTTTACTGAGAACATCAAATAATTAAGTTTACAATGGTGAATCAGAATGAGTAGCAGACCCAGGCTTATTTGGAAAGCAATCAAACTATATTTAGACTGGAAGATGTTGAAAGCAATAAAACACAGATATGCATGCTGTTAGGAGGTTCCACGCAGGGACAGAGACACTTTCAGCGTGCAGCAGAGAAGTGGCCCATCCAAACCTGCGTGGGAATCAAGTCCAGATCTATGTGCACTTTAGAGAAAGTCCATGCCTGGCTGCCACGTGACGCTCAACTACTCCATTTTTCCTCTCCTTCAATCAATTTAAGGTAGCTTATGCCGCAGAGCACAGAGGTTCACATCCCTTATTTAACAATCAAGTTCAGATCCTCAGCTGTTGTTTAACAGCTCTTGCCTTCAGCTTACATATTTTCATCTGAATGTTTTCCACTATTACTTGGAATGCTTGGTCACCTGTAAAAATGCTTCTTCTTTCCAAATCCCTGTCAATTTACAGGCTGTAAGCCTGTGGATGTACCAAGCCTTGTACAAAAGTTTCTAACATGGAGACTTGCTAATGGCTGTATTTTAGCAGTTCTGTATACAGGACTGCTTACTGGAACAAGGAGATGATTACCATAATTGATAATACCATTGATAATTACGGGGCTTTATTTTCAGCTCCCCAAAACGTCTAAGACCTATTGTGTTCTGTATAATCCAAGGTATGAATTTAAACTGTCGTACTATAGCAGTTTAACAGCTGCACATGTGCACACACACAGTTACTACAACTGTGGGATGAAAGCAAGCAGAGCCCGAGCACAGGGGTCCTAACCACACCACCCCCTCAGCTCGCAAGCTTAACATAAACCACACTCATTTCCTCTAAATGCCCAATGAGTTAGGCACCACCAGCCTTAGAAATAGTTGTAGAATCAGTAATATCAAGTGAACTGCAAAAAGTGGTATGTCTTTAGTTTCTAGCACTTCACTAATTACTGTCTGGGTAATGGAGCTGAACCTTTTCACACAGCTTGATATTACTGCAATAATTTGCCTGATGTAGCCTAAAGACTGAAACAACATGATATATCTTTAGGAGTTAAAGGGGGATTAATATCCAAGTACAATTTAAAGGATATAATTAAAATCTCACTTTCTTGCTTTTCTAAGGAACTAGTCTCTTAGGATTTTGAAGAACAAAACTTAGCCAGGGAGATGAGAGAGATTTTCACTAACAAAGCCAGAACATCAAGACAGAAATAAATTCTGTATGCTACCATCCCCAAGAACAGAAAGCAGCAATAAAGGGAAATGAAGAATGTCATTGCGGGGCTTGAGGGAGAAGGTCTTATGATTATATTTTTCAAAACTAGCAATGGAATTGAAAATTATCCTAATGATTTAAATATCTCAAAAAGATACAGAAAAAGCACTGTTCTCTCTGGGTTTCTGTAAAAACAGCATCCTTGGAATGAGACTTAGTGGTTATCGAAGATTCCTCCTTGATATTCCTTCTCAAAAGCAGTTGGAAATTCAATACAATTCCTAAAATTAAAAAAAAAAAAAAATATATATATATATATAAAGGCAAACACATAAACTTGATAGCACTTTTTGACCATCTGGACTTGGATTTTATGTATTAGTTTGTGTAAACCAAGTAAATTACAAGTTCTTGATCTATGCGTGTAGCCTGCAACCTGCCCTTTCATCAGGTTTAGGCTGCATGCATTTGTTTTCATTTTAGAAAGTTGTCCACTTAACCTTGAACCCAAGGAGCAACTATCACATGGATAATTGATTTTGGTTACTTTCTTAATTTTCTTTCCAGTGAATACAGCAGGAGCACATGTCCCTTAGACTTTCAAAATACAAAATGCCAAGTTAACAGCTTTCCTGTTTCTGCCCTTTCCTGTTAACACCTTTTCCATTAAAAGCATCTTTGATTGAAACAGTCAGGGCTTGAGGCTGACTCAAGTACACATAAGACTGATTAATCACCAAGAACACAGAGGCTACCAGCACAAATGACTTTGATGGAGGATGTGCACACTTCTTACAGTGCAGTTGAACTGTACTGCAAACTGCTGGGGACAGAGGCAGCCGTTTATGCTACAGAAGGCGAGAGCATTGCTGTATGAGAGAGAAAGATTAAACCCAGTCCCAAAGCAGTTCAGACTAAGCTGTGGTTACTATCTCCATGGCCTTTGGAACAGCATTCTAACATGAAGTACCCCTAGCATCTACTGTCACTGCAACATCCATCACTTGATTTTTGGCATCTTTTATCCCAAAGGCATCCTACCTGGAGAACACCTGCACTACACTCTCACTTCACTTTTAAAGCTTGTCTCTTAAAGTTGTCTTCATAGTGATTGAGGCAGTGCACTGCCAGCTTCTGGTGCCAATCTTAAATTTTAAAAAGGACACAGTTCTGTATCCACTGGCACTTACTAAAATCCCTGTCTTTCCTCTATCATCTTTTTGATAAGTGGGAAGCCAATTGCTTATAGCATATAAAGCAGGTGAGCAAGCATGGCTTTTGAGGGGACTGGTGGAATATGGCCTTCTGTCAGTGGATTTGTTCAAGGCCTGCTTCCAAATGTCACACAGTGAAGCTCTGTGCAACTTCACTTCTTATGCTAGAGGTTTCTGAGCTCAAAATCAGAAGCCTACAGATTTTTAAGTTTCATTCCTGCATTGCAAAGCCTACCCACCCTCACTGGAAGGAGATGTAAGACAGACACTACTGAGTGGGAGAAGAGCAGAGACATTTGGAAGAAATCCTTCCGCCAAATAGAATATGGACTTGTAAGAAACCAGTACAAGGAAGGAATCGAGTTCAACCTCTCTCGCGTGTGAAGATCTGAGAAAAAGGACAGAAGCCTTGCTACCCAGCTTCAGATTGCTCCCAAGCCCTCTGCTCACAGCAAGCAGTTTGCAGGACTGGAAACCATTCACTCTGTATCGAGATAAGTAATCTTCTGATGCAGAGGGGCTGGGAGGGTTGGCAAGCTTTACATAGAAGTGCTGAGCAAGTTGTATGCATGTACCGAAACACAGAGGGTATGTGGTATTAGGAGGGCATTAGTGATGTTAATATTATAGCTGTTAATGAGGCAATGGAAAAACAAGAGAAGCAAAGGTCACAAGCTTTAAATATTAACATGCTTGAATATCAATCCACTCAAGAAAATCTTTGCAGTGAGCAGAGAAATGATCTTATTGCAGGAGAGGTGTTTCTAAAAGCTGACTAACCAGCAGAGCAGGATGATCATCTTACAGCAAATAGGGTATTTTCAAAACCAGCCCAGTTTGAACAGGAGCTGTAGTGTCCTTGACAGATCTGCTAACATCCACTGTGAGAAGCTCATGAGAAATATTTTCAGAAGGCACGTATGAGGTGTAAGAATCAATGGATGTTAACTTTTACACATGCCATGGTTCATATGTCAGTTTATGCTAGTACATGGGACTGAGAACCTCAGATCAGACGTATTTAGGCACATGTACCACAGGAAGGACAGTGTCCAAGATGGTGGAGATGGATCTTAAGAGGCTAGAGCAGCCTGTTCAGATATTCAGCACTTTATGAATTCCATTTTCAGAAAACATAGGAACAATTTATGCTCAAATTCAGGGCTCTTCAGTCATTGTTTTAAAACCTTGGAAGGCCTCATACTCAGATTTCTCAGAGGTATTCTAAGTATTTAAATCCCATCATCATGTAGGAGCTTTCACAGATCAGCACCCCAGCATGTCATTCAGGGGATTTTTCAAGCACGCCTTTTTCCCACTGGCTCCCATGGGAGTCAGTCATAAAAAAAAAAAAAATGTAGGACAGGACTAATTATAGAATAAAACCTGACAGAGGTGGTCTATCTTAAGGACTTTCTTTGGAATAACAATTTTAAGAACTAACTTTAACTGTACAGCTGAATTTACAGTTAAAAAAATAGTCCTATTATTCAAGACAAACTCTTGCTGTGCAGTATGTCTTGTTCTCTGCAGTGTTAGCAAGCAGCTGATTATCCCCGAAATCTTAGCCCCAATAGCTGAAATCTTATGCCCCGACTTCAGTTACTTTTTTTAAACAGAGCACAATTCCTGCATACTTCCTTTGAAGGGCATATATCCAAAAGCTTTAGTTTTACTACCTCTGAATCACCGACACACTCTTCCTGGATGTTTCAAGACTAACCACAAGAATTCAGCAATGGCTCAACATTGCCAAGAGGAACATTACCTTGTACACAGCTGTCCTGTTTAGAAGCTTTGGAACGGTATCTCCCCCATGCAAGAGCTTCATACTGATGATTAGTTATGTTTGTAGTCTCTGTTAGCTCTTTTCCAGGTCCTCTATTTCTACTTCCCTTTCAGCTTTCTTCAACCATTTTAAAAATCAGGCCTCACACTTACCCCTTCCCTGTTCTCCAAGATGACACCCATCCTCTAATAGTCTTTATGAGGTAGCTGCTAACAGTACCAAACTTGCTTTGGCTCAGTCTTTGACCACTCCCAGAACGAACATGTGCCAGTTTGAAGGAACTTGATTTAGCCTTTTGAAAAACACTCTTATAAAAAAAACAAAACAAAAAAAAAAAACCTGCTTAGAACAGAGTTATTCAATGGTAGATGCCCTGTTGCAATCCCAAGATGTGATTGCAACTCATACAGCTGTGCTCAAGCCAGACTTAACCCTGGTTATCTGGCTCAGCTTCTGTGTTCTTATCAAGGCTGATCAGCACCTGCTTCATAGCTCTGAAACTAGTTCCTAAGTGACCATGGCTACACATTCCTCCTGATGTACAAACACGACAATATTTAGCTCCCAGATTCTCCAGCAGGTATCTCCTGAACCACTGGAAACGGGATCTTCCATTTTAGCCCAGGTGAGATCTGTAGTAATGTCTGAACACCACAAAACATGAACAGGATGGGCACTAGTCCACAGTGTTTATATATTCTTCTCTTAGGTGTCTAGGGGAGAAAAAAGTTAATGCAACACAGTATATGTGTTTTCAAAAAAACCCCACATTTATCACATGTCATTATAAGATTTATAAATGGGTATGCCTGTAAATGTATTTGCCCACATCACTGAAAATTCAGGTGCACAGAACCTAAGAACAGAGGAAAGCAATGAGAAATGCCACGTTGTGACCTTATCACCTGATGAAGGTGTTAATGCCTAACAGAAGACATCTCTGTGGTAATCCAGTTAGCACAAAAAAATGCAATTATAACTTCACAGCAGCCTCGACCAGATAATTTACAACTTCAGTACTTCCAGGATTCAGGCAGAATCTTGGTGCAATTAAGCAATTTATTTCTTGATTAGCAATGAATTTAACAAGCACAGGTGACATGGAAGAAAATATGAAAGTGTAGGCTTTTGAAAAGTGAGTCAAAATAATTAACTCCTTAATTATGTAGTGAGTTGTGCTCAGCTCTACTGAGTCAGACCAGGAAACCTTTGCAAGTATCTTAAGGAGGGAAAGGTGACCCCCTCTGTACAACCAGTAAAGAAGACAAACATGCAAAGGCCTCAAGTGACAAATCATCCTCTGGCTATATATAGCCAATACTTCATCAAACACAAAATGGGGTTGGAGCCCTTCAAGGCTTCTTCCGATACACCCTGACCATGAGGGCTATTTTGTATAGCCACAGCTGACTGATAAGCTCTTCTAGGCTCAGAGCTGAGAGAAAGTCAAGTTCCTTCAGATTCAGACAGAAGATCTGGATGTGAACCCAGGAGCAGCAGAAGGGGGATATCACTGAACAAACGACTCTAGAGCATGAACCTGGAGTTTTGTTACTGTGCCGCATGGCCACGTCTATACTAGTGAACCAGCCAGGGCACAGGTATGAGCACTGTCTTGTGACACTGCTTGTTGTCACGCTGCCTGACTTGTACCTCACAAAAGTACTGGGAACCGCAGAGACAATTCCTTCTGTTTCTAAGAGAAGCCAAGTACTATAAAAATTATAACAGTTTCCTTGGTCTAAAAAAAGCCTAACATTCTTTTTATTTTTGACACAGATGAGTCAGCAGATAGGAAAGGCATTTCCCAAATATAGCCCTTACGCCAGAGGACACAGCAAGAAGAAAATTTGATCAGGCCTCCTCCCTCACACAGATCACAGCAATACATTGCTTATGATGAGCCCCATCAGCCAAACAGCACTGCCCGTCCCCAGCCTTTCCTTAAAAGGTCCCCAAAGTATTCCAACAGTGAGCAAAAGAAAACAGTATTTTGCTTGATATGAGGAGATGACTTCCACAACAGGTAGCTGGGAAACTTTCTGATGCGGTTAAGACTACTCTGGGTACCCAGTTGGAACAAGAACAAACAGTGACCAAATAGGTAGCTATCCGTATTGTCACACTCTACCCAATTTTAGGTGGGTCTCTTACTAAAAGCATCTTCTCTGGATCATTTTGATCTTTCCCTGGCAAAGTCTGCAGTGCCTGTCCAAGAAGCCAAGACACTCATTATTATATATGCTGCTCAGCATCAACACAGTGTGCTGAAAGTTTTGTTAAACTACAGGTCTGTTCTAATTATTGACTGTATTTCAGTGTTGTGAGACATAAAAATCCCATAGCAGCACAACAGCCAGTCCCTGGCTTGCCACCTTTTTCTGAATCAATACTCTGAAAATCCAGTCACCTTGAAACACGAGCCTCTCTGCAAGATGAAGAGCATTGCAACGTGATTCAAATTTCCGAGAATTTCTGGCTTTATGGCCACAGGTCCCAAAAGATGAAATTCATCACAGTTTTACCAACTTCAAGCAGAGCTATATCAGTTTACTCCACAGAGGGATATGATGCAAATTAGTACTTTTGGAGTCCTCCCTAATGAAATATCCATGAAAAAATTATCTTTGCAAGACTTAGCTACAAAAATCCTGGGATCAAATTTTCTTTTTCTTACATTTGCCCAGAAATCATATCTTACAGAGTTTTTCAGACATCATTATCTTTGTAACTTGTTTGGTATTCTTACATATTTCTTATTAAAAAACACAAAGATGAAATTACCTTCACTAATATTTGAGAGCAATTTTTGTGTAAGGAGTTACACAATGCAGGCAGTTTCCTTTTGCAAGGTGTCTGCATAACAGAAAAGGGAATATTCTTATGAATACAAAAATGTAACCACCAGACCCTAAAACTTGTATTGTAGAATGGCTTTTTGAACATAAATACCAGATAAATTGTGTAAGTCATAGTGTAAAGTGAACCTCATTTCTAAGTGCACCCCAAATACTTTGTAAACTGTTGTGTCTCACTGGAATACAGCAACAAGTCTGAACAGAAGTGTGGTTTACAAAAATCTCCTGTAACATTCACTGTCAGTACTAAGCAGTAAAGAACTAGATTTTAGGAACAGACTTTAATAAGCCTACATAATGCTGAACATAATTCATGCCATCTACAATAACCACCACCTCAGATAACCTTGATGAAGCTGTCAGCCATGTTCTACTCCCTAACTCATCGCCTGGTCTAAGAACATAAAAATCTTGAGATATTTCCATGAATTTCAAAAGGATTTGAGCCTTCAATTTTGGCCATTGTTTCTCATGCCTTCAGGACAAAGTTTAAGCCTTTCCATAAAACTGTACAGTTGCAAATATGTAATGAGAAGTCACTATAGTATACGAAGGCAAACAACCAGATAATTTAGCAAACAGGTTGATTCAAGCCTCCAAATCCATGGGTATCAAACCACTTAGCCCTATTTCTATCAATGCCTCTCTATGCATTTCCAGTCTTATCTCACTCAAAATATACCAGACACTGCACATATTTATATGCCAAATGATTGTGCTGCAGAAGGATGGAATAGATTCTTGAAGGATGCGTGCTGAGATGCCCAAAAGGCTAAGAAATAAGACCTCATAGCTGCATCTTTTTCCAGTTTGCACTCCCAAGTCACTGAGTACATTATCTGTAGCTATTTGTTGAGCTAATTGTCCACTGTGAGGTATGAACGCATTGTTGGCACGACATCTTCCTTCTTGGGAAGTACATTAATTACCTCAGTGCCACCCAAGGTTCAGGATGTTCTCAGATGAAAGAACAGTGGGTATGAGAACCCGCTACCTCAAAAACCTGTCCTTAATAAATGAAGCAATCAAAACAATCATCAGACCAAAAGCCAAGAACAACAGGTTCTTTTTCCCCCCCACAGTAACAGAGCACAGCACCCAGTATCTCTTGCAAAATGCATTTAAGGCCTATTAAGTAAAAGACACAAACCAACGGGTAACATGTTCTAGAGACAGAAGACACGACAAGTCTATAAAATATCTGGTCCAATTAAACAATAACCGATAGAAAAATCCAATTTGTCTTGGCACTAATGGATTTCAGTACAGTTTTTTCCTAATTTACCTCATAGTTTCCAAGATCAGGATCACAGAGAAACACACAAAAAGTATAACAGAACAACCACACATTACTAAAGCAAACAGATACACATAACAAAGAGCAAGTTCCTTGCTGGCCTTTCTATATCAACTTTTTCCTCATCAATAAGAGCACAGCATGAATGTAATTAACACACAAGGGGAACAGGAGTCAAAACAAACTGGATCTCAAGAGAGGAAAACATAGCAGCAGCAGATGGAGGCAGCAGTAAACATTAAAGATGCTGGCAAGACCCAGTTCTCTCCTCTAGCATTTATGAAGAAATATTTATTCAGAATTAAGCATATGTACATAACGGTCAATTTACAGTGCAAGCATTATCTCTTGAGGGGCACCATTGTCAAGTGCACAAACTCAGTGTAGAAATACATGAAATTATAGCCAACTCACATAATTAGTTGATGAGCTTCCTTCCATCCAGCACTCTCAGGGACAAAGCTTGTTCTTGAAAGTAACTGTACCTCTATTCTGCAACATGCAATTTAAGCCAAGTCTTGAGAAACTAATTAGTTGCCATTACACACACCAAAGAACAACGAATGGAAAGAACTGGTACTAACTCTCACTACTTTGCAGGTCTACACCCCTTCTCTTGACTTTACCAGGAAAGAAGTTAAGCTTCTCATCCCCTTATAGCCCAGGCAACATGTGTGAGTGAATCTCATTATAATGCACTCCTGAAGCTGGGTTTAAATAGAGTAATAGATTAAATACCTATTAACTGGAAGTCAAAGGGCACAAGAGTGTTAATCATGCATTCAGGAGGCCCTTGAGCCATTGTGGCAGCAGGTTGTAATTGGGTTTTCTCTTGAGGCAATTCCTCCTTTGTGATTTATCATGAAGAAACAAAATAGTCTTATGTTGAAATGCTAATTCATTATCTAGCATAAGCTTAATTAAAAAAAAAAAAAAAAAAAAAAACCACAACACCAAAACACAACCACCAAAACCCTGCTCTGGATAACACAAAAGGTCTGAAGAAACTACCTCTCTGCCAAAGAAAGTCTGGAAGACCTCCTCACATCATTTGATCTTTGTGTAGTAATTCTAAATGCTTTATGGTAGCCTGCCTCAGGTACTAGAGGCATTTGAAAATGTCCCTGGACTAAGGCTTGAAGGAATCTAAGACTGAGAAGTGCTACAAGGCTATTCTTCCACATAACTGCACTGAAATTGCATTTGGATGTCATTGCTACAACAGTCAGGCATGAAGACAAACATCTTGGCAAAACACTTTTCTCACTCCCACCTATACAATTAAGGTTCAGGCAAAGACAGCCTCAGGTTTTATTCCACACAGCGACCTAAACTGAGGAAGCGCTTAGTGCAGAATCATGGTGAAATGTGAACTCTATTGGCACTATGGGGAATTTTGCTATTGACTTCAATAGAGCTACACTATTGCCCAATAGGTAATAAGAGGTGTTACTTTCTTTTAAGATAATACTGAAAAGCACAAAAGTGTCTTCTCATCTTCTGCATAATTCAGGCTATATGATTTCAGACAACTTCTGAATGAAGCCTGTTATTTCCTGTGGACTGAGGCATCTTCCAAAAAGACTGACAATCTTAATTAAGAAATAGAACAGAGAAGAATCTAGCAAACTCCTAGTCCAATTGTTAAAACAATTAGTTAGCCTTACAGTTAGAATAATGTTCCTCATTTCTAGCCTGCATTAGCACTGCATTAGTTTTGAAGCCCTTTATCACAATACCTTATTTTCTCTTAGATTACAATCATTAACTACCAGAAATTGCCTCTACTACAATACTCACAGTGTGAAATGAAATGCAATGAAAATGTTATAAATCAACTAAAAAGCCTCCCCTATAAAAGCCATAATCTAGTTCAATGTCATTAAACAGATTATGGCCAAGATGCACCTTTACAACAGCAAGACCATTTAACCACTGGAATAAGTAACCAAGAAAGTCATTACCCCCACTACAGCTGGAGAAACAAAGGGCTGGTTGGTTTCGTTGCAAAACACAAACATTTATTTTGGACTAACACAAAATGAGAGGTTTTGTTTCATTTTGGGACTATTCCATTTCTTTGTCTCACCTCTTCTCTCCCTGTCTTGGTCCACTTATTAAACAAAACCAAACCACTATTTTAAACAGAAGAGCCAAAGGATTAAGTTTCAAAACAGAAATATTTTGACATTTCAAATGTCACTTGAAATATTTCATTTTGAATAGTGCTTTAACAAAATGCTTTTTTTCAAAATCTTCCCTTTCTCATTCCATTTTTTGTTTTCTCCACCTAATCAAATAAAAAAAATATTTCCTTCTCGCAGCCCTCCAAAAACTTTTTTTTACAAGCTGACAAAATAAAATTATGCGTTCATTTATGTAATAGGTAAAAATAATTCCAAAAGTTGGAGGACAGAATTATTGCCCTTGGTTATAAGAGATGTTGAAAAGTATAATGGTATCTTTCAGCCCTGAAATTGATAACATAAGCAATGAGAATTAGATAATTTTCTTTGAATGCCAGGTATATCAATCATGAACGGAAGATGCTAGTTTTTCCATTTCTAGCTGCAGAGCATTCAGATTGCTTTCAAACGCCCTAAAGCCAGCGAACTAAAAAGGGGCAGTTGGTGACCCAGTGAAAGTTCCAAGGTATGTCAGTACACACCAAGCCACACCAGTGACATCATGATCATCTTACCACCAAGCAAAAAACGACTGGGACATTAACGCACTGTAGAGTGTGAAGTGGTAAAAGAATACACGTATTAATTTCCTCAGATAAAAAAAAAGGCACTCAAATGTATTATTTAGGCAACTATATCTCATTGGTTTCAAAGGGCTTAGCTCTCTTCAGCGAGATACCATTGCCTGAATAAGTAGATCCCAAAGCAGATTTGAAGATCTGGGCCTTAGTCTTCAGTCTTTTCTGCACAAAACACCTGGCGCAAGCAGCTGTCCTGAGCATGCTATAAAACAAGGGCAGAGAATGAAAAAGTGACTTACTTCCCAGTTAAAAATTCATTCTGCAGAGATATATGGAACGTGATTTCCTTTCACAGTGAATTAAGGCCACAACCCATCGCAGCAGTTGCCAAAAGCAAACGTGGATTCAAAAAGCAGTGAGACTCCCAAGTTCACAAGGGAAGGTTCATTAACAGCTATTAAACATGAAGAGGTGACTACGAGTTCCTCTAGTCTGTAAGTCCCTAAGCTGCGTGCTGTGAGAAGCCCCGTTTTTATAATCTTTCCACATGCACCTGCAACTGGTTACCACCAGACACAGGTGGCTAGAGGGACACAGGCCTGCCCAGTACTCTTAACTGATCCCTGACTTCAAAAGAATTACTCCTCTTTCAACACTCGGGCAGCTAGCATATAATAGCATATAACACCAAGCAAGCAAGCAAGCAAACAGCAGGAAGGAGACAGTGAAACGGATTTTGCTAGGGAACACGTGCTATTTCCTCATGAAGCCTGCACAGAACTGTTATTCTACTCTGTTCACATAAATGAGTGACTGTTACACTCTCTTTGTAAGCGAACCAACATTAGTCAAGATAAGTGCAGGTAATTCATCCTTGGGGAGCAACAAAAAACAATAAAATTTTTTTGGTGGCAATGCAAAAAACAACTTTAGAAAAGGTCCTCCGGTGAATTACCTCTACTAAGCGCAGAGTACCACACTCCCAGTGAAACAGGGTTATAGAAATCAAAAGGGTTTTAAAATTCTATAAGCACAAGCAGAAGATTTACATCAACCAATTTGTCCTTGTGACATCTTCACAAAGGCAGCAATGTTTTAAATGTCCTGCATGCAAGTCTGAGGATAATGTCAAAAGGACGATATTCGCACTGGAACCTTGCTGGTTTATACATCAAACAGCACACGGTTACTCTTCTCACTCTCAGGTGTCCATGAGAGTGGAACCGGGCTGCCTATGACTGTTGCCTATTTACTTTCGAACATCATCAATTAATTAAGGTGGACAATGTCACCACAGAACTTCAATTATATTTTAGTTCAGAAATAATAGATTGTGTTCTGCTCTTTTGAGAATACCTGCCTGTAATCCCACCGGTCCCATGCCCTCCGAAAGTGCATCAGGGTTAAAGGCAGAACCGAATTTTCACTCGACTGGCTAAAAAGAAGATAACATTTCCCTCGTGTCTCTATTCAAACACCTTGGACAGATATGACACACTTATTTTGTCATAACATCTATAAATCATGTGAACAATCAGTGCATGCTCTCCTCAGTTTGAGCTCTTTCCTTCTAAATAGAGGTTAAAAGTTCTGGAGAGCCTTGTAGCAATACAGGCACTGTCTTTGGGTTGCAACTGGATACAGGTTCTCTTGAAAGTAAATATACAGTTGGCTGCAAAAGCTGTGACAGCGTTCATCTAATCCTTCTCACCGCTCTCAGGGAAGTAATTGTTTGGAGAGAGACTTTCATCGCTAAAATCCAGCAGTGTTTTCTGAACAAGAAATATAGATTAACAGACAATCAGTGACAACCTAGCAATTGGCACTTGATATAGTGGCTAATTACATTACAAATACAGTGTGATTACACTGTTTTAGACAACAAAAACAAATAACTCCTTGAACCAGAAGATGCCTTTGCACAGAGGTTTGTAGAGCATCCTGCAGACAACGCGGTTCCTGCCTGGTAACAGCCACTCGCAGACACTGCCAGTATACACGGGCCATAACAACATCACGGCGTCATCCTTCCCATCTTTGGCCTTATAATCAAAACATGCTTTTTAAAACCCCGTTAACATTGATTGAACTGTATTTGCCTACTATCTTCACTCTGCCGTATTGTTAACATTCGGGTTATACATAAAAGTATATGAGAGACCAACCACAGAGTAATTGCATTATAAACTTACAATGGCTGCTTTATAAAAGCCATCCAGCTTATCAAAAGCTGATAGGAAGCAGTGTAATGACTTCTGGGATAGTGATCAGCCAGACAAAATGTTAAGACTCCAGGGCATTTTGAGAACAGTTATTAATGTTACCCTCATGACCCTCAGCATTCACAGTAGAGGTCAAGTTTTCAGATGCTCCCATTTCCACTTGGGCACCAAAACACAGAAGAACTTGGCACGTGGCACGCGGAGCACCTTTAGCAACCTCACCTATGGGAACAGAAAGCACAGGCACGCAAGAGTTACTGAAAGACGCTTTGGTTCACACCGTTTTCCTCACAGGCACAGGGGGCAGGAATACAGCAGAGAGAGAAACTCATCTGACACGGCCTAACCCACTCGAGCACGGTAACTCACACGCGTGGCGGCCACAGCTCGGCACGCCTGGAAACTCGGCCCCCGGCTGGCTGTCCCGCTGGGAGCCGAGCTCCCTTCAAAGTCTGCTCTTGACAGGGGTGCTCAGCACTTGAACGTACCTTACACCACGTCTCCTCTCGAGAAAACTGAATTTCTCTAGACTGATTCTGAATAGTTTCCCCCCACCTGCCCTTGACTTTGAATTATGCTTCCCTTGAGAAAGCAAATTTTATAAATTAACCCAAGCTCCTAGGCACTGATCTTCATAGGCAGTGTATTTTAAAACAACACAGCCGTCTAGCGGTAGTAGTAGCTGCTGCAAATAAAATACTCACTGCTGCAAACATTTGCTGTCCAACACTTGACACTTCTAGAAAATGGTGGTTTTAACATTTTGCCATTTCATTCGGATCTAAATTAAGGCTTTTTGTCTCTAAACCCTGCAGACACACTGCATCCACAAAGCTTATTTGGAAGCAGCCAGGCCTAAGAGCGAGCAAGTTTCTTACTGAGCTCTGGAAACACAAACATGATGAATGGAGGCAGTCTGAGTGAAAATGGATCACTGGAATACTTCTCATTTCTCCTGCCTATCCCTCTTTGCCCAGGATCCCCTCACAGGCAAATGTTTGCTCCCTCATACGAACTCCCGGTTGTTGCCACATCTTCAATCACTTGTCTATATGCGTTTTGGATTAGACAGCTCCCAAGTATTCCCTGGTATCGTAATATTCAAATTCACCAGCACCAACAAGAATGAAAGAGAGAACTAACAATTCCCAGCCCATATATTCTCAGGGTAAGATAGAAAAAAAGCACCTAGATTTATGATTTCAATTGTCAAGAAAGCATCTTCTGTATTTCTGGCTCAGGGGACGAGGACAAATCTATACACAAAAATGGTGATGGCAGAATATGACAAATTATCACAATTAATCATTTTTTGCCAGCGAGAACATTCTGAAGAAAGCACCAGGAAATACAGCAGTATTTGAAAAACAAGCAGCCAAGCACAGATTTCTAGACAATATCAACAAGCAAATCACCTCGGATAAAACAGGAATGGGGCAGCTGGTAGTATCTGTCTAGAGTCTGAAAAAACTACCCCTTCCATTCATAAACCATCGTCTGCATCAGAAGATTTGAAAAATAAAATACTCTTTATAATATACCCTCTCTGGCTACTTGATTCAAGTCAGCATGCAGAGCGAATGGCAATGGCTGCCTCCCCCCGAACCAGCCTGTCTCACCAGATCTCTCCCCAAAAGCAGCTGGAAGAGGACACCAATCTCACTTCAGGCAGGAGAAAGGCAGGCAAGAACCCAACCTGTTCGCACTTTTAAGCTGCCATGTTGAATCTGCACTTGTGACAGCTATGGATTTGTTCTCCAGGTTCTACGACCAGAAAACAGCGTGGATACCAGGCATCCTCAGAGGAGTATCTGCTCTGGACGTCACATGGGAGGGGATGAGAAGCTGCCACCTTTCCCCTCACAGCCTCCTCTAGTCCTTTCGAACTGCCATAGCGGCAGCAGAAGGAGCACCAGAAAAGCACTACCGACCTGAACTGACCTCTGCCTTTTCGCCCCATTCCTCCCCAGTGTTTCTGCCCGCTTAGAGGCACCACCTGAATGGCAGCAACAGCTCCCGGAGGAGACTTGAAGCCCGAAGCAGGGCAGATGACAGCCATTAGCTCCTGCCCCTCATGGCCCCCTTCAGCCACTTCTGCAGTGGAAGGAGCTCTCCCACCTCTCCTCTGCTGCCCCTTCAAGTGTGGAAGATGGGTGGGATCACCTTTAGGTGCCCGAGCTGCTCCTTGCGGTTCTGCGTCAGCTGAAGCTTCTCCTGGAAGCGGGAGCGCGAGGGGCCTTGCTCTCCCGGTGAAGGTGAGCCAGGCGCTAGGATGGGAAGGACAAGTCCCGGTGTCAATAGTGCCGCTAGAGCAGAACGACTCGGGCCGTGGCTTTCCGCAACATGTGAAACAGAAGAAGAGCCTCTGGCAGCTTGCCATCGCCATTAAGCAAATAGGGGCAGACAGCTGCAACTCGGTGAACACGAGTCTCATACCAACTGCTGCATTTTGCTACAAGAGAAACGTGTTTTCCAGAAGCTGTAATTTCTCCTGTTCAGCACAGGCCCCCAGAAGCTAACTAAGCTGCGTTCACCAAACTGGCTGACACAATCACTTCACCTCTCAGCAAGGGAGAAGCCTGTAAACTCTATGGCAACCAACACCACCACCTACAGAATTTCTTGACAATACAGGATTTTTTCCTCAGCGTGCTCACTGCTGTCCATCACAAACCTTTAGCACAGCAGGTGGAAGATAAGGAAAGCACTCGGCTTGGGTTCCCTCTCTAGAAGGGAAAAAAAATCAAGTTAACAACATCTACGGCTTGAGGTAGAATATTACACTTGCTCTCCATGCCACTCCCAGCTGAAGCCTTCGGGATAAACACAGTCTAAAATTTGTGAAAGCTGAGAACTGAGGAAAAACTTAAATTTGGAAATTCCTTTACGTAACAGCAGCTCACATCCTGGGTCACACAATGACCTATAGGTCCTGGTATTCTAAAACATCGTTGCATTGATGCTACCGATTTCAAGGCTAAACAGGACATTTACACTCTTCTGTTCGACACCTTTCATAACCAAGCTCAGCTATACTTCAAGAACAGCTCTGATCTAAGACTGAGTTTACAGTTTTTCTAATGCACCAAAAATGTACTAAACGCAACTTCTGAGATTATCAGTGGTTAACCTTCAGGGTTGCTAATTTGGAGTTCACAGATCATTTTTAGCATTAGTGCAAATGTCCCCATTGCTACAACACTAATTTGTCTTGGTTCGCTGAGCATATCACTTCTGTGGCAGGAAAAAAATTGTACTGGGCCAATCCAGGTATTTCATATTCGTTTTATTTATTCCCTTTGTCAGTAGGTAAGTAATCAAAAGAAACTAGCTTTGTGAATAGAGAGAGGGCAGCTCATGTAGATTAATTGCTTTTTCTATAGAAGACATCTTCTTGATCTGGGCTAAAGAAGCATTCAGTCCTAACTGTGATACTACATTAAATCCGGTGTTAGTCTTACAGGACAATCAATCAGGAAACCTCTTTTAAGACTAATACTCCATCCTGCTTTTCACTCGTTTATCACTTCACTGTATCTCCCTGGTTTTTCACAAATAATTGACAGGTTTTTGCCTTGTTAGTTGCCTTGGGCTGGGGTATGCCAACGCTCCTCGCTGAATAGCGTACTGCTGTGGAAGTAGCTCTGCTCAGGTCAGGGGAACCACTTGGCATTACTCATTTCTTGAAACAAGAAAGGCGTAAAAGCTTTGGAAGGAGAGGATGAAATTCACTGAATCCAGCATTTCTTCCTCCTAATGTAATCCCTTGCTTGGTCTTTTTTAATATCTGTTTTTATGATTCCTAGTTTGGAATTGCCCAAACTTACTGTTGTCATCAAACGCGTGGTTTTTTTCAAAGGAGCTTGAGCGTTGGTATTAATGAGACCACCATTAATCTCAACTTCTTCTTCATGTACTATAGTGATTTAAGACTTTAAAAAGACTTTGTTTTTCCTTTGGCTAATACCACCCCGTTTTGCTTTAATGCACGTCCGTTTTTTCTGCATGCAATGATACTCTATTTTTGTGCGTCTTTCAGTACAGAGCATTGAAATGGCTCTAGCATTCTTGCCCTTTACGCTCTCATTATTTTTTCAGAGGAATTACTTATTGCCTCTTCGTGGGACACATTTTAGCATCCCCAGCTCTTAGTGCCTCGTCATGCTCCCTAACTCTTCCCTCGCTAGCTTCCTTAATTCCCCAAACTTGCCTACTTGAAATCTTTTCCCCCTGAACAACCAACCTCCTGTTATCGGGGCAGACCCCAGACACTAATGCTCTGTTTCTCTCAGAAGTCTTCAGTCGGGTCTCCTGCCGACCCATTTATTTCCCCAGCCCCCGGATCTCTGCAGCCCGCCTGTCACTCGTTGTGATGCCTGTCCGCTCGACTGGGCAAATAGCAGAGCACCGAGCCTCTGCATTTTTCCGTGCTGCTTAAAAGCGGGGAGGGCGGGGGTGGCGATTAGAGACCTGGCCCACGGCCCCTGCTGCTCCCGCCGCCCAGGGAGGACACCCACCCCGAGCACCTCGGTGGGCACCCGGGCGGCCGCCCCCTGCCCCTGCGGCCCGCCCGCCCCGGGGGGGGCCGCGGCCGGAGGGACCCCCCTCACCGCAGCCGGCTGCCGGGGAGGGCCCGGCCCCGCCGGCCCGGCCTGCGTCCCCCCCGCCTTGCCCAGGCCGCCGCCCCGCGGAGCCACCTCCGGGCGGGGGCGGCGGGGCGAGCGCGGCCCGGCGCCCCTCCGCGCCCGGCGGCGGCGGCTCAGTGCGCAGGCACGGAGCGGGAGCGAGCGGCGCTCCGGGCCGTACATAATACGTGGTGTCTGGGGCCGGCGCGGCGCAGAGCGGAGATGGGACCGGGGCGGGAGAGCCGCAGCTAGCGCCGCTGCGGTTGCTCAGCCGGCCGAGGGGAGCGGCAGGAGGGACAGGTAACCCCGCCGCCCCGGGGCCGCCGCTCCCGGCCCCTCGGCAAACTTGGGCTCGGCAGTTCGGCGGGGGCGGCTGCTGCGGCCGTCGGCGCCCTGGCGGGGGGCGTACGGCGCGGAGCTTCCAGCGGAGGAGCTGGCGGGGGGGCACCGGCTGCCCGGCGGGGCGGGGAGGGGTGCGGCGCGGCGCGGCGGGGCCCCCGGGCTTCGCCTCCCTGGGGAGGGGGCGGCCGCGCCGGGGGGCCGGTGCCGCGCTGCCCCGCCGCCGCGCTGCGCTAGGGGGCGCCGCGGCCGGGCGCGGCGGGGCGGGGCGGGGGGCGGCCGGGCCGGGCCGGGCTCACCTCTGCCCTCGGGGCCCCGGTACGCGGGGCTGCCGGGGGGGGCGAGGGCCGCCGGTCGGCGGCGGGGGCCGAGATCTCCGCCGGGGCGCGGGCGCTGCGGAGTTCTTCCGCTTCGCCCGGGAAACGGGCGCCGGAGAGCGTCCCCTGCCCGGGCGGCGGGGCACCCCGCTCCGGCCTGCGCGGCCCTTGGCCGGGGGGGCCGCGACCTGGCGGCTGGGAAGCGGGCGGCGCCGCCGCGCCCGGGAGGGGAGGCCCCGGCCTGTGCCCCCCTGCGCGGGAGGAGGCCCCGCTCGCTCCCCCGTGCCCGGCAGGGCCGCGGGAGTCGCCCCGGAAAGCAGCCGGGCGCCCGCGGGGGACCGGCGGCTGCTGCCCGACCCCGCTCCCCCCCGCCCCGTGCGAGGGCAGGGCGCTGGGCGGGAGCCGCGGCGGCTGGGGGGGCCGGGCCGGGCCGGGTGGGGCTTGGCCCGGCCTCTGGCCCGGGGCTGGGCGCTGCCGCGGCGGGGAGCGGAGGCGTCGGAAGGGCCGCCGCGGAGGCCGCCGCCAGCGGCGGGTTGGCGGTGCCGGTGTTGGCCCTTCGCAGGGGTCTCGCCTTCTGCCGGCAAGGGCTGGCGGGGCGGCCCTCCGAGGGCGGGGGTCAAAGCGTGTCGGTGTGGAGGAGGGAGAGGGAGGGAGACTTCGCCTGTGCGGGGCCATCGGCATTTGTGGCTTACGTTTGGTGGCCCTGAGGTGTCACAGAGCAGTGGCGCATCCTTATTTGCTTTCTCCTGCCTTTCAGATGCCAATTCCTTACTTTTTTTTTTTGAAAATGTGTCCAACCCTTCAATAAGAAAGCAAAGTAGTTGGAAAATTTATTGGGTAATTTTTCTTGGCGCTTGCTTGTCTTTTAATCTGCCTGTTCACCAATCCAGCCACATCTCCCCAGATCAGTGGAGAATAGTAAAGCTCAAAGTAAACAGGACAGCTTTTGCCATGGAAACAAAAGTTGCTAGGGGATGGATTGCTACTACGCAGTGGTGTGCTCCGGAGCTGTGATCATACATCCCACGTGTTCCTAGGCACCTCAGGTCTAGGCACTGAAGAACTTTTAATGATTAAACTGCGGCCTGGATGCACGTTCTAAGCTCGTGCGTAACACGCGTTTGGGTAACAGTGACCCTCTCTCTTTTTACTAAAAGTTTCCCAACATTTCAGCGTTTAGTTTCTCAGCCATGAAGGTGAGACATGCAGATACACATCAACGCTCAGGAGATCATAGCTGCTGCAGTATTTATTAATCCAATGTAAATTGATGCTGTGACACACGTTTTCTCCTCATTTAGGGAGAACTGTGTTCTCCCACCATACTCTGACTGTTTCAGTTCCTCTGCCCCATCTGTAAGTAGGAAGAACAACATTATGTTTACATTGCAGCTGAGAAAGGAGACCATCTTAGCCCAAATTACCAGGCTGCTTCAATGAGTCATATAGGGCTGGGAAGCCTTCTTCTCTTCTCTCTGAGGGACAAGATATTTTGCAAAAGAGAGCAGATTACTTATCAGTGGAAGAGTCTGAGCATAAAGAAAATGTTCAGTAGGACTAATATTATGCAGTGCTTGAAAAGAATTAATGATGCTGGCAGTCCTTTTTTTTTTTTTGCCTTCCATTTTAAAAGGTCATACTATTTGATGCTATCACAACTCTTTCAAGCAAAAGATCATTCTTTTGTTTTCTATTCCACCTCCCAGCTCTTATTTATCATTTTGCTCATATGCCTGACCAAAACCACCTATTAGCATTTTAGATTGCTAAAGAAAAAGAATCTGTGTAATATAAGTGATTCCAGGCTGTGTGGTTCTCATAGGCAATTCTTTATCAAGCTGTTGGAAATGCTACACCCTCCTTTCTTGACCAAATCTACAGACAGTGCAGTGAATGCAAGATAGTGTTCATACAGCTTTCTGTCACATTACATTGAGTTTTCTTAAATGTTATTGCAATAACTATAGTTGCTGGTTCAGACTCAGCAATGTGCTTCACCTGCTTTCTGAATTCTGGAGAAACCAAAGAACCTCTAAAATTGTCTCCTGGGGGCAGCTGGAGTAACGCAAGCGAGCTTTGGCAGGCCACATCATCGGGTCATGTTAGATCTGGTCCTTCCCTGTGTTGACCTTATGGAGTCACTTACGCCTTATGAAAATACCTCCCTTTCTGCTCATTATGTGATGCTAAATATGCTTACCTGAATGACTTAAGTTGACAAGGAGTTAAGCATAATTTACTTAAGGAGGTAGGGTTGATGTGAGAAGAAAGATCCAAATAAGGATGCGAGAGAATGAGTCTCTGCAGAGCTTTGGTTGGCCTCTTCACTTTCTTCTCTTCCTGATGTGGGAGACGGAGTGCTTGCTTACTCAGAACCACAAGACATGTTGATGAGAGATACAGACATAAACTGCTCTTACCTTGAGGTATAGGCTGTGTGACCCTGTGTGTGAGAGCTGGGGCAGCCATGGCAAACTACCCATTGCTTCATCCTCTCCTTTCACCCCAAGGCATTTTTATGAGGTGGGCAGACCTCTGGTTTTATGAGAACTCTTCAGTGCTTGTCCTGTGGAAGGCGGCAGCTAGCTGTTGAAGAAATGGTGGCAGTGAGAAAAGAGGACTTCTTCTACTCTCTTTTCAAGTAGGCAATAAACATCAGAAGGAAGGACTCCCAAGGAAAACAAAAAGAGCTCTTTTGCAAAAGAACAAACAGGCTCCAAAAGTAGAATAACTTTCAGTGTTTCCCCACAAGAGTTCAGATTATATACTTACATCCATACCACTATTTTTTTTTTTGTACCTCAAAAAATAATAAGTGTTCAAAAGCTCATGGCATTGTAAAAGAGCACAACAAACTGGTTTTTTTCAACGTATTAACTGTAGTGGGAAACGTCAGTATTGGTGACATACAACTTGCCACGGGGTGGCCGGGTGCCAGGCTCTCCCCGCTCACCTGGTGAGCAGCTGGTGCTGCCCAGGAGTTTGCTGCTGTCTCAAGGTCTCTGTCCACCCTGCCGGTTTCTCTGCCTTGTCTGGGAAGGCCAGCTCCCGGAGCACACTCCGGAGGGCCCTGATGCTGTACCATCAGCAGAGAGCAAGCCCATCCACAGTCAGAGAGCACTTCTTTGATTTCCTAACGCTTTACGGTGGCTGAAGTGGAAAAGAGAATCCTGCAGGGGTTGCAGAGGCCATTCTGGGTTCAGAGAAGGGGCTCCTGCCAGAAGCTGTGCCTGGCGCTACCCCTGCTGCTCTGCGAAGCTCAGCCACCAGCACTGACACCCCCCCCCCCCCCCATCTCCCGGAGGGAGCTCTGGCCCTTGCTAGGGCCCCAGCATCATGCCGGTCTGCTCCTCCACTCGATCATGACTTCTGTGAGAGTTCGGAAACCTCATCACGAGTTGCAAGAGAGATATTTGCAATTATAAGATGTTGAAATCATGAAATCCCAAACTTATCATAGAATCATTAAGGTTGGAAAAGACCCTTAAGATCATCGAGTCCAACCATTAACTGTTAACCTATCACTGCCAAAACTTAATACATATTAGATATACAAAATAAGTAAAAAACAGAAATAAGATTACTGTTTTTTATAAAGAAGATAAAGCAAACTCCTCCTTATCCCTGAGCCAAGAATGCAACCAGATTCCAGAAAGGCTGGAAGATCACTGTTACACCAGCCGTGATTTCAGAGCCAGCCAAGAGTTTCATTCAGGCTGTTGCTATTCCCCGTCGATACTTTCCGGCTTCTGCTTAATTTAAATGCAACAGCGTTTGTTTTTCTTGCATGCTTGGGTGTTTCAAGCCCAGCAAGATCACCCATTCCTGAAGGGCAAAGGGCTGTAGGGCTGCAAAATTGGGAGATCCTAGCTGCCATGAGCATGTCAAACCTTCCTTCCTTCCCTCTAAGTAAAATTGCTGTGGCAATCGGATGAACTGCTTGAAGCTGATATAAATTGAGCTGTGATGCTCAGATGCAAGTACTGATTAAGAGTTCCCTTTGGAGTAAGACTTTTTGAACTTCCTTAAAGAGAAATTAGTCCGCTTCAGTAACAGTGACCTGTTGCTCAAGTTTTTTAGGGGCTAGTATTGCTTCAATGAATTCAGTAGCATTGCACCTGTGCAAGCAAGTTCAGGCCCAGGACCCGCATAGTTAACTACAAATTTTGTTTGTTAGGAGAACTTCCATAAAATGGAAAGAGTAGGGAACATTCTTGGTAGTTTTCATAGCAGGCAAAATTCTGATTTTATTAAAGTCAGCAGGAGCTTGGGCATTGACTTCTCCAAGGGAGCACACAAGTTTAGTATTTCCATTTCACTCTCTTCAGTGAGCAGATTGGTGCTGTTATGGCATTCCATCTTTTTCATTTTTAATTATCCATATTTAAATGCAGGACATGTACAGTTTCAATCTGTTTAGGACTTATTTTGCCTTTACTTCTCATGGCTATTGATATATATTATGTCAATGCTTAGTGTGCAGTTCAAAAGCTCAGGCAAAGACATTAAAAAAACCTTACCCACCAGTCTGGAAAGTTTCTAAGGTTGCAAACTCTAGTTAACTGATAGAAGCAGTCTGGACGAAAGGCAACATGAGCCCTTGAGGGATGCTGGCTTTTGTTACCTGATATATTCTGCTTTTTTCAGTCTCCATGGAAACACAGTAGCACGCTAGTGCGGAAGATGGGGAGCAGGCACCCTGCGTATGGGAGGGAACGTTCCCTGCAGCACCGTTAGGCTGTGCTGTGCCAAGACGCTGGGTGCCTCGGGTACGCTTGAACTGAGTCACCGCAGGCAGCTCTACCAGGCTCCTTTCTTGGTTTGGAAAAAAGTGAAGGAAAGGTCTCTCCTGGGTTGCTTTTCTTCATGTCACCTGGAGAGTTTGTAGCCAGCTTTGCTCTCCTGCCACATCGATAACAATCTGCTTTGTCTGAAACCTCTCCTTGCAGGCAGGAAGGATGAGCTCCTATGCTGACATCTGCGGGTCCAAGCATGCGCAGGGCAGCACCGAGGGAGGGTACCAACGCTACGGAGTTCGGTCCTACCTGCACCAGTTTTACGAGGACTGCACAGCTTCAATTTGGGAGTATGAGGATGATTTTCAGATCCAGAGATCGCCTAGCAGGTGGAGCTCTACGTTCTGGAAGGTACTGCCCATTGCTGTTTACGGGAGAGAGAAACTCCCATTTCAAGACTTTCCCGTGTAACTAAGGGGTTTAGGTATTCATCCAGAAAGGCCTGCTGTTGCTCAGTCTTCCCTGAGATGACTGAATAACAATCTGTCTGAAAGCAGGGTGCTCTTACCAAGATACAGCAGCTTCCAAGGGAGCGCTGGGGCCTTTGGATGCTCTAGTTTCTCTGTCACGAGGAGCCATGTCACTGAAACATCAAAGTCTTGTCTGGGAAACCCCACTTATAGCTTGAAAGTGTAGTTTACCTCTGCTCTGCACCCATAATAGTCCGGCCAGATTATTGGGAATAGGGCTGGTAGGTTGACAGCAGTGACTCTGGGACTGCGTGACCTAGGGATCAAGAAAACAGCAAGATTCCCATTAAGGTCAGGGAACTTGACAGAACTGGAGAACACCAGAGGTTGGAAGGGGCCCGTGAGGCTGTCTAACCCAACCCCTCTGCTTTGCGATAGCCACTTCCTTCTAATCCCTGCAAAGGAGTGACATTTCATGGAGTAAAAGCGAGTGGTGGATACGACACAGACTATCAGCAGGGACTGAGCTGTCGGTGCTAACCACCACCTAAAGCTAAAGAAATAATCGGTCACGCAGCACTGGGGTTAAATTGCGATGCTCTCTGTGGTGGAGCCTTTGGTCATGAAATGCTATTTAGACATATAAATGCATATTCCATGGTTTCCAGAAATGTCAATACTGAATTATATAAATACGAGTTGTAAAAAGACAGTTTCTCCATATATTCTAGTTCTCATAGGGCCACATATGACCTAAAAGAAAAATATCAGCCTTCTCCTAGGAGAGAGAACTGTACCTGTGAGACACTGTGAAAGCTAAATGCCTCCTAGGACCACTTACCAACTAAAAACTAGAAAGGCATATTAATTGGGTTTTTTTGTTTCTTTGTTTTCCAGGTCGGACTCATCTCTGGGACGGCTTTTATGCTGATAGGTTTAACGGTTCTGGTAGTGGGTTTTCTTGTGCCACCGAAAATCGAAGCTCTCGGGAAAGATGATTTTGTTGTGGTGGATACCCGTGCCATTCAGTTTAATGGGTCCCTTGATATATGCAAGCTGGCAGGAGCGATCTTGTTTTGTGTTGGAGGGTCCACCGTGGCAGCGTGTCTGCTGATGTCTGCTTTCGCTAAAAGTTACTCCAAAGAAGAAAAGTACCTCCAGCAAAGATTTAAAGAGAGAATAGCTGATATAAAAGCCCATGCAAACCCAGTCACAAAAGCGCCAGCACCGGGAGAATCAAAGATACCTGTCACTTTGTCCAAAGTTCAAAGTGTCCAACCTTTATCTGAAACCTGATCCTTTCCTTAGGTTTTGTTTCTCACTTGTAGATCCCTCTAACTGGAAAATAGCAGCTGTTGTTGGCATACGTGCTAGTCGGTTACATCCAGTGCTCTGCTATACAAACACACAGCTGATGGGGAAGCTGCTCCAACACAAATTTAGGATTGGGAAAAGGGAAATTATGTGATTAGACCTGTGACCGATATATTCAGTGTATTCGCACATTTTAATCTGTGTTGAACCAGTACGTCCTTGCGACAACGATTAAGTGTTTAGCTTATCAGATTGCATCCCTGGAAAACGTAGGGGGTGTTTATGACAGCTGTACCAGGAACACCCTGCATCCCACTGTTTAAAGTTGAGATGAGTTGGCTTTTTGTTTCATTTTCTTGCCTTTAAAATACTGTTTAGTCTTACTTTTACAGCCTGGTTCTGCTGTCTGGGAAGCCAAGATTCTGCCCTTGTAATTTGCACTTGTCCTCCTGTCACATGCTACAGTCTGTGTCAAAGTCATAGCGCACAGGGAAGGCATACGTGACAGTGCGTGCCCTTAATTTGATCCCAGCACACGTCTCTTCCCAGCAATGTTACTTTCTGGGAAAGGCACGTTATACTTGATCCTGAGTTACAACAAACCTGTGCAAAACTGCCACTTTTGTCTTAGTCATTGCCATATTAACAAAAAATAAAAAAACAAAGAATTCATATGGGAGGAGGAACATCGTACTTGTGTATCTTCGGTTTGATATTATTTCTTTCATTATATTGTATTATGTTTAAGCATATACAAAATGTTTCAGTTTTGGCTGGGCATGGATTACTAAAGGTGGTTTGATATGCCCAGGCCCCATAGTCTGTCAGTACATTAACGCCATGTTAGATGACCTTGACATACTTATCTAAAGGCATTTTGAAATGCTGTTTATATTTTTATAGAGGATAGAAAAAGTTATGCTTAACCAGATACATTTGTGTAGATGCTTACCTGAAGACTTGTCCTTTCACAGAAGACCCTTAATTATTTTCCCACCCAGGGCAATTATTTCACTGTCTTAATCTATGGATTTAAATTAAACTGTATAAAGAAAGATGTGACATTTGTACTCTCTGACAATATGTGCCACCTTATAGTTCTGTCTATTTTTTGAATGGATTGAATAAAATTCTAGGCGTGAGCCAACCATGGATTTCGTGAAAAGTCTCTCTCTAGTCGAAGACGTTTCTCTATAAATCCAATATTTCAGTTTGAAAGGAGAAATTGGCAGTCAGAAAACACCGGTCTCTTAATGCAGTCTGTGTTTTCAGCTTTCATAGGTGAGAAAGTCACTTTGGTGCTGAACAAAGAAAGATTCCAGCACACGAACAACAGGTATGTGGCAACGGCTGTGCTCATTCCCTTGCTGATAAAACGTTTTGTGGTCTGTGACTCGGTTCGTACTTCCACAACTTAAATAAACCAGAACATACATGTTTGGAAGTTGCAGCTGAATCTGCGATAATTATCGTGGCTGACAACAGCATTGGAAGTAAAATTTTCTTCTGAAAAGAAAGTGCCTGTCTTAGCAATGCAATTGCAGTGTCCAGACATTAGCACTGAAAAGATGAGCAATCCGGAGCTCGTCACATGCGTGCGATTACAGAGAATGAAATGAAGTGGGTTTCGGTGCATGTGACAGTTCACTGGCACCCATGTATCAGAAGTGCAAAAGCACATTGCACCCAATGCTTAAAAATAAGATTGTCATCTCGGGGGAGAAGCAAATGAAGCGGTGCTAAAGAGGAAAAGATGAGAAGACTGGTAAGGTGAGGAGCTGTGTATTAGTTATGAAGAAAGCCAGCAGGGGCAGGGGTGGTGGTACCTGGCAGGAGTGGGGCACGGGGCCGGGCCGTCACTGCTGCTGTTCGTTATTCCAGGTAGAGAGGGTCCTCGGGGCTTGCTTTTCAGGTTGGGAGGAATTTTGTTTACTGCTATTAGCTTTCACTGCTGTTGGTGCATGAGCAGCAGAGAGTCAAGCTGTCCTGACCTTTTCAATGGAGAGTTTTTAATTAAAAATTGTGCATGGAGGAAATGTGACATTTTAAGTTTTACAGTGAAGTTCACCGAAGGAGATGAGAGTGGGGGCTGCTGTAGCTATTACCGAGTCCCTTCTCTCCACATACCTGTTGTTAACACTGTACTGGAAGGTTGACTGCAAATCCAGCTGGAAAAGAAAGCACAGGTTGGGCTTGTTTACCCAAAGTAGCTATACGGGTATGCAGTTCTCCTTAAAACACACCCCGCATGTAGATACACGCGTGCAACCGTTGCTAAATTTTTGTCCAGAGGACAGCTGACCCACCAGGTAACGAATAGAGCCGATACAAGCACCAGGCGTTGGGTTTTCATTGCGCATTGCTGCTGCAGAACTGAACATGCTTCGACAGTAGGAGAGAGGATGAGTCATGCATGGCATTACCCAGGTGTTAGGGAAAAAGAAAAACCCTCGAGGATCTTACTGAAGCTTGCTGGGATAGGAAACACATTTGGGATTTAGCAGCAGCAAAGCTGGTAATGCTGTCATGGCTAACGTTGCCACACACATTTCACTTCATTAAACCCTTGTTTCAGTTGCTTAGAGCTTTTCCAGAATTGAGACCTCTGGAGGCTGCAATCCTTCACAGCAGAGAAGCAGTGCCACATAGGGCTTTTGTAGAAATACCGAGCAGAAAATTACTCTGCTACTGTTAAGAAGCCACATACAGGAAAGTCTATGCCATGCGAGAAACATTTTCAAGATCCATTTCCTTGTAATGTTTTAACACCTTCATCCTTTGGTGCAGGAGCTGGAGCATCAGCAAAAGAGCAGTGGAGGTGTGCTTTTTGCTGTTCTCATGGAAAATGCCTGTGACATGGCCTCCAGCTGGGGAGCAGCGAGGGGCAGCCAAGCTCTCTGGGAACTTTCCAGTGAGGCTGAGGGCAGTCTGTCCCTGCACATATCCTTTCCATACCATAGATCTTTTTCCCTTTTTGCATCCCCACCAAACTGCAGCGCACGCTCCGCTCTGGGACTGCCTGGAACTTCCCCTCCTGACACTAGCTGCCATCACCTTTCCAAAGGGCACATTAATGGACTCCCTAGCGCAAATAAAATATGGTTTGAGCAGCCAAGCTCTTTGTTTTCCAACCCTCTGACCTCCCTGCTTAAGAGGCTTCTTTCAGTTTCTTCATGCTCGCCTTATTTCTTGCCCTCTTCTAGCCTCATTTGGCATAAAATTGCAATGCAACCATAGCCCAACACCATTTTCTCTGCAATTGTGCTGAAAGAAGTCACATTTTTCAGTCTGAGTGGTAATCACTGTCTTCATTTTTGTTAATACATGCTCTCCTGAAGGTTAGGTCTGCTTCCCCTATCACACTGTGCAGAAAACGCTTCTCTTCTTTAGCATCCGTTCTGTCCTCCCCCCTCCAGGCCGTCTTGACCCCTCTATCTTCCATTTGTTCCCAGTGCACAGTGAATCACAGGCAAAGGCAGAGACGCAGAAACGTCCCCTCCTCCCAAGCTGACTGTAAGCAGATTTAATTCCCGGCTTCTGCTACAGCCTCAGCCTGCCATTTCCAAGTATGAGATTTTTAATCACGTGCAAGTGCAAGCCAACAGCTCTTCACAAAAGCAGCTGCGGCGGCAGCAGAGCGGGGAGGCTGCAGCGTCCTGACCAGCGGCCAGCAGAGAGAGAGGTTTGGCAGGGGGAAAGCAGCAGCAGAACCTGCACGCCGGGGAGGCTCTTCAGCCCCCGAGGACGTGAAATCCAAGTGAGGCAGCAAAAGACTGCAAGAACCTTAGTTGGATGGAGTTTGCCAGCAGCTTTCTATCAAAGGGCTAATAGCAGAGCAACAATTTTGGCAAAATAAAGGAATGGGTACTTGGGCTCATTCAGCACTGACTGGCCATCCTGCCATTACACAGCAGGCTGCCCTCTCCGCTCACTACCCCGACGTGCAGTGAGCCGATAGGATGCTCCCTGAGCGGGCTTCGGAGGCATGGCCTCGCTCCCGCCTCACCCCACCGCTTCCACTGCAGAGAGAAGCAGCATCTCGACGGGGCGTTACCTCGTGCTGCACCTCTGGGGTTAATGCCCACGCACCACTTACAGGAGCGATGTTTGGGTTTTGCCAGGTCATCCCCATGGCTCCGTTTGTCCCCGGGGAACATCATCATAAATGAGGAGACCCACGTAGCCTTCTCCTATTTCCGATATGTAGAGACCACACGTCCTCCTGCTGGAGCCTTTTGATCTCCGGGCAAACAAGCCTTCCACACCCTGATTTTCTTCAGCTCTTATCTGGACGCACGGCAGACCACACAGCGCGCGTTTCCTGCATTAGTTCACTTGATATACATTAAGCAGGGCAAAGCTCAGTTTTGCTGTCAGATAATTTACAGAGGGACTGTTAGGAAAATAATCTCTGCATATTAACAGTAAGTCAGGCCAATACTTCTAATGGCCCTGCAAAGAGAAGAGACAGCATGCAAGTAACTGGGTTTATTGTTTGCCTAATCATTTGCAGCTGTTTTTTGCAGGCCCACTTTTTCCATAATTTACCATTCATGGGAGTTTTGCAAATAAAGATGGGAGATCACTTTTAAACGCTACTAATAAGCTAGGCAATTTAACAACGTACTAGACATGCTGCTCCAGCAATTTCAGCCTCAAGACTCATGGCTTCAGGCCGTTGCCGAGCTAAAGGCACCCCCCAGTCTGAGGCCGGGAGGATACTTGTTTGGCCAGCGAGAGGCCTTTCTGGAACGTCATTATTTCCCTGTGTCTACTCGCCTAATGACTTCAGCATCTGCGGCCCTTTCTCTCCCTGCCTTCTTCAGGAGCCTCGCACCCTGCTATTTCCTTCCTCAGCCTCCGCATCCGTTTTCGGCACAGCAGCAGGGGTGAGGCGAGAGGGACCCCTGCCCCAGGCGTGTCTTGGAGGGGGTGCAACACGTGCCTGCCTGAAACAGCGGCATGGGGGAGGCAGGTCTGCAGCACAGGCGGGAGGGAGAGGAAGGGGGAGAGAGGCCAGCAGGAAGGAATCCCTGGGGGAGATCTGGCAAAATACAGCATTTTGAGCATCAATATTGGTCATCTGTCAATGTAGATCAGGAAGGATAGTCAGTGAATATTGAAAGCACAGAAGCACTTGCTGCAGGTCTAAAGCCTGTGACCAGAACAACACAAATACGGTGGCTAAAATGTTCATGGAAGTAGACATTAAAAAAAAAAAAAAAACACAACACAAAAAACAAACTACACCAGCTTTTAACATCAATATTCTGTTCATCACAGACGGCTAGACAAGCATGAGGACCTTATTCTTGGACAAGTGCATTGTCCCCAGTGCGAGAAAACATTTTTCCCTTTAATATACTATAATAAAGAAATCTCTTCTGATAGCTCTTGCTCAGACTGGGTTCAGCTCTCACCTGACCCCTTGCAAAGGGCTTTCTCTTGAAACCAAAGCAAGTTTGTGCCAAGGAAAAAAAAAAAAACAAGAAAACAAAACACTTCAAAGACTGCTGAACACTTTGCCGCTATCTGCGAGAAGCACAGGTTATCAGAGAGTTCCCCAGCATCCACCACATAGAGGCCGGTCGGCTCTCTGGCTCACTGCTTTGTAAGGCCACAACCAAGTGGGCTCATCTGCAGCTCCCCTTGCAAAGCAGAGGTGACTGAGCTGGCCCAGAGCAAGGCCCACCAGCAACGCAAAGCATTGCGGAGGCAGTCGCTGGGACCCAGCATAGCCACAGGAGCCAGCGCCAGCTCCTTTCAGCTCTGTCCTGTAGCTGAGCTCTGAGGGTAGGGGCAGCTCCAGCATTTTGCCAAAACCACCATAGGAGCTACGTCAACTTCCATGTGCCCCGAGAGCCAAGGTCTCAGATTTCCCCAGGGTGAGGCATCACCATCTCTTGCATTACTTATGACATGGGCTGTGGTAGGAGCTTGGTCCCTCAGAGTGAACACCCGTTAGAGAGATCATTGCAGCACATGTAACCAGCCCCTGTGTAGCTCAAAATCACAAAAGAATGGCCTGCAGCTAGCTTGTGCTGACCTCCAGGCAACCACGTAACTGTGGAAAGCAGTAGGCTGAGTTAGTTGGTTTAAACATGTCTTGTGTTTAACCGTATGTCTACATGAGCTGCCATCAAATCTTTGCCCTGACATGGAGCATCCTCTGGGTCCTCTGCCCTACCACCACCCCTCCAGCAGCAGGGACTGCCCTCTGAGGAGTGCCCCAGCATTGCCCTCCGAACCAAACTGCTCTTCCTCCAGACACTACGCATGCTTAGCCTAAGGTACAACAGGAAAGCATCCTCCAGATCACGCAGAACTTCACCTGCCTGAACCAACGGCATAAACCCAAGGCCTCAGCTCAAAAGTAGCTCCAGAGCCAATAGCCAGGTTGTTTTCTCTCTGCAGATGCATGCATGGCATCCATGTTGAGAGGGCTCTGGTCCCTGTCTGGTAAGCTGCCAAGTTTATCCA
Source organism: Platalea leucorodia (assembly GCF_965183815.1). Taxonomy (NCBI): domain Eukaryota; kingdom Metazoa; phylum Chordata; class Aves; order Pelecaniformes; family Threskiornithidae; genus Platalea; species Platalea leucorodia. The sequence continues at coordinate 102,414,135 of NC_138823.1, forward strand.
TACGGGCTGTCTGCAGGCAACCCAGCAGGCAGGCGTACAGAAGGCAGCTCCCAAACCACTCTCCAAGAGCAATGTAGACCAGACCAGAGTCCTCACCTTCAAAACACTCAGCGGTGGATCACGCAGATGTTGGTTTAGAAGAACCCCAAAGCATACAGCAAAGTAGCTCGAGATCTGCTCTGCAAGGAGGCTGCCGGCTGGGTCTCCTGCACGTGTCACACCTGTGTTCAAGCACATACACAGCAAAGCGCAGAAACCAGAGGTGTCAAAGACTATGATCCGCATCCCACGTGTAAGGGAATTAATATAGCACAGGCTCGTTGCTTGTAAGCAGGGATGAGCAATAAAGAGGGCAGAGCTGCTGGGAGCACCACATGCCAAGGAAATGAGCCATGGGTGGATGGAGCTGAATACCCACGGACGCACGTGCTGCTGAGCGCCTGACACATACCTCACTCCTTTCCATACGGGAGCCCTGAGAGGGAAGGGCTATGTGTAGTCCTTCTCATTTTCTGCTGGAAGCGACAGGCTTCCAGAGAAGTAGGCATTTGCCTGAAAGCAGCAGCAAACATTAGTAGGTCAGTCGGCCCGCCACGCTCTCCTTCCCTCGCCCCCCAGCCAGGCACCGGCCCACCCCCAGCAGCCCGGTTCAGGGGCCCTTCGCAGCACGGTGGCTCTCCCCGCTGCAGAGCTGCGGCAGTATATCCGAGCAGGGATGGGTTAGTAAGTAAGTGAAAAAAGCCTAACGCTAGCCTTAAGGCCTTTGAGATGAACCACCCACCCCTCCCCCCAAAGAAAAAAACAACTCCACACCTTTTACGCAAAAAACCCTCTGCTTCAGTTTGCCCACAGAAACTCGCACTTGAGAAGTCTCTGCCAGGGAAAGGCTCTAACCCCCGTGAGCGGGTGCGATGCTACTGCAGCAGGCGGCTGCCTCCCCTCGCAGACATGGGCCCGACTGCAAGCATCAGATGTGCTTGAGGGCAAGGTCCCCAGCCAAAAGCACCCAAGAGGTGTAGCTGCCCTGCCTTCCTGGCCCTGGGATGAGCCATTTAGAACCAGGTGGTCAGGATGCTTTGAACAACGACCTCTTTGGTCATCCTGAACTAGGCCTTGTGTTGCACGAAAAGGAGAAATAGCCTTCATCCACTTCTCTTTCTCTGCAGAGAGAGAGTACTTTTAAACAGTGGATGCAAATCCTAGCTCTTGGCTTACCAATTCCTGTTTGGTGCTAACTCTGGGGCAGTGGGAGCAATAAGAGAACAGCAGGGGAAGGTGTAAAGCTCAGGCTTCTCCGAGGATGCCAGCTTTGCACCAACAATCTCTAACTGAGAAACAATGTGGAGCACAGGCGTTATTTTTAGAAATATCCTTTCTCGCAACCAAGCTGGAAGAAGCAAACACAGCAGAGAAACAGCAGGATGCAGAGATGGTATGCAGTAACGAAACCACGACCTGCGGCAGTAGAGGAAACAAGGGCAACTTCTGCATGAGGATACCGAGCTGGGTAACCAAAGCGCAGCAGCAGCGTGGCTGCTCGTCTCTGACACCACCACTTGGTCACCGAGGCAGAGGAGTTTAAATCAGTCAAATCTCTAGTCAAATCAGAAATCCTTCCCAACTAAGACAAGCAGAAAACCCTACGTATCACTGAGGTCTGAAGATATTTTCTTCCCTCAAGAACAGGAGAAGCCACTCATCCCTGCGAGTGCAAAGACAAAGGTATGGTACCCGTCCCCTAAGTACTCACAAGTAAAATAGCCATTCCCTCCTACCCCAAGCATTGACTTTGTGGTCTCCTGATTCCCAGCTCCTTGCTTCTGTGACATTCAACTGGTTCTTCCATGAAACCGCTTCAGCTGAAGGCTGGGGTACTTATCCCTCCCTCCCGAGGCTGGCTGTTCCCAGCCTCTCACGCAGGAGTCCCCAAGCCTCCCACCACCGTATCTCCTCCCACGCCGCTGCGGTTCCCAGGCTGCAGCTGTGAGAAGCAGGGAGGCTGAGCCTCACTCACACAATTCACCTGTGCTGGGAAAGTGAGCCGAGGCCAGGAGGAAGGGGCACAGCCAGCCAGAACGGCTCCGCAAGAGCTACGGCTGCGTAGCTTGGACGGGTTTGTACGGGTTGAAGCTTGGAGGGTGAAGGAGGAAGGGAAGGGGAAAGGGAAAGGGGAAGGGGAAAGGGAAAGGGGGCAGCCAGCGGTGCCGGCCACGCTGCCGGGGCCAGTTCTGACCCCACACCCCCGAGAGCCGGAGTCGCCGTGTCGCAGCTGTCACCTGGGGAGCAGCTGGATCGGCCGCCAGCACGCAGCAGGCGTGCTCACGGTGTGGGCAAGTCTTGCTCAGCTGTAGGAGAAAAGGGGGGTTGGGAGTAGTTTTCTTAATGACTAATCTCAGTGAGATGACCTTTTTCTTTTTTTTTTAACTCTTGCTTAAAAATAAATGATGTAATCTTAGTGTTTTTCAGCTCGACAGGATCTATCCTATCAGATAATGCATTGGATTTGGAGTATGAGCTTCTAGCAATGCTTTTTCATTCTGTGGAGTTGAATAGTTTCTGAAGGAGGAAGAAACTCAAATGTTTTCATATTTGAAAGCTGACAAGTTGTTTTTTTGGTTTCTGGTATAGATAGTATGAGAAAGAAGAGAGAAGGAATAGCCCTAAAAAGATTTTAAAGCAATGCAGTGAGTCTTAAGAAATGTAGTTTCCCTTAGCCTCTTCTTATGAAACCTTTTGTTTCATAAGAAACACCTCAGCGCAGTCTCCCACTATGAGGACAATGTGATTTTACTCCAAATAGTGAGGCTTGAAGTGTTTTAGACATAGGGGCAAAAGTCACTCTCGTCGTCAGTTTAGAGCTCCAGCACCAATTTAATCCGTACCACCCACGCTGACTCTGCCTCCCTTCCTGCAGGCAGCCGGCCGGCGGGCGCTGCTGGTACCACTGCAGCCCCCGCAGCCCCGACACCTGAAGGCCGATCCACTGACCGCAGCAAAGTTTGGGTTGGTGGTGCTAGGGCCCTTCTCTCCGCTTTGGCACCGTCCTCTTTAATCCAGCTGACGCAATCCAATTACCTCCCAGTCCCTTTCTAACTTTCCCCCACACACGTCCAGTGTTCCTCAGGAAACAGGCTGAAGGAGAGGAAAACCCCAGACCACAAGTAGCGCAGTGAAAAAAAGGACACAACTCTGTTTGCAGAGACGTGCTTTTTGTTAACTAAAGCACCCTGCCACTTAACAGTGCAGGTTTTGATTTACATACCACCTCTGCAAGCTACACTTTATTTCACGCTTGTTTAAAAAAAACTAAGTGCCTAACTGCGTGGCAAGGGCAGCTACAGAATAACTCCTAGTGTTCGCTTTCTTCCTCTCTGAACAGACAGGAGGAAATCAGACCGTGCTGAAGAGGGAACGACATTTTGGACATGGTCCACCATTCATCCAACACCACTCGAAGTTGTTACAGGGTCAGCAGTGCTTTGGTATTATGTTATTTATGCTTTATTGCATGCTGTTACTGCCTTTTGCAAGCGCCAGCCAAAGTTTCTCCTTTCTGTGAAAGTCAGCTTCTTCAAAGTAGGAGAGAAAGGGGAAGGACTTTGAACCCGATCCCAAGTGGACATTATCCTTCCACATCATCCAATTTTAGGCTAATTCTTAAGGTGCCTCTTCCATTAAGGGTGACTCAGCCAGGATCCCAGGTATTTTGTATCATCCTCCGGAGGGCAATTTCTCCCCAGTCACGACCTGGAGAGCCTAGAGGACCAGAGCCAGTATAACCACCGAGGCCAAATGTGTTAAGTGCGGTGGTTTGAAGACCTGGCTGCTGCTTTTTTGCACACCTGGAAGCCTGGAACAGGGCAGGACCGCTTTCCTGGAAATCCCCAGTGCAGAAGCTGTAACTTGGGTGTTCAGGAGAGGAATTTAGCCTTCGACAAGACTTTTTCATGTTTTATTTTGGAGTATGGAAAAAGTAAATGCCTTCAAAAATTGTTCTACAGAGGGAGCTTGGATTAGGAGCTTGACTTCACTGCTGCACACGTGTATCAGTGCCAGCACAAAGGCTGCGGTCCAGAATATGAGAGTGGGCGTCCAGGCAAACAGTTCTTACTGAGGAGAGACCTGATATTGGTTTTTACATTGAAATGCATGGACGCTAATCAGAGAGTTCACAGTATAAATAGTATGCATAAACCCTGTGCCTTTGAAAATCTATTAACCATAATCATGAATCTACATGTTCTCGATATACAGAACTGTGAATCATTTTATAGAGGATTAGATTCCTTCTAGTTTATATCAAACAAGAGACTTTGAAACCTTTTTAGGATTACAGAGTAGAAGCTCTCAACTAATAAAACCTGTATTTTGAATTAGATTTCGGGAAAAGTGTAATTGAATTAGGGGTTCATTTATAAAATATCAGAGCTAAGTATCATCACAGCTGTAGGTGACTGCAAGAAAAATGTGAACATTTACAGGCATTCCTAGTAACTGCATAGGTTGCTGGAAGTCTGCCTACTGTTTCAAAATACCCCTTTCTTTAAATCAGATGTTCCCTGTAGCTAGTGCTAAAGACCTTTGAAAGTTTTGGTAGCACATGTTGTAGTAAAGACTTGTACTTTCTTACTTGAATTTTCCAAACCCTGTCCATTTACTTATGACCCAACATAGCTCCCAGTCAGTTTTAGGCTGCTATTTCCATTTCACTTCAGGGCTTCAAGCACTTTGAGCTTGGCTCAGCAAAGCACCGAAGTATACACATAATTTAAAAAGATATGTCACCCTTTTTATGAGGCTAGTTATTACTAGATTTAGCTATATTTTCTTGTATAATTATAGCAAATTTCAGCTACAATCAGTTACATTTTTCCCATCACTAACAACATAACAAGATTAGATTATTATACATGCACATTGTTTATGTGTGCAGTACGTGTGAACACACAGCAAATGCGTTCAGTTACAGTGTTCACACACGTCTGTAAGGTTAATGCATACAACTATGCACACGCACAATAATCTAAAGACAGCGGACGGCTTCACTCTCTACTGCCATGTCTAAAGCACTTGCTTTGATTAAAACTTAGACTGAAGGCTATCAGCCACCCAAAACAATACATCCTTGAGCTGCATCCCATTAAATCATTCTGATTGCTACTGCTTAATAAATACACCCTTCCTCGAAGTATACTTTATATTGTACTTACATTTATTATCTAACGGTTATTTCAATGTACCTTTGGGATATAGTCAGTCAAAATACCCAAGCAACAATCCTTTCCCCATATTTTCAAGTAATCAGAACACTTACACTTATTCTTTTTTCCTTCTGCACACAGGCTTATTTTGCTTTACTTTAGATGAGACTGAGCGGGGATTATATTTTCCTTATTTTTACCCATTTCTTTCTGGAAACGAACTTTATTTTAGCTCTGATATGTCAAAGAACCAAAGCATTATGTAAAATTTAATGAAAACTGCAATCCTATGGGATTTAAGCATATGCTTTAAAGCTTTGCTGAAATTAGGAATTTCAGCAGGGAGACATCTAGAAGTTTTGGTAGTTTTTCTCAAGCATTGGCAGTGAACAGATAAAACTCATGTTATTTGCTGAGTATCAGCTGAAAAGTAGATACATACTGATAATCCAGTCCTAACCTGAATGATAACATTAAAAACCAGTCACCAGTTTAACTGTGCTGTTATTCTTAGATTTGTAACTACGTAACAGCTAAATTGTCAGCATATTTTCTTTCACAGTTGCAATACGAAAACTACCAAATCTGATTTTTTTTTTTTTAAGTTCTAGTTATGGGAGAATCCTGTCAGCTGCGAAATCACCAGGTTTATAAAGTCAGTCACCCAAAGACAGACTTAACATCAAACAGGCCTTGATATGAGACAAAACACAGGAATATCTGTATGCTAGTTCTCTTTAATAGCAAATTATTTTTAAAAATAAAACTGAAACAAGAAAACAAGTCTTAAAAAAACCTCAGAACTGCTGCATATAAGCTTAATAAAATAACATTAGATAAGCTTAACAAAATAACGTATTTCTCATGTAAAACTGAGTTTAGGCATCACACACCGCAAATCCAGACAGAAAAACTATTAGCAAGACTACCTGTATGCTTCTTGTTTAATTTCTACTTTAACATCAGAATTATCTGCTATGCATAAACTAATTTCTCTATATAAAAGAACCTGATACAAAATTCATGTGATCAGTGTTGTAAGGTAAATGATAAAATGGTTATATCTCTATTTCCAAAAAGTCTGATTTGCTATTCTGAAGAAATATATCCTGTTTTTATTAGAAAAAAACAGAGGACAAAACATTTTAAAGGCTGAATAACACTCATAGGGATTTCATGTTCCCATGAAAGAAAGTGATCATATTATATTTCCCTAGAATTTAGTTTAAGCTTTTAAATTACTCTTATTGATATGTGTAAGTCTTTTAAGCATGGAAGACACTGAACATTTGAGGAAAAGGGAAGAAATGATAGAAACTGCTGGTGGACAGCAGGGAGAAAAGTATCACCACACAAATCCCTCAGTTTCTTCTAAATGTTGTTTCTAGGTACAACATTTTGAGGCAATCGTTCTCCAAATTAAGTATCTCCATCAGATATTTTTGGGTGTCGATTTAACTTCAAACTTTTGAGGATGAAGAACATCCCAGAGGTTATTCAAGTCTTAATCGGCAATAAGACAACAGCAAGTAGAGCCCTGTATTTGGTACACCATTAACTTCTAGCAAAGAGCCCATTCATAGTAATGTCAATACAAGATTACTGTCATTTGTCTTGATTCAGCAACATATTTAAGCCCATGCTTACTGGTAAGCATATGAGCTATTCAGCTCTAAGTGAGCAAAGATGCAGCATTAGCCATTTTCCTTGGTCAGCTTTGCACAGAAGGTTCAGCGGGTAAATTCCCCTAAGCTCCCCAAGGAGATGGAGCTGCCTTCTCTGGCTGGTTAAGTATTGTTTGAGGGCTTTTAATGCTACTGCATATATTATTCCAGTGCAGGATTAACTATAAAGGTACCTAGAGTATTCCTGCATGTCATTTTTCCTCACTAGCATGTACAGTTATTTTATTCATTCTCTTTGAGGGTGGGGGAAGGGTTGGTTTTTTTTTTTACTTCTGCTTAACTTTAAATGTCTTCTTAAATCCCAGTAAATCAAAGATATTTGAGCATAGACTTAATTGCTGTATCAAATAAAAGAAGCATACATACTTGCTTATGAGCTTGGCTAAATTAGGAGCTTATTTTGAACTGATCACAAATGTAATATTCCCTCAGATCTTTGTCAGACAGTTCAACGAAGGACACACGAATCACAGACAATTCAGAGATGCCACAGGGCAAACTCTTCTAACCCCGTCCCTATGGTTTTTAACATTATGTTTTTTATACTTACATTGCCAATACTCAGAAACATGCTGAAGGATCTCTACGTATTTCTACTCCATTGGAAAAATATATTTAATAGTTAGTAGAAAAAGTGAAGATGTCTTTATGAGTTTCAGTCATGACAAGTGGTTCTTCACATTCCTCAAACAGTGCTTCAAGTTCAATTTGTGCATAAATGTAATTTTTGTCTTAATGGCATGAAATCAACAAAAATGACATTTAGTTTCTCATAGTAATAATTTACCAGCATTAACTATAAGGATACCCACTATTTCTTTTGTATAATTAATGAAATTATGCTCAGGGCTGTATTTCTATGAACTACAAATTATTCCCATTACCAACAGAGAAACCATAAGAGCAATGGAATTGGTGTCATTAAGAGAACTAATACTGTGGATCAATGCCTTATTTACTAATGCAAATTAAGCTGCAGCCTATCAGGAGCCAGCTTGCTCAAAGAGATGATGATACACTTCCAACCATTAAGGCTATGTGAAGGATTCATAAATGCAGCAACTGCTGCCGACTTTTACAGAAAACTGGGGGGCTCATCCTAACATGTTTCATATTAAAATGGCTCCGTTGACAGCAACGGTTTCATGGCAATTTCAGTCTGAATCCAGGCCTATTCATTTTTTTTTGTTAATATATTAAATTTCACATAGACTGAATTACAAATCCAGCCAAACTCAACTTTTGAAACTAACCTGCTACATACTCTGCCTTTACTTTTTTTCACTATGATAACAATTCACTGTTTAGTGAATCGGTGCAGGGCAATCAACAAAACTTTCTGTAAATGGGAACAAGCTGCAGTATTGGAGGCTGTCTACATACATTCATAGTGCTAAATAAGTGCTATTTATGAATGTAAAAACTAATGAATCTAATTAATATATTGAATATCCACTACTTAGTAACATTAGGACTGACATCTCATTATAGTAGACCATTTTTTGTGGGTGTAAGTCCACTAAGTGAGGAACATATTCTGATTATACCTTAATATTATGCCTGGAAATCATATATATTATGGGGCATTTTAAAGGAAAAACTACATATGCCCTCATTAAAAGTAAAAAATCATTTCTCTTTTCTGAACAAATCAGCAAAGATGTTTTGACATTGAATTTGGGTAGTTTTTTTTTTCTTTTTTCAGGAACAGTGTCATTTTTTGTGGTTATTCTATTACTGCTAATCATCTTATACCACAGAATCGTTCATTTATTTCTAATACGAGTATACTGTACTCTTGTATGTCCCCCCTCAAATTCTATCGGAAAATCTCACCTTGTAAAAATAATTCAATATTCTTCTAGTAGCTATTAATGTTTGTTTTCTATATCAGTCCATATGGCATTGCCACCTCAAGACTCAATATGTGAGTACTCAACCTATCTTCCCATTATAAGTTATCAATCACAAAAAATAACATGCTTTATATTTAAAGTACTATAATGTTTCATTTTCTGCTCATTACATTTTTTCTATCTATGCAACTGCAGCATAGTCATTGCTCTGGTCATTTTTTTCACTTTCCTGTGGGCTGGTGATTGTCACCCTTGGATTTGTGGATGTTTTTTCAAGATGGGAATCAACCTAGAGAAAAAGGACAGGTACTGTTAACTTCATTGAGTAACAAAGATTTCATTTCAATAAAGTGTTAGCACTTCATCCTAAAATTTCCACAAGGTATTCCTAATGTGAAAAAATGTTTTCCGAGAGCGATCACATCAATGTTTTTATTTACCTTATACTTATATACCTTCCAAAGGAGAAAGTACTTAAATTAGAGGTTCCCCCCCAGTTCTTTCATCAAACATCCAGTTACCCACATATCCATTTAAAGTGAATGCTCACTCACTTTCTCCACTTCCATAAATAACTTCAGCTTTTCTAAAAACATAGAAACAAAAAAATCAATATATCAAGCACAGAATAAATTCAGGGCCCAAGAAAATGTCACGTCACTCCGCTCTCTTGGAAAAATGTTCTTGTGTGGCATACAGAAACAGAAGAAAGCCCAGTTGCAAGGTGCAAGAAACCATTCCCAGCATCACAAGAAGCAGAAGAAGAGTCCGGTTTTCAGCAGCCTATAAGCAGGCAATATGCAGCAAGGTGTTCTGCTTCCAATGCTCAAAAAATCCCACTCTTCCCAGATCTTGTTTTGAGGATCTTGTTCATCTCCACTGTCTTTTCCGATTTCTGAGAAAGGAGATGAAACTTCCACAAAGCAATGGCAAGAGCCCTTTATGAAATGCAACTTCTGTGAAAGTCAATTCATCAAAATAATGAGGCACTGTGGTTTCATGAACACACCCTTCTGCTCTGTCCTAAAGGACAATGTAGTATGGAAATATATAATGATTATGCTTTTCTGGAAATTGCTAGAATTTTTTTTATTACTTTTTTTTCAAAATTCAGCATACTCAGGAAAGCAGGAGATGCAGATTCATCAAATAGCAAGAAACATCTGCTTTCTCAGTTGGAGGGCATATAATGTAATTAACGATGTAACTGATCTATACAGACGGAAAACAGCTTTTCCCACAAACTGAAGTTCTCACAAATGCTCTCAGGACCTTATCACGAGTGAGCTACTTAGAGACTAGCTGAGAAGTCTATCTGAGAAGGCTGAGATGAATGAGGAACAATAAAACTTAAGAACAAGTGAAAGAATAAACACTCACCTGGTTCTGACTGTCAGATTTCTTTTCTTTTATTTCTTCTTCAGGCTGAAGTTCACCTTGGTAGTTCAAGTGCTCTATTCCCTCACCATTTTCTTCATTTTTCTTGCCATTTAAATGCATAAGTTCCTCTTCCTCTGCTTGGTCAACATTCTCTGTTTCTTCTGCTTCATCTTCATAATTCTCATTTAATTTCTTCTTGTTTTCTTCCACTTCACTCCTTTCTTTAACAGTTTCCCCACTTTCCTCTCCATTCAGTGCTGGATATTCTTCCTCTCCTTTATATGCCTCCTCTCCCCTGTCATTTTCCTCTTCTGCATTTTCTTCTTCATCTACAGTTTCTGCTGGCCTCTGGTGAAAGGAAAAGCAGCAGCGTTATGAGGCATTTTTAATCAGAATGCTCCACGCAATTCTGAAACGTGACAGACATCAAAATCACAGTTACATCATTACTGGGGAGTAAGTATGCTGATTTGAGGTTTGTCTACATGGACAGAAAATGACGCTCCTGTACTAACACCCCATCACGCACCCTCATTCTACATTAAAAAGTGTGTTAGTGAGATTTAAATGTATTGCACTGGGTTAATCCATTTGACCATACTCAAAAGAACTGGAATGAGCTAGATTTAATTAATACAGCAACAGCTATTTTGTTCCAGCTATTCCAGGGTCTCCGACATTCGAGCGTTTAGTATGCACTTGTTTATAAAATCCTGTCACAATAAAATATCATACATCACTAGCCCACAAACTGTTCCCCAGGAAGCATTTTACCTATGGACCAAGCCGGGCCATGCCAATTGGTTCTGTTGTGCAGCCTGTCGTCTTTGCATCCACAGAAAAGTATCAAGAGAGATGAGGTAGACCTACTGGTCACTTCCATAACATCATTCCCCTTCCCAAAGACCCCTATGTAGGGTGGCATGGTTAGGATTTATTTGACATTTAGCAATTCATTTTTCCTACACAGAGTCAGACCAGCAGACAGGAGGAACAGGATCTTGTCCCATATTGAAGAAGAGTAAGCAGAAACTCATTGTAGATAAAGCTGCTAGCAGCATCATTTCATGACAACCTGGAAGACTGATGCACATACTATCTAGTTTTTGTCATTTATCTTCCAGTTTCAGCTTTGAAGATTCACCTGACTATTCAGTGAACCAATGCCCCTGCTGCCAAGATGACTTATGCACTCATGCTAAGGTTTGAATGAAAGTAAAGAGAAAAAGAAAATCCCACAGGAGTAACAGGGTGTCTACCTCCCACACAGCCTCATCAGACTCTAAATCTAAAGCAAACAAGCTGAGAGCAATAGATTCTCTCTTAATCAAAAGTGTTTGGAATTTTACTATCATTAGCAGCTCTTTTAAGCAGGCAGCTATCTGCTACAGACCTGTAAGTTATGTCTTCTAAAAAATCTCTTTCCCTCACTAATACTAACATTTCAAAAGAATTCTCTCATCACCTTCAACATATTAGTAAAAGCCAGTTCTGCAATACCAACAATTGACTGAAGCCTCTTGATGAAACACCTTGCTTTTGCTTTCCTATCTAAGTAGCAACATAAGACAACTTTATTATGCCAGTGCACAATACCGCGTTGACACAGCTTCAAAAAGGACAAGTTATTGTGTTGTAATAATCCATAGAATGATAAATTACTAGAAATATTACATTGTTACCTGACCAGATAGATAATGGCTCCATAAGTAATTTTTGAAGTGCAGTAGTCTCTGTGTGTGTTTTAGTCAAGCCTTCCTGACTCACTTTCATCTGGTAACATCAAACTGGCCTTATTACCACTAAAATAAAAATTAAACAAGCCAAGTCTTTACAGACACTTTCAAAGAAGGCACCATCCAGAGCAAACTTGAGCCAACTTTGGTAACCTCCAGCACATAAAGATAGCAAAGAATCTGTAGATCCATAAATTCTCAGAAGTTACCTGTTAGTCTCACACATGTGACCTGCTCATTTGTTTTCAGTCTGCTGAGGAAATTAGCAGCTCTGGATTCTGACCAGAAACAGGGGACGGCGGGGCAAATTAAATGCACCAGCATAGAAGCACAACAGACATTTGAGGGGCAGTAACTTCCTAAGGTGCTGTGCTAGCTAGACTCATTAGGCCTTATCTGTCTAAAATAAGAGTGGATGCAAATTTTTTAAGAGTCAAAACTGAGTAACATAGAAGATAAACACAGCGTTATTGAACCATACCCAGAAACTCACTGGAAGCTCACAGGGAACTGGCACGAAATAACATTCAAATTTCAACTAATTTAACTTGGCCAGTCAAGCTAAATTGCCCGAAAAATAATAGTACAAAACAAGATCAGTAAAACAAATCCCATCAGTGCAGGTATAATGTTTTTATAGTAACTGAAATTTCAAGATAGCTGAGCATATTACTACAACGGTTATTACTACTACAAACAAAAATAAAAAGTCATGTTACAGCTAATAATTGGAAAGCAAAATGTATTCTTCATTTAGTCTCCTTTCAAGCTGCACTACATTAGAATGGACATTTCAAACAAGTTAAAATCAACATTGATCCAGAGGAAAAGACCTTCCGCAAGGTAATCTAAAATGCAGTATGGTCCCCACTGCATGCAGAGTCATAGGTAGGCTTGGAAATGTGAATATGACCGCAGACTGTGCACTTCAGAATGCACAGCAGACCGAAGACAGGACTGTAGGGAGGGAACTGAAGGCCAAAATCAGCCACCAAATCATATATTGCTCTTTACATAAAAAGTGTGATACTTTCTACTGTATCTTATTGATCTACTAGCTATGCATAAACTAGCATTCTCTATTTTAAGCACACCTTCTTCACTGAGAAAGATATATACTTAGCAAAAGTTAGATTTTTAATGTTTAGGGAAAGAGAATGTTCATGTGCATATATACATGCAGGGAGGAAAACAGAAAAAGGGAGAAAACCAGAGGTTTTTATGGTCCAAAGCCTGTAAAAGCTGTACATGCTTAACTTTGCCTTCTTGAACAGTTTCAGTGATTTCAGTAAACCCAAAATAGTGAGCTAAAGCCTACATTAAAGTGCTTGCTGGGTCAGGGTATAATTCAAAGTCCCCTGGGGTCAATGGGAACCTTTTCACTGAATTCAATAGACTCCAGCCATCCCTCCACCTACAACTGTACAAAATGCCTATTATGTATACATCAAAGTTAGGGCAAATTGTCTTCTCTCAGTCAGAATAAATCAGGATGGGCAAAACAGGTATGCCGATTCAGACCTACATGTCCCTGCAGAAATTATCAGACTCATTTTTAGAAGTCAGCAATGATCTTGTATACTTAAGGAAAAGCAGTGACATTTCACATCTTGGTTTTCAGCTTTTCATCAGTCATCTTTTAAATAACCAGAATATTCCCAGTAAGGGCTTCCTATACGGAATGCATTGGCTGGATAGTCAAGACAGATGTGGGACTTTGCTGCTCCTCTTTGCACTCAAGAAGTCAGAGTTCGGCTTTCAGCCAGCATGTTGGCTCACAAGGAGTCGTAAAAGCATATTACATTTGGGACTCTGGTAAAAGCTCAGGGCATAGCAAATCCAGAGAACCAACTATATCTCCAGGCCTGAGTGACTGAGGTCTCTCACCACTTTGTAACACAACTAAATGAACATGAGCATCAAATATTAATACCAACATGTCGACATGAGAGATTCCAGGATCATAACAGAGAACAAGGGGCACTTCAAAAATTCATGTTGGGAGCACCCAGCCAGTTGTAGCCCAGGGTAACTAAACATGTATACTGTAACGAACTACAGAATAAGTGTTCCTGTGTTACTTCAGTCCTGTGTCCACATCACAAAAACCAGCAGCACAACTTGAACTTGACAGCAATAAACCGAGGACTGGAGAAGCATGAGGTGACTATATTCTTATTCCTTGAGGTAATTCTCACGGAGAAGTAAGTGACTTCTAGGACAGGGGACTTTTCTGGTGGCTGTGATGGATTACCCTCATTCCTCCTATAGTCAGAACTACTTATAGTAAGGTTTGTAATTTTGCTGTTTGTATGGTTGCAAGAAAATAGGAAGTAACCTTCTTTCTGGTATTGCTGGCTGCATCTTTCAAGTGAAGATGATGCTTTTGCAGTTTCCCAGTTGAAAGTACAGTAGCTAGAATAACTAGTCTTCAAACCATTCCTTCATGACTATGAGCACAATTCTTTGCTTGTCATGGACTAGCAATAAAAAGACTCACTGACAAAAGACTTGTAAGTGTATATTGAAAGGCATATTCAACCAAAGGCACGCAGAACAACTGAAGTCATTCTCAACTTCATGCAAAACATGGACTCAGCTTGCCTTCTGGAAACCTCCTGACTTACCAGCAGATTGATGAAGAATAGAGTGAATTTCATTTTGCATTCAAGGAGTATGATTGCTTGATGGTATTTTTAATCTCAGCAAAAACAGAGCGTTTAAAAAAGAAAGATGTATTCTAATTACACTCATCATGCTATCATTCATTAAGAGCTACATTACCAAATGCTATCATCATTCAAAAGCAATAAGTCAGGAAATCTTCAGACATTGAAGCATTTGGCTGCTTTTCCCCTAGGGATGCTCATGTAACCTCTCAGAAGGTTTGTACATGACTGATACTAGAATATTGAAAAGTGCAGTATCGCAAATCATTTAAGGCAGAAATTATTTTGTACCATTAATGTAAAGCATAATTTTGCTTTACTGAAGACATTTGGCAATGTTTACTTGGCTAATGGTCACAACAGACAAACAATGAGGTAGACAACAAAAATCTTAATGGTCACAAATACCGACATGAATACATCTCACAAATGCAGCATCAGGAACACTTAACTTTGATTGCACCAAACCTCTCCAGAACAGAGCTGCCCCTGCTCCTACCCAGTCAGGAACGCTTTGTATCTGCACTGCACGGATTCCAATAGCAAAACATTTTGTTCCCGAACCAGATAGGGTTGCTAAGTGACAGCAGCCCTCTTTTCTGCCACATCATTTACAAAACCCAGGCTCTTGAAAACAAGCAAATGAATAGTTAAGGGTTCATCAGTCTTACACATCCCACATAGTAAATGCGCTGTTGTTCCTGAAGGCAAAAAAGTTTTTATCCCCACAACATTTAAACTCCAGCCTTTTTATGAGTTGGATGAGATATTTATTTAATTTTTTACAACAAATGCAGCACCGGAGTCCACAGAGTCTAATTTTTCATAAGATCAGAGCACCCAGAAATCTAACCGGAATGAATGGAAACGATGTAACTTGAAGAGTAGAAAAAACAACTTTTCAAACTCCATTTCTCAGTTTCATTGTGTGGTAACTGGAAGCGTGCACAATTCCTTAATCACAAGATGGCCATGGCAGAGAAGAAAACATCTGATCAGATCCTTACTTTTTTAAGATGTACCTAAGTCAACAATATTTTTCTCCATCTATTTCACTGACAATCATGTCTAGTTTTTCCATAACATTTTCCATGTGTACATTAAAATTTACCTAAACTTCACACCCCACAATACAGTATGATCTGTTCAGCATCCCTGTAGACAATGAGAAGATTGATAAGCATTTAAAAAGAAGCCCTACTGAGGTTGCAAAAATACAGAAATTATTTTTTTTTTCGGAAACAGGCTCTTCTACAGTGCATGAAAAATGCCCTAGAAGTTAAGCAGTTTGAGAAATTGTCTGCTCTCAATTGCTAGATTTTTTCAAGACAGGTACACACAGAGAGAGGTAACTTTTTTCAAAGTTATATGAACACCAGTTTTACAACAGAACTGCATTTGCAGGCTTCACTCGGAAGAAGTGAAGGCCACACAGGCCTTTAAAGAAAAGATCAGATCCTGCTGCTACAGCTTCAGAAATCACAGTCATCCAATGCAGAAACCAAGGGAAGATCTCTGTTCTCATGCTGAGCTGCAAGGAACCAACCAGAATAAGTTTCCCTATCTCACAAAGACAAACAATAAAAAAATTAAGTGTAAATCAGTGGAGCTGAAAGAAAAACATGCAGGGAAAAATCTTATCTGCTTGTCAACACTCAAAATCCAGAAAGCTTAAATTACAGCTGCATCATCTGTAGCGAAATTTGAGCATAAAAACTTTTGCATGTATTCTTTCCAAATGCCATTTTGAAATCCTTACTGATGTAGTGCAAAATGTTTCCTCATGAAAAGTTCCAGCCTTTTTAATCAAGGAATGTCTCTTCAAGCAGTCAGCCTGTTCTAATGTTGAATCAATGCAAGCTTTAACATTTTGCCTTTAGCTATAGGGAAGGTAAACATTTTGTTCTGTTCACTGAGGTGAATCTTGGGTCTCTAAAGAAAAATGCATACTTGATAATGAAAACCGCAAATGAAAGGTGCAAATTTTCTGCTACTGATGATACATTCCAGCTAGAGAGAGCACCTAGGGGAGCTACACAATCTCACATCACATCACAGCCCAAGAAATGGGGAATAATGAGTGGCATCAGGACCGCGTTAATCAGTGGACATGTCTGTAATAATGAAAAGCAAATGGCAAGTGAAAGAACCAAGAGTGTGAACATCTGCAAAAAAACCCAAATCAGTGCCCATTGGACAAATTTATCATCCAGTGATTTTTCCAAATAAACACAGAGAGAGGGAGACAGGGATGATGAATCTGGAGGGGAACACTCCTCCACCCCGCCTCGATTCATTCTACATCACTTACATCTTAATAGCCAATATCATATACCCCATGACAAAGTAGGCTGGCACAACAACATTCCTTGTAGGGATCATGCACTGGACAACTTCGTATCTTGTAACTCTCATGCCTACCCCACCTCCCAAGGGCTCAGTGTGGGAGAACAACAACCATGCTTATGGAAATGGATGAACCAATGCAAACTTGCGGTGTTATTTTAATACTATTACTACCAACTGCTGCTTTTGTATTTCACAACTTTTATAAAATTAAAGAGAAAGTCGTAATTTGTTCTGAAAGCTTTAGAAGTTAGAAAATTTTATGTCTCAGAAAGAGTTACTTTGAATATATTATTATCAGCAAACTCAAAGTAACACACTTAATTACCATTTCAAATAAGAAACTTGTATTGTTTTGCTGCCTCCCTACCAAGAACTGCAATAAAACCACCTTGTTCCCTTGCTATTTGCACAACTGATTTCATAGACTGTCATCAGTTCCCATGGATGTTGACACAGTGATGTAAACAACCAACCTGGAGTAAGTCTGCACGTCAAAGGAAGAAACTACCCATTTTGTATTTGGAAGCCGAAGTCTCGGTACGGAATACAGAACAGAAGGGTCTGATTTGGTTTTAGGCAAAACACTGATTTTTCCTCCTTGATGTTCAATTACAACTGTCAGCTAGTCTGGAGTAAAGCAAACCCTGTTCTTTTAATGTGTTCTCAGCTGGCAGACAGCATTTTACAGACTAGGACATAAGCGGGTGTCTAGCCAGTATTACACTAAGTTTAGTTAATGGCTAATCTGGCATTTGTTCAACCATGCACTTCAAATGGCAAGACAGAGAAGGTGCATAAAAAGAAAAAAGACTAAGCTCTGTCTTCACCACCTCATTTATGTGGCTGATGGAAATGATAGCATATCAGAAGTGTCAGCATTCTAGTGAAAGCTGACATGTAAATATTTATGCATTATGCAAGATAGTCAAGCCCTGGCTGGCTGTCCTTTTCCATATTTCTAGCAATAACAGAAAATGCAGTTCAGATAAGAAAAAGCTATAAAGCTTTACATCACAGAACTTAAAACAATTTAAAATGGTCATTATTAAGAACCTGAACATGTAAAATGCTAAATGCTTCCAAGGTCTGAGTAACCTCAGTTATCTGAGGATAAAAAGTACTCAGTGCTACTCAGAAGGACCTGGCTTCTTGCCAGATTACCTAGGAAACTATACATGAAGCTTTAAAATGAGAAATAAACCATGGCTTGAGTTGCAATAAATTTTGGTGCTTTATTTGGCTTTTCTGAAAATATGAAAACCAGATTATTAATAGTGTGCAGTTCTGATTTTTTTTGTTCTCCTCCACCCCCCTCCCCCCCCCCCCCCAAACACACCTGCTTCCAGTTCCTTGTCCAGATAGCAAAATCAGTTAGTAGCAACTGAAAAATATTTCCATCTGAGGATGATGCATGGGCCTTTGTACATGAGCTTAGAGGTATCGAGCAAGCTCCTAGCATTGAAAGCTTGCCAGCACAACCGATGCTCACTGGCAACTCTATCAACAACCACAGCTACCACTGTCAAGTACAGAAGTGGCAGTGGAGAGTTAGCTATTCTCCCCTCCCTAGTGACAGTCACCATTTTCTGGCTGAGGCAAACTGGTGAGACCCACTGGCAGAGAGGTTGCCTGTAGCATCTCTGTGGAGAAGTAAGGCTGCCACCTCCAGGGCTCTTGGATTTCACATTAATTGCAGTCAGCCTAAAAACTAAGACCTGACAACACAATTTACGCTGTCTAATGCTTTATGCTACCCAGGGGAATTCTTTATGCACCTTCAGAGGCCAATAAACAGGCTAATCATTTCTCAATTTGATTATTATGCTATCAAGACCAGGGCAGGATATACTTCAGGATGTCATAAGAAACAAAGATTAAGGCGACAGGCGGCATGTTCTTCCCCAATGTCAGTACTATCAGTACAACCCAACGCATCCTAATTATCACACCACCTCACAAGGACAACTGCAATTAACAGGGCTGATGAGCCCAATGGTGTTGAGCACATAAGTCTCTGAGGCCGGGGCAGGTATTTGCTGTGAAAAGACACAGCTGTAGTATTCCATATACCAGGGATCAGGACAGTCATGCTCTTGCCTCTTTCAATCACTTGATTCATGCATCTTCAAGAACAATATCTATAAAATAGCTGAGCAACATTCCTTCACATTAAAGTGAATAAATCACTGAGAATGATCCTTCTTAGAAACAGCAGCCTAAAATAAAATTGAGAGATCCAGATTTTTTTTTTTGGCAGATGTGTATGGTGCCATTCTTCAAAATGGCTACAGGAGCAACTTCATATGTGGCTTTTGTTAATGTACAGACTGGTATTGCAGGCAGAAATTAAAAGAAAGTACAAGATGATAAAACTTCTGTCTACTTTCTCCTCAGGCATTTTTTAAAGGCAGGAGACAAGAAAAATGTATATGTCTAGTATTCTTTTACCCAATTCAAATAAATTGAAAAAAACCAGCCAGCTAAATAGTAAGCACAAAACCCAAAAGCTTACTAAAAAGAAAAGTTAATTATAGGACTGAAATAATCAAAGATGAACAAATACAGAATCACAGAAAAATTAGGTTGGAAGAGACTTCTACAGCAGTGGTCTCCAAACTGTTTTGATTGCGCACCCCTATCAGTAAAAAACTTTTGAGCATGTACCCCCAATATATGTATATTTACTTATTTATAAATTATATACATGTACTACTCAAGTTCTAACATTTTCTTCCTGCACTCCAATGGATTGTCTTTCACACCCCCTGGGCTGTGCACACTCCACTTTGGAGACAACTGCTCTAGAGATCATCTAGGCCAGTGCCCTGCTGGACCAACTTCAAAGTAAAAATAGGTTGTTTGAAGACCTGTCCAGTTTAGTTTTAAAAATCACTGAAGATGAAGATTCCCCACTCTCTCTGGACAGGAAAGTGCTCACAGTTCTCACCATTGAAAACATTTTTCATATGTCAAATTAGTGTCTTCCTTGCTGCAAATTCTGACCATTACCTCATCCTTTCGCTGTGCAACACAGAGAAAAGGCTGGCTCTGTCTTCTCTGTAACTCTATCTGTAGCTGAAGAGAGCAATTTGATCTGCCTTCTCTTGCTTAGCCTTTAAGGTGAAACAAACCCAGTTCCCTAAGCTTCTCCTTGTGTCGTAGCCTCTAGCCCCCTAAATGTTTTAGTGTGTTGCTGCGCTGGACTCTCTCCTCTTTGTAAATACCTCTTTTGTACTAGGAAGGACTCATAACTGGACAAAATATTCTAGACGCAACCTCAGAGGTGCCAAGTCAAGGGAGATAATCCGTTCCCTTGATGTGCTGGCTGGGCTCTTACAAATGGAGCCCAGCCTGCACAGTCAACCTTCATCACCAAAAGGGAGCACTGCTGACTCATCATATGGCCCCTCCTGCCGAGTTGCTCCTTAGCCTGCCCACGCCAACTGTACCAATGCACAGTTACCCTGTCCCAGGGACCCCCCTTCATATTTCTTTGTTGAACTTCATGAGGCTCGAGTCAGCTCATTCCTTCAGCCTGTTGAGATCGCTCTGAAAGGCAGCCCTGCATATCACCTGGTAACGACAGTGTGGCTTTACTACCGAGCCTGAATAAGGCTGCATCCTGTGCCATCATCCATGTTACCGATGAACACGTTAAGAAGTATCAGACCCAGTATCAAACCCACCATGCATAAATAGGTGCCAGTTAAATTTCAACCAACTGATCTTTTAAGTTCCATCGAGCCAGCCAGTTTTTCATCCACCTTGTAGCCCACAAATCCAGTCCCTGCCTTCCTTAAGCATATCTTCCTCCCCATATCTACCACACTTCTTCCAATTTCTCCTACAAATATGGAAGTCTATGCTGAAAGCAAGATAAATGACAATAACTGCTCTCCCTTCATCCATAAAGCCAGTTATTTCATCACTGAGGCAAAGAGGTTGGTTAAGTGTGATTTGCCCATAGGAAATCCATGTTGGCTATTCCCAATCACAAGCATCAGTTTCCATTTCTCAACAAGCTTTGGCTTTCCGAATTTCATCCCTGCATGCCCAGGGAATGTCTCAATATTGCTCCTTAGCAGTCCATCCCTTCTTCTACCTACTACACTCTACCTCTTTCAGTATGAGGTCAGGAGTCTTCTGTTCAAACTGGCCTCCCGCTATGCCTGCTTGTTTTCTTGCATATGGGGATATTTCTTGTGCTTTGAGGAAGATGCCCTTGGAGACCAACCAGATCTCCTGTGTTCCTCTGCACTTCAGGGCAACCTCACACAGGATCCTGCCTGCCAGTTTCCCAAAGAAGCCGAAGTCTACTCTCCTGAATGCCAGGATTTTTATTTTGTTATTTGCCATCCCCACTTCCTTCAGCGTCTTAAACCTTATCGTCTCATGGCCACCGCAATGAGGCTGCCACAATTCTCTTTATTTGTGAGTAGCAAATCCAGCAGAATGCCTCTCCTAATCATGTAACCTACTACTTACATCAAAAAATTGTCTCCAACACAGTCCAGAAATCTCCCAGATTGCTTGTACCCTGGGTAGTTAAAGTGCATTTACAAACAAGTATTTTTAACTCCCTCCCTCCCATTTGTTTACAATTTCACAGTAACAATTGTTCCTCAGCACCGATCTAACCACCAAAAAGTCAGAAAAATGCTCAAGAATCCTTTATGTTGTTGGGATGATATTTAGCCTGAGAAATCTATTGGGTAAACTGTGATTCCTTACACTGCAGCATGGATCAGAAATATTATCTTGTGGCCTAGGTGGCTGGCCCCAAGCCATTATCAACAGACACCAAAAGCACAATGCAACATCTTGTGGACTGGACACAAAGTTGAACAAGGTGGCAAATTCCTACAAACACGTAAGATGAAAAAGAGGACTGTCTTGTGAGCAATTCATTAGCAGAAAAAATAAAAGGTAAGTTTTCAGCAAATAATTTAAGCAGTTCTACTCTCCACTTCATTGGAATGAACTTCAGCTTACCTATTTCCCGTATTATTTCAGATGAACTTCAGCTTACCTATTTCCCGTATTATTTCAGTTCACAGGAGTTTCTTTTAAAAACAAATCAAAGTGAAACAAAGAGGATATAATCTTATGTTTAGTTGTCAAGACCTATTTATTGCATGTAAGTCTTATGATGAAAACGTTGGCCAACTATGTACCCTGTTGTTCCAACAGAAGAAAGTGCTGGCAGCTTTAATAAAAACCAGATAAAGCCACACCTGTTTGTGGTTCACGACTGCAGGAATTCTGACCTTGATTCTGTGCCATAGTCCCTTTACACTGCTCCACCAGTATAAAGGGGCTGTGATCCAGGTGGATCTATTTGGTAGGCAGGGAGTCCTGATTCTCTAAGGCCCTATAAGGGCTCTCAGAGCAGTTCTCAAGGTGACGTATGGTATGATGAAAAAGTAACTGATAATTGACACATTGACAGAGAAAGGAAGATTTCCTAAAGCTGCCATATCGTTGAGCTCATCCCCACAGAATTACGCTGTACGCTTGAAAGAAACCGCGGAAAGAAAAACAACACACAACCTGTGATCCTAAAAAAAGCCGTTTATCTAAAGCTCGATCAATACCTGGTCCAGTGGAACTTCTACACGAGTATCTTCATCTTCCTGCACTTCAGCTGCTCCCCACATTTCAGACTGCTCTTCTCTGGCTTTGTAAATACCTTCACCTGCAATGGGAAAGATACAGAGTGGAAGGAAGTGAAGTCCAATTGTGACACTGTGTGGCACAACTACTGAACTACATTCAATTTTGTTTCTGAGAGCAGGTTTCTGAGCTGACCCACCATTCGCTATACAGTTCTTTTCATGAAGTTTTCAGTGTCCCATTATTGTTAATTTGTTTTCCTTTCCTTTTTAATAACAAATACTTACATGCTACACCATTTGGGGAAAGGAAAGGAAACACAGAATGAACAAAGCCCTGGATCTGAAGTTCCTTCACTTTTGGTGAAGGTCAGGAGTAAATCTGAACTTAATACATTACAACAACGTATTACTTCTATTTCTATAGTCATTTATAGTACCCTCTAGTAATTAGCATTATAGCACACATCTAGCAAAAATCTCAGGCTCTGAATCAACAGTAAACATGGTGAACCAGGAAAGGAGTAAAAGATTAACAGAAACAGTGCTATTAATGCTAATCCCTACCCCTGGGCACGTGCAAGTAGAATTATACCTGAAACTTCACATCCACATTTAAAAAAAAGCACATACTACTAGCTAACAAGGTTAATGTTTACAATGATATTCAATTTTGCAAAGATTTTACACCACTTTTAGAGTATTTTTTTTCCCCCAAGTGTAAGTAATAACTAGGGGTCTTCGAGGTTTCTAATGTGGGTCTTTCAGTATCAGCTAACTAGGAGAGTGAAGACAGGTACATACAGAAAACAAACAATTTCCAAGTGACACACATTCCTCTCTCCCTTCCCCCCAAACTGAAAACAGCCCAGAAATTAAAAGCACAGGTTACTCCACATCATCTCCCTCTCTCTCCGTCTATCTAGGAAAGACAGATGGTCCTATGTTGACATGTTCATATCCAACATAATAGGTAACTACACTAAGAAAGAGGAAAAAATATTGTGCTGTTTTGGATTGTCTCTTAATTCTTCATAAAAGGATGTGAACTTGATATCAACTGACCATGCAAACTGATCTACATTGCTGGACACTGGTAAATAAACAGCCCTAGTGAAGCACTGAACCATTCACAGAACCATTGAAAAAGAGGAAAAAGAATGGATAAAAAAGCAAGACTTAGGGAAATCCGGAGTCCACCTGCATGAAAAGTCAGCATTGACTACTCTGGAAATTAGTTTTCCAGTTACTTTCTCATCACTATGAGAGCCAAGGAGAGAGTTTACCCTGGGAACAAAATTCTGAGGCATACCATACCACTGAAAGTGGCTAACTGGAGGGGAGGTGCCAGCTCATCCAGATGACCTTAGATGTCTGCTGACAGGCCACTGACCAGAGCACCAGAAATGAAAACCGTTCTCACAGTTTGAAATGAAGAGGCAGAAACGGGGAAGTCTATGGAACATCACAGTGATATTCCAGAGTGGTACTGCTGGTTGCATCTTAGGTGAGAGAGTTTCTGATAGACGTAGCAGCTTGCATGCCTGAGCATCAGTCCTGCTGGAACCTCCCCACCCCACCACAAGATCGATATTACTTGTCCTCTGAAAGTACTGGTGCTGAAAATACCAGAGGGTTCTTAGCATCATTGGTTGGATTCTTATCCTAAACATCTCACACATCTTGAAAAAGATCCCATCTTCATAGTTAGCATGGAAATAAGCATTTTTTTTTCTTAATTTTCTTCTTTTGTGGATTGTTAAATATAATGTTGTAGTATATTCCATTGAAACCAACTAAGGACATATTTGCTGGCAGTATGATAAATCTTGGACAATCTACGCGTACATATCTCATTACAGACCCCCTTTGCTGAGACAGGTGGTTTTGACAAATTAAGCAGTAAGAACATGGAGTGGCTGAGAGCAGCAACAAAATGCATTTGAATGTATGTACTTTTTCAAATAATCAATGCACTTCACACTTGCCATTTTTCTGAGCTTTCTAAGGGACAGAAAGTTCTGTTTCTCTTACCTGGTATTATCATTGTTGCCTCTCATCATAGACATTCGATTGAGATATAGATCACCACCATATTCTGAGAGGAAAATATAATGTGTTCCTTGAAAACCACCGTGATGACTCTCCTAACTCAAGGCCTTCCCTTAAGTACCTTCAGAAAGTAACCTTGTCCTAGATTCCTTGGGTTACTGAACTCTAAAAAGTCAAATCAGTTTCTGAGAGAACTGCATTTAATATCACCACCATTCCATTTAGACCCTGTAATAACACCTTTGCCTTCAAGATCCCCAGGTCTTTCAAGCAAAATGGGGATTGTCTAGAGATAAAAGAACGTTGGTGCAGAGATAATTCTTGTCACGTTTTTCTCTGGCAGGGCAAAAGAGGAGGTACAAGGGAAATGAACCTGTGTTGGCCCTGGAGATCAAATCCACAAAATTCATCTCAAGAGTTAAGGATTCCCAATTTTAAAGCACCTCTCCTTAGAAGAATAAATCAGCCTCAGAGCTATGCTGAATAACCCAGCAACTAAACTCCATACAAGGAGACAGACATGCAGTATTTTCAAAAACCTTAATCATGAAACCAGGAGGGAGTGAGGGAGAGGGAATTAGACAACAGATTTCTATTATTTGGGTTATGCAACCAACTTTCCCATTCAAAAGAGTGTACCCAAAAAGCTAGCGTGGGATTTCCTCCAAGCACTTTCTAACAGACGTTTGCTCAGAAAGCTGGTCATAAATGAAAACAGATTAGTTGAAAAGAGCTCTGCACAACCTTCCAGCATCTCTCAAGGATAACATTGTTCATCGTCTTGCGTGGAAAGCACTCTAAAGTGAAATAGCATTCCTGCTCTTCCACAGAGTGGAAGATGCCAAAACTACCTGGCAAGCTGCAATGGGAAAGAATAGCAACCACAAAAGTCACCAAGAAAACTTCAAGGACAGCGTTTTTAGACAAAACGGGAAGTTATCCCATTTTCAAAACAGCTATATCCTTTGAAGAAAACAAGTAGTTAAAGAATAGCATATTGCAAATGCATACAACACAACAGATTGTTAATTGGTTTCTGAAAGGATGGCAGAAAAGATTTGTTGTCAGAAAAGGAAAAGAAAAAATTATTTAAGGAAATACGAAAATTGACATCAAAAGGGAAATGAATTATTTACCTCTGCACAAACCTGAGAGTATAGAAGACAAATGTCCAAAACACATGTACCATTAATAGTCAGGGAAGGAAGAAAACCACTTAGGTCTGAAATGTGCCAAAACAGGTGAAGAAAAAAATGACACTAACTGAAAAATGGGAAAGTTGTAACACTTGAACAAATAAAAAATTCTGAAGAAAATGGCAAGGAATGAAATTAGTCTTACATTAGGACATGTACCCTTCTTGTCTTTTGGCACCAAAAGTGAAAAGAAATACAAAAAATGTAAAATAATTTACAAAAAATTAACTCGATTAAATGGACCATTAAGAAAATAGCTGCAAATGTAAACATTATTAGTGTTGCTACTCTACTTCAGCCAGAAGTATTTACACGTTTTGCATGTGAATTTAAAAATATTTTGAGGAAGACAGCTGAGTGAAAGGCCAACATATTCCTTGTTTATGTGATTCTGTGTCAAGATCTTGTCAGCAGGAGTTTGCAGACCACATTAATCACTGTTATCAGGGCTGTGAATTACTCAGCACCTCCCAAGCAAATGTGTTAGGTTGGGTAATATTGCCTCATATTTTATAGGTAATATTTCAGAAATGCTTTTTGATTTAGGAAAAAAAAGCACCAAAAAAATCTTATTGATGCAATATTTCACATCTCTGTCTCTGAATCATTAGTCAGTTTCGATACACATCTCTAAGGGAGGAAAAAACAAGAAGGCATTTTAGAAAACGCTATAAATTAAATGAAAAAACATTTTTGTAAGTCTTCATTCTATATTGTTATGGGCTTATACTGCAATCTCTACTAAAGTTAGAAATTGTATTGTATCTTACTGAAAAAGAGAATTCCCAGCACTTCCATTAGATGGAACATTTATGCCTACCCCAAATGGTTCATAAAATATTTTAGATTAAACATGCCCCTCATACAACAGCTAGTTCTGACTTTCTGTGCCTCAAACTAATTGAGAATTGGCCACAGTCAGGGTCATGGCAATGTTGGGGCAGGAGAGCTCTAAAAGGGGGTAAGAAAGGAAGGTAAGTCCAAGTCTTACAGTCAAGCTGTGGCATCCTCTACCCGTTTGCTCCAAGTTGAGATGAAGATGATGGCAGCAAAGCATTCAAGGGCACTTTGAACTCCAAAAAGCTCCCTACAGATTCACTGACAAGTATAAATCAGAGGACTTATTTCAGCTAGGTTCTCAGTTCTCCATGCCACAGTAAGTGCTGCTTCGGTCAACAGGCCAAGCAAAGTATTACTGAGAGTCTCCTGATTTTCTGTGAGGATATTTTTCCGTGGTGTCCAGACAACCAGAAGAGACTGTAATTTTTCAGGTTTTGCCAGTCACTGTGTGAAAACAGACTGTCTTGAGCTAAAAATCACCACTGTTTTTTATACCCTATACAGAGAGAAGTGAGGTAACCTAAACAAACATCTCCCATTATTTCTGATTATTTTAAAGCAGGGTCACGTTCAGTAATTCTGGCAAGAGGGAGAAAGAAGAACCCGCGGAAGGGCAAAGAACAGATTGCAAGAGGGAAAAGGCATTCAAGAGGAGCAGCTAACTGGAGTGAGAGGATATGCAGAGGCTGGAGGATGTGGACACAGAGGGAGATGATGAGAGCACAGCAATGTTAGAAGGAATGTGTAGAAGAGGAACTGTACAAGAGCAAATAGGAAGATGAGGAAATATGGGTGGAAATTAAGGGACGAAATGGGGTCCAGCACACTGGCAGGAAGGCAAAAAAATGGGTTATGTGCAGGGGAAGAGTAAAAGCTTGAAAGAATGAGAGGGGAAGAAAGAACAAGCCAGAAGGTACCCATGCCAATTTAAGCTTCTTAAAGGAATCTTCCTTCAGGAAAGCCTGAGAAGAGGAATGTCATTTTATTAGTACCTATCTGCAACTGAATTTCTATTTTCAGATGCTCCCACACATACTCATTTGTGACAGAGGTGCAGCAAAAACCAACAATGAAAAAATCCTCATTGTTATCAGGCAAGTATTTTTCTTTATTTCTTATTCTTATTTATTCCAACAATAAACAATATTTAGTAAGACTCTGGATAGTGGCTCTGCAGTCTGGGGAAAGAATTCTTACAGCATTTTTTGGCTTCCGGCTGAAGGGGTGAATGAAAACTGCAACTGCAAGTGCTTTCCTATGGAGCTTCTTCAAGAGTTACGCTCTATCTCACCTCCTCTCCAGCTCTGTAATCTCACAGAGAGAAAGACTGATGAAATCTCAGGAGGATCCAGACTGCTTCAAGCTCTGAATTCCCCAAAGCCTTGTGAGGGTTACCAGGAAAGGGAACACTGGGAGCCTGGTAACAGCTCTACTGAAGAGAAGTAGCTAGTGTCTCAAAAAAGCAGGGAACCAACTCAACCTGCCCTAAGCAAAGTCAAATGATACAGCTGTTGAAACACTGGCACCTATTTTACGGCTAACCTCTACAGCTAGCAGCAATAGAGCCACACAAACAGTAAGAACAAGAGAACATTTTCAGCAGAAAAAGGTGGTGAAATTACATGAGGGAGGATGTTCTAAGAAGGCTTAGCTCTTTGGAAATCAGGTCCAGAGGCTATGGGTAGGAGAAAGGCAGAGTGGTCAGGTTTGGATCAGAACCTTAGAAAAGATGACGACTGATAAATACGGTGTGGGGTTTCTGATTTTGTACTTGGCCAAGGTCTATTTCATAAAGTAAGCAGCTCGGTCCTCAGCTGGTTTCACAAAGATAAGAAAAAGTGGTCTGTATTCCTACAGTACTTTTTCACCTCTGTACCTTTGTTGCAAATGGACAAATAAAACCAATACAATTTAAGACAATGATGTTAAGACTGCTGTAAATTATGCTTCTTGCATAATGGACCTTAATAGCCAAGGATCTTCATCGTCAGAGTTACCCACTCTGTTCTGTCCCCTTACCCATGCCAGCAATGCTGGCATTGCAGCCCCTGAGAATTCATTTGTGTGAAAGGGAGTCCACTGACCATTCAGGGAAATTTTCTAGGTATTTTATACTTCTGGCTACTGTTCTGATAGATACAGAGCAGATTAATTATCAGCAACAGCAAATTTATAAATGCCCAAAACATTTTCACTAACAACATTTCACCTGACACATGTTACTGGTTGTCTCAATACACAGATGTTCAGTCTATTGTGCAGTCACTCAGTTCAGTAGGTACAGAAAGAAGCAATGAATTGGTGCATGTATAACTGAGCAAACCTTGGCTAAAGCACAAAGATCATTTTCTGTCTGATGCCATTCAGTATTTTAGCTGGAATCCTTTTGTACTCTTTGATAAACAAGAAAGTTACATGACTTTATTAAATAGTAATTGAGTTATACATTGAACTAACTCATAAGAAATCGATATATTTTAAATAATTAAACATAGCAATTAATGGCTTCTGTATAAGCTCCTTTCCTAACCAGCACTAAGTGTAAAACATTCATTGCAACACAAATTACAACATTATACAGTCATTAACACATTTCAAATTTTAAACTGATTGAAGTTTAGCAGTAGGGGTAAAAAAAAAAAAAAAAAAATTAATAATAGCCTGCCCTGAATATTTTATGGAAATCAGAGGCATTTACTAACTGCAAGCTCCGTATGTAAGCAAGGAAGTTAATGTGACTATAAAAAAAAATTTAATGTGACTTACCACAGAGGCTGCCTCATAAAAATGTTAAGTCAAATTAAAAACAAAATGTAAAAAATCTGTGGCTCATTAAATTGAATAGATTGCTATGAGGAATAGGGAGGACATGTGAGTTTATGCCTGTCTACAACATAATTTTCTTTTCTGTTTTTTGTTTGTTCTTTTTTTTTTTTTCATTTCAAAGTATCAGTGTTGTACAAGGCCCATTTCCTACAAAAAGCCACTGCCTTGGTGATGGGTTTGCATGTGTGTATGTGCCTGTGACTTCTGTCACCAAAAAGTAATGGAATTAAAGAGAAAATGGTAGCAATGTACATATGAAGCTGTTGCAAATATTAAGAAATATGTATTTTTCTTCACCAGATACTATTGCAGCCTCATGCTTCTAAGCAATCAGTTCCTCTCTTCAGAAAATATTGAATTTCTAATAAGATTTCACACCATTATAGATTGCTGACATCTGACTACCTCAACAGAAACGGCAGAAGGTGCTTCTAGAGGTTGACCTTGTATGCAGCAGTCTCCTTTACTGATAGGAAATATGGTAATGCTAGAGCAAAGGAAAAACTGCCTTTGTCAGCTGCAATAGCTCAGTCATCTTTATACACAAACAGCTACAAAAATAAGGACTGCATGTCATAACATGAGGCTTTTTCTTCCTTCTCCCTACTTTGGTCATTCACCTCATGTATTCTCTGTGTTTCTAAGCATCTAATTTATTCATTTATTTAAATGACAGATCATTAAGATCATTTGCATTTTGAAATTAATAAAGTAGCTCCCATTCAGCCACATCTTTCTGAATTCCACGCCTGTTCCAAAACTCAGGCTTCTCTTGGGTATAGCTGCGTCCTAAGGGCTAAACTGTCACAATGCAAATGCAAAAGCCCTGAAATCTCTGTCCTGGTCCAGTCATTCCAAACTGGTACACCTACATTCCGTCAGTACACCCACACTCCATCCTGCAGTGAGTTAAGCAACATGGCTTTCCTGCTGCCAAGTACTATCTGCCCGTTTTATGTTTTGCAATGTATTCATTTTACTAAAAGCAAACCCAAGAAACTCACCATGTGCTCAAAGAAAGAGGACGCAAGGTTTACCATCATCTTAGTTCCCCACTGGCATTAATATATTCTGGCTATCATGATTCAGCACTGTAACAATACACAATAACAGTAACAAAAGTTCTCATTTCTTACTATAGATTGCAATTTTATCTCCTATTATGTGAGGAATAAACCTACAGGTCCTGTAAAATCTCTGCAAATAAGAACAAGATGATCTCTCTTTCTTCAGCACAGTTTTTGCCTGCTTTGACAACACAGCAATGATATGGTCTATGCGTCTATGTTTTCACTACAGATAGCTTTTTAATCCTAAAAGTTGTCAGCAGGAAAACATGGACAACAACGGTTGCAGCTCACAATGCGCAGCAATTACGCAGTCCAGGTTTATACTCTTCGGCAAGTTCATAACTTTACTGAAAGCAATTCAGAGTATGACAGCAGGAGCGGCTGCCATACCTGATGTTCTGTGCAGCTTTCCCTTTAATTAAGCGTTGGCTTTTTTCTTCCTTTTTTTAGCCAATAGCAAAACCAGGAAACTGAAATGATTGCTAACTTCTAAGACCTCATAACACTCAAAACTAGATTGGAAAAACTGGGGAGTGGCTTAGGCCATCTCCAGTATAGTACTTTTCCAAATCATGGCAAGAACTCAAACTTCACATTCTATTATCTCTAGAACTTGTTTTATAGTTTGGGTAGGTGGTTACTTTGCAAGTCGTGTGGCCACAATTAAACTACTGTACTTGAATGGAATAAGCTTTAAAGTGAAGGTGCTCCCTTACAAGAATTTCCTACTATGCTTCTGAATTTGTTACTCTCCTGTTCAACTCCCTACAGTATACTATTTACAGAATGTGGTGCAAACCAAAAAATAAGTAGGTTTGCTTTTTGTTTTTTGTTTTTTGGTTTTTGGTTTTTTTTTAATCTTAAACCAAGATGCTGATAATTAAATGTGCCTTTGGTGTCACTTTCATAAGCCCAAATTCTGCCGAACCAGCTGCACAAGTCTAAGTCTAAATCTCACATTTCCAGTTGCAATTACTGTTACATATAATACCTTCAATATTATTTACATTTCTACCAGTGCAATGAGAGTCCAATCATAACTTTAATAAAATGCCTTATAGGTTACAAAAACCAAAGCACCAGTTCACAGTTTACTGGATTTGCTCTAAGAAGTGGTGACTTTAAATCTTGCACAAAGAGCTTTCAACACTAAGAAATTCTTTAATCATCTTGATTTGAGAGGATTATGACATGGATCAGTTGTAACATGAATGGCATGCTGGTGATATTCTCAGTGTATTAAAAAAAAACATTCAAAGCAAATACACGGCTAGCCCAACTAAACTCTGTTGGAAGATTAGGTTAAGCTTTAAATATGCTATGAGCGTAATTCTTCAGATGTTGAGTCCCAGGAGACAATCACTTGCGGTCTGGCACTCAAAAGAGAGAAGATTCCACATAACTGCTAAATTGGCAGTGATGAGGACAGCAAAGAATATGGGACACATTTTCTACTATGAATATTTTCTTTTTATCTATTTCAGTACACTCCAAAATGTGCATGTGTAAACTCACTGTGCAGTTTATTGTTTTCAGATTAAAATTAATCAGTCCCACATCAGTGACAGCCAAATGCTGCCAACTAAAATGCCAAGAGTCTTTTTCACTGTCCGTGAGGAAAAAATAAAATAAAAATCGTAAGATGGTGTTAAGTGCTTCCCTTACCCAATCCAAAGCCTTTGAATTTGAAGGACCTTTTTTTTAATAAACCTAATAAACCTGCAAAGCCAACTGAGGAACTGCAATGAGCCTTCAGAGTAGACAGTGGAGCTATACTAATCAAAACAGTACTTGGACACAATCGTTATCACCGTGTTCCTGGAGTTGGCTTCTAGCTCTCCATCAAAAATCCATCTCCATTTCAGAATAAGACTCCTCACTCTAAAATGAAACTGAAAATGTCATAATTCAAGGCAGGAATTACATACATGATACATCCAATACTTCAGCATCTGGTCTAAGCTAGATTTCCAATTTCACTGTCAACTGAGAGAATGGGCATCTCCAGACACACTTGACAGCTGGAGCCTAGAAGCCCAGCTTGAATTAATCCTCTAAGCCTTATACAGTGGGAGGTAGGCAAGATGCATCTTGCCCTGAACAAGTTTCCAGGACCGGCTGGATTCTGAAAGTGTACCATGGTCAAGAAACCTTTAGGACTTACTGCTTCTTTCTTGTTGCCATGGGGAAACATTGAAACAGCCAGCCTCTCCAAATAAACAGCCTTTTCCGAACTTCTGGTTATGCTTTCTGAATGGGCAAGGCAGAGGTGAGGCCAAGTACACTACAGCTGGAGTCTTTGCAAATAATCCTCTTTTAGTTCTTGCTATGCAGAGTTTGAATGCTATTAGCTCGAGCAGCACTTTGGCTAACAGCCAGTAATGCAGACAGACGGACAACGGATGTGCTGAGAAGTCTGGTGTGCTCATGCCTGCTCTTACTTTTGCTCTTCACCCTGCAAGGGCAGAGCTTATAGCTTGGCATTCGTGGGCAAACGTAGGAAGAGAAAAAAGCACCACTTGCACACTTCCCTCTCAATTTCTGTTCCTCAAACATATGTTTGAAGCAGTCTTCAAAAGGCACAAGCAAACTGGGAAGAAAGCTGCAATACTCCTTTTCCACTAACCGAATCCAGCTGAAATACCACAGCTAATCGACTGTATGGTACTAGTTGCCTGCCAAAGAGGGAAGCTGCATCTCGTACAGTCACCTCCAGGTGAAACAAAGGGCCTTAATATAGAATAAAGCACCCCCATTACCAGCTTTTAAAGCCCTTTTATCATCCATTTCAGTCCCACGAGTCACACAACTGCTGCAGGAGTCCATCTCACCCAGAGACAAGGTGACAAACCAGGACAGCGTGAGGGAAAGATCCTATTGACAGGGAGATGTTTCAGAGCACTAAAAGCATACACATTAGGAGAAGGGGAAGAGCTTGCACTAATACACAGAGCAACAGCCTATATTCTGTCCTTTCAGGTTGGACTGGATGTTAACACAGGTCTTCGGTATATGAAGAAGGACTGAAAACAACAGGTGAAAAAAAGCAGTACCCTTAGAAAAGGGCACGTACCCTTCATCTGCCCTCTGGATCCTAACATACCGTCCCAACAGTATAAGCTCCTTTCACACCCAAAGGGGAGCACGATGGGTCCTCAGCATGCATGTAAATAAAGCATATAAGCACAGGATAAGTACAAATATGCACACAGCATGT
This sequence comes from Platalea leucorodia, assembly GCF_965183815.1. Classification (NCBI taxonomy): domain Eukaryota; kingdom Metazoa; phylum Chordata; class Aves; order Pelecaniformes; family Threskiornithidae; genus Platalea; species Platalea leucorodia. The sequence continues at coordinate 102,447,824 of NC_138823.1, forward strand.
CGGAGTGCCAGTGTAAGCTGTGGTCACTTATTTGTGTTCTGAAACCCAGAGGCTTAGTATTTTAAACTCTAACTTCAACAAAGCTGTTTTTGTAAAATTAAGCAACAGTTCTTTAGTTTTTAAACAAAATTTATCCAGCGTTTCCCTGTTGGTTTTCTTTTCTTTTAACTGAATTAAAGATTCTTGTTCCACAGTTGTAGCACAGCATTCACATTAACTTGTAATGAATACTAAAAATGCAAAAACCTAATATTGTTTGCTCTGTTGAGTTCTCGTCGCACTTCCATTATTTTAATACAAAGTACACTGCAATTGCACAGAAAAATACTTTTTCTTTAAAAAGTAATAGGCCATAAATCAACCAGCAGAAGTACACACAAGAACTTTTTAAAGAGCATCAGGAAATACATTTAATGGATACATTCAAAAGAATAACTTTGCATTAGTCAGAAAAAAGTTATATTTCACACTCACATAATGACTTGGAGCTATAAATCACCCCAAAAGTAAGTTACAAAGCTATGAATTATGACTTGAATAAAGTCTAAAGACCTTCGGTTGGGGCTGCACGGCTAGAAGGCGCGTCCCCTGGGTGGTGGATAGGGGATCCCTCTCTGGAGGGTGCACCGGATAAAATTGAAGAAGGTGCCGCGAACCAACGCAGCCTAAGGGAAGGCCACCCTGACAGAAAAACCACTGGCCCTCCAAGTCATGGGGGTTGGGCAGGAGGCCAACTACCTCCTCCCGGACAAAAAATAAAAAGTTGCAGAAATGACGAGCATCAACTCGGAGATGGAGAAAATCAGTAATGAAGTGAGGAGGAGGAGATGGAACTGGATCGGTCATGTCTTGAGGAAAAAACCAACAGAAGACTGCGCTGTGGCCCTTGGGACTCCAGAGCACGCAGCCGCAGACCGATCGAAGTGGAAGAACGATGTTCGCGCCTTGTGTGCCTCCTGGCACGGAGAGAATTCAGATTCAGAGAGAGACAGAAAGTCTAAAGAAAACTTTTCAAGCTATCAAGTTACTTCATAGAGATGCCTGTTATACAGCCGATGCAGCCTCTTGATAAGTTTACTCTTCAAAACCACAGCATGTGTCACCACCTGTTGCAAAGCTACACACGGCTGAGTACAAAAGGAATAGAAATATAGTCAAATGAGAATGGCATGTCCTCTCGGCTCCCAAGCTGATTAAAGGAAAAGGCTTGTGATAACCAGGTGGAGAGGGAAACTAGGAGAGCTTTTGTCTTCCCATTCACCACCTCTGACCCTACGCAGCAACTCCACAAGAGCCTTGGCAAACCGAGCATTTCCACTGACACACCCATCAGCCACACGGAGGAAGCTTCAGAGAGGCGGTGGGAACAGCTACGGAGGACTGAACTGCCTCCTGTTGCACACATTTCTCTCCATGTAGGTGCTTCGCTGGCTGCAGAATGTAGCCAAGCAGTTGCCCCAAGTCGAACAGGAAGGCTAAGACAGAAATAGGGGTTGAACCCAGACCTCCAGGTCCTGGTGAATCAGTGCCAGACAGAAAGGAGTACTTGAAGAAAGACCAACAAATGACATGGAAAGAAAACAGATGAAGTCAGGTAAAACGAATGACATGCCACGGAGACCCAAGGAAAAGCATCAGAGAATAACTGGAAAAGAAAGTAGTGTAAAGAGCAGAGGGAAGAACAGTCAAAGGTGGGGAGAGATGGGAGGGGAAGAGGAGGTGGAGAGAGTGCAGGGAGGCCAGACTGATAAGCAGTAAAGAGTTGTTAGGGTAAGCTCGCCACAGCTATTGTGGGTGCCACGGGAGGAATTAAAACAAAACAGAAACAAAGCTTCACAGACACATAAAGCCTTCTTCCATAATAGTATCAGGAACAGGAGAAAACCGCAGGTATGAAATGCATCTGTCACAAACTTGGGGTCACCTGACAATTTTGCTGCACTCAGAAAATACCGATAGTTGCATTAAGGAGTAAATTGATCTATACTAGCTTGGCTGCATTCCTCACTTTAATTACAGAAGCATGCTACAAGTACTGCTAGGTACTAACACACGTTGTATGTTTTTCCTCTTTCCACAAAAAGCAGGATCCTGGCTCTGGACTAATCCAATCGTCTCCATTAAGTCTGATTCAGCTTGAGAGTCTTCAGATGTTAGCTAGGAACTATTTAAATGCCAGTGTTTTAACCATAAGTCTTTTAAAAATACTTCCATCAAAAGAAAAAAATAAATGCAATAAGCCTCCTACTGAACTAATGGAACACTCACACCACCTTATCAGAAGGACAGGATATTCAGATACTTCCACGGCTGTTTCATCTGAGCTGTGTGCACATTTTATATTTTAAACTCTGCAGTTTATGATGGACGGAAGCATCCTTAACAACGTTGTTACTTGGTAAATGAAGAAGAGGATAAAACACAAAGGTGCAACGGGCACATGTTTACACTCGACCACTGTAGATGTCAGAGGCTTTTATAAGGCTTGGCTTATATATTATTTTGAAAATCTGTTTTATCAATATCACAGACATTAATAGATTCTTTCACTTAATACAGTAATGCACATTCACTCATATGATCACATATATGTTGAATAATTTTTTTGGTCCAGAAAACGTCTCTGTGAAAGATGTATCAGCCACTAGTAATTCATACAGTTAAGAATTATATACTTCTTTGAGGTTTTATCATTAGCTTTTAGCTCTATTCCTGCAACAGGGACTATAAATTGTGTCATAAGAAATATGAATTGTTTTATCCACGTTGTTTAATGATGATACTGAGAACACCATGTTTGTGAAAACTTCTGTTAAATATTAAATAATAGCACTGAACAAAATCCTATGTTTTCCCAATGATTTGTGTGGTGATTTATATATTTTAGGTTTAGGATAATAGCTCCTTCTCCAAAGAGTAAATATGTGTAAAGCCTTGAGCTTCCAAATTCACGTGCCCATGCTTAAATTTAAGCACATGTGTGAGTCTAACAAAGACATAGTTAAGTGAGTATGTGTCTGACAGATTGGGTCTCTTCATGAACACACGCTTTTACTTTTAAGCAAGCAGGTACCAGAGTCTCAGTAAAAGAAATAAAACTTAGACTGTATGCTTAAAAAGGTTAAGCATGCATGTTAGCGCAACTTGGTAAAAAAAAATGTATGAATACACACCTCTTCTTGCAAGAACCTTTCATATGGAGCACCCTTCACCACTGAGATCTCAAAATTTAGACCTGACAATGGTTACAAAACCTTTATCTGAGCCCTGAATTAACAGAAGAAAGCCATGCTGTGGGACTCAGGGATTAATTCAAAACACAAGCCAAATAAAGTGAGACAGAGGAACAGACATCACAGTATCATCCACCTCTTTAGGTACACTTGCAGAAGAAATTGGCTCAACTTATTTGGAAATTTAGAGGGCTATGTGTCTTATGATATAAATAAATATATTCACATTTATGCCCAGATTAACCAAAATTTATAAAATTTATATTCATCAATATATTCAGACAGCAGCATATTTAGACTCTGGCAGCAAAAATTATAGAGACTAACACTATTTAAATAATTGACCTGAAACAAATCAAGAGGGTAAGAAAAAAAGAGTATTTTCTACTTCACATCTCTACTCTGCCTTGAAAAACCTATTGATTTACGAGTATTCTTCATTACTAAATGCATGGTACACTTAATGTCAGTCGTTCTAATTTATTGCCAGTATTCCTTAAATTAATTTCCTATGATTTTACCCTTCATAAGAACACTCACCAGCTACTATAGGGATAAAACAACATCTGAGATCTGAAAAAGCATTAAGAAAATCTTTCTGTGGGAAACCAGACTACCACCACATTCATATGGAAACAGAAAGTTATTATATGGTAGACACTAAAAGCCTCATTTCAGAGAGCTAGAAAGATGGAGGAGAAAGGAAGAAAAGACAATTCATTCCCATCTGTGCCATGTGCAAACTGTCACACTGTTCGTGCAAAAATAAAAATGAATGCTCTAACCACTATGTGTTTCTAGCCAGTTTTAAGCCTCCACTGATGACTATTTAAAAGAAAGGGAAACCGTTGTACCGGATCAGATCTGTGGTTCCTCCACACAAGTACCCTACACCTGACAATGCCAGAAGGGGATGCTGGGGGTGGGGGGGGATAAAATAAAAACAATAAAAAAAAGAAAAGAATGAAAAGAAAACAAAAACCGAGCAGTAGCCAGATGATGGCTAATCTATGCTTTGATTTGAAATAGTCCTTCTAATTAGCAACTGGTTCAGAACTTGATATGTCAATTTTTACATCACATCCGCAGTTTGTTAGGAATATCTATCATAATACTGGGTATTATTCAACATAGTCTTTTTAAATAAAAAACTTCCTTTTTGATGCAATAAAGAATCCCAGGTTCTTTTGTTTCGTGTGTATTTTTTCAGATCCCTAACCGTTTTTTTTCTTTCCATGAGGTTTTCCTAAATCTACAATGCCTCTTTCCGAGATGCGATTTCAAAGAATCAGAGATGAGCTCAAACCATTGATTTTATATACCAGGTGACATTCACTATTCTTTATCTCTACATGTCACATCTTACCGACTTTCAAATGACCTCTGCTGTAGTGTCAGAAGAGAATTTCACAAAACTGCCTTCATCAATGTTTTTCTAAACTTTTATCACTAAAGTAGCACCCTGTAAAATATTTCAGTTCACCATTTACCTACCATTCTGCATTTGTTTTGCTTTACCAACATTAACTTGATATCACATCGTCTAGATGGTTTCTTAGCTTTCTGCATAGAAACTTCAACTTTTTTAGAAACTATGAATATACAATGAATTCTTCAGCAGTAAATCTTGCAACCCCACTGAGCACCCTTTTATTCAGCACTTTATTATTATTTATCTTTGCCTTATTGCTACATTCAAACAATTCTAGCTATGAGAAAAAAATAATTATTTCCTCAGAAATAGGTTTATTTCCTTAGAAAGAAGTTAGATGTTCTCTACCTATTACCCCCCTCAGTCTTAATGAAACCTACAATAACAAGGGAATCTGAAAGGGTCCAAAAAAGATTATTCACTATGAATTTTCTTTGAAAAAAGACAGAAAAAATGTACACATACACTATTAACAGCTTCAGTTTCATAGATGGGCAATCGGCAATGACACAGGTATGAAAGTGTCACAGCACCCAACAGAACAAACTAGAAAGCTGCTGAAGGTTGTCTGGTTCAGTCATCAGCAAGAAGTAACCCTCTCCCTGATGCACCACCTCAACAGTGTGGAAAGCATAGCAGACAGCAGTGGCTCCCTATAAGATGCCCCCTAGGGATAAAAAAAGACAAGTAGAAATGGAGTTGGGAACTTCTCCTGCAGATCACCTTCTCTACTAGGAGCTCTCCACAGGGTTAATCAGAACAAAGGTTGTCAAAGACAGTCTGGCTTGGGTGAGAAACCTTTTCCTGCAGCAGGACCATGACCGCTGCAGGACACAGGTACAAGAAGTGGACTTTGCTTACAGATTTGCCTGAAGACCCGTCCACTCAGGATACTGATTTCTGCAAAAAGCAGAAATGAAGTTTATAACAATGGGCTGAAATCCAACTTCAGTAGCAGCTATGTTTGGGAACACTTAGACAAGAACAATGACAACACTGTTACTTGACATACAGAAAGTTGGAAATAGCACCAAATGGGCCACCTGGTGAATCTGGTGCCTCAGATGATGTACCAGAACACGTTTTCCAAAGAACACTGCAAATTATGATCCTCACACTTCCCGTTCTTATTTCAAGGAGGTGTAAGCTCATTCAGGTGTACTCCATGGGAACAAGAGATGGGCAGGCAGGTTAAATCCAAGCAGCCTACTGAGCCATGAACAACAAACTGTAGGATAGAGAGAGGTTAGGTCATCTGGGTATGAAAATATTTTCAGTGTTTGCATATTTCTAACATTTCTTTCTTTCCTGCTTCATTGGTATGCTAAAGGTCACCTTAGTGTGTCAAAAGAAGCAAGCAGAGAAGCCAGCCGCAACCTGGTCTGTTTGAAACAGGCAAACTGATTTGTTTCTTTGGTTAGCAAGGAAACATGGTAGTGCAACTTCCCTGCTGTGAGCTTTTTTTTCCGGTAGAGAAACTGCACAGGTCAAAACTGAGCCAGGTGACTCTCCTACGATGCGCCATAAAAACAATGCCAATGCTGACGAGGGCAGAATGTCTCAGGCTTTGCTTACTTCAACGCATCTAGTTGTTTCTCAGATCCCCCACTGACAGAGTTGTAGTCACTGGGCTCGTTAAAGCTGATTTGACTGATGAGGCTCTCTAGGGAAAGCTTTTCAAGGGGACTTCGCCGCCGCCTACCTCTGTTCTAAAATGTACATCAACCAGCTAAGAACTTCCGCTTCCCACCTGCAGATAGGTAATTCGGTGAAAATACTTAATCAAGCTCCTGTGCTATATTTAACTCAATAGACAGTCCCACAGGTGAAATATATTCAGTTGATGAGAAATAAAGAAACAAACTTGATAGCAAAACAGGCTATCAAGTCACAAAATAATATGCCTTTGGCAGTAAGTTTAACATCATCACAAATCACACAATAGTTCAGACCTTTAACTGATAAAGGGCAGAAATATGGTGTAATGCTGACCTCTGCAACCCTATATTTTTATGGTCCAACTGGCTTTCTGTCAAGGGCAGTCTTTGACACAGAGGGTTGGCTGGGCAGGAGGACACTGAAGCTGCAGGACTCCACACTAACAGCTCACAGCTCCTACAGCCTGCCTGGCCTGTGCTTCAGGTCACTCCATCTTGAGGCGTGACCAGAAAAAACACTCGGGACACAACAACTGTGTAGAAGATGACTCTTTGAAGTCAGTATAGTACATTTTCTTTGAACTACTTCACTACAAGCTATGTATGTTCTGACTACAGTGGAGCTCCCACAAAGGGTCAGACCTGAATGAAAAGACCTTTGCTCTGATTTTTCAATAGTTGTCTTCTTTCCCCAAATTTTGCCTGTAAGTGCCACAGTCTCTCACAGGCAGACAAATACAGGCAAAAAAGTGCAAGAGCAATTTAAGAATCCTTCCCATCCCACATGGAGATGTTTATTTCCTAGTGCTTTTGACTCTCCAGAGAGAAGCCTGCTGTTCATTTACATGGGAAAGAACAATGAAAAGGAACATACAGTGATAGATTTCAGTTACCAAACATGGCATGGTGTGTTAACTCCTCTTACATTCCTAGGATTCAATAGAAAAAAAAAAAAATCTGTCTGCCTGCAGAAAATCTGGAAAAGTTATTATCTGAGTAACACACAACCTACTATGAGTACATTGCTCAAGAACAGTTCCAGCCGTAAAGCTACCATCGCACTAATAATTAAAAAAAAAAAAAACAGAAAAGAAATGCTGTCTCCAGAGATTCTCAAAGATAAGGGTAAATTTAAACAATTGTAGCTATAAATCTAGACATTCCTATCTCTCTGAAAAGCATTATTGCATCCTCAGGAAATGTGTATACTAAGTCCATTGAAGCACGCAATTTCAAAGTAATTGAGTAGTGTTAGGTACCACTAAAAATCTTATAGGTGTGTTTTAGTGCTTAATGTTAAGGATTAAATACATGAAATTTTTTCTGGCATGTGAATTATTTCAGTATGATACAGTTTCCTATATTTTTGTGCCACATTCACAACAATAGCACATTAAAAAGTTCTTGTATACAGTTATCACAGGATTAAACATTGTGAATTTTTAGATTTTGCCACTATATGGGTAAGTTACCCAGTTCACCATGCTTCAGAACAAAACAAAAAGAAACTGCACTCAGTGTAGTGTCTTCAATTTGGCTGGGTTTACAGGGTGATTATGAAAAAAAATGTATCATCACTCGATATGAATGCCTTGCCTGCTTCCTGCAGTAGAAGCAGCAACAGCTATTAGCGCTCTTCCTTAGTCCTGGCTTGGCCTTCTCTCCAACACTGCACCTCAAACGCCATCCACTTCCAGGACATTTCTGTTTCTCTTTAAATGGTGACACACACCACTTGCCTCAGTGGGTCAAAAGAAACCTCAGATGTTTTGTCAACAGCATCAGCTCTTGTCAAAATGTTGGGTACCTCTACCAGTCTGTTAGACCTCAGACAATTCAGAAAATAAACTGGGCACGGAGGTTGAATTACGCTCTGTTATGAGGAGACACACTTATTTCAGAATGTGGTTCAGATATATTGCTTGGCTACTATGACAAAAACTATTGCAGCAAGCACAGTTGTATCTCTTCTGGAGAGGGGAAAAAATCCAAAACAAACAAAAAAACCCTCAAATTGCAAAAAATTGCAAATTTTCAGCCAAAATGACTAAAGGGAAAGAAAAGGGAATAGTGGGATCTCTCTCCAGTGCTCCATGCACCCTTCATATATTTTCCATGAAATGATAAACCACTTTTACTTAAAAAAATGCCATATCAAAAAAAGTGTTCCACTATGAGCTAACAGACTCAGAATAACTGCACATGGTTTCTCACGTGAAATGGTGAATATAGCTAGTATCACTGAGGGCTTGTAAAGCAAATGCAGGAAATGGGACATCCTACTTTTGCTCTTGATAACAGAAAAAATTTTGTCATACTTACTGCAAAATACCGGAAAGAAAAACGGAACCAGAAAGGGAAAGAGAAAATAAATAACTAAATACAACATCATTAAATTTAGTTTGAATCGTGTGGCAAAGAAATACATTTAAGCAGAACTAGAATAATGTAATAACAAGGATGCAGCTCTTGTTAGAATACAAGCAAGGCTGAAGATCACTTTGCATAGTAGCCTTGTGATGACAATCTTAAGGCAACTGCTTCCTGGAACACTTTCCACTTGATCTGGCTGAACAAATATTGGGGAATTTAACTAGGGAAAGATAAGTCTGTAGATGTTCACAACTCTGCAGTTGTCACTGTGGTTGGCCTAAAGACTTACAGAAGCATGAGATGGTTTGCTTTTTGTGCTTGGCAAAAGAAAACGGTACTCACTGGCTTAGTATACATCTCCTCATCAACAGAGACCCACTGAGAGCAGGGATTGCACCCCAACAGAAATCCGTTATGTGGCTCTGGATTTCTCATCCCATACTGTTGTCTGAATTCAACTGAGAGACTTCATCTCCCTCCGCAACTGCCTGCATGACCAGCTAGGTCTACCTAGACTCGCAGAACAGCACACACATCAAACTGCCCGTTCCCATTTCTGCCAGCACGTCTTCATACATGGAGGACAAATAGAGGAGCACAGAAAGAACAGAGAGCTTCTCCCAACATACACTTTAGCTCAAACCAGAGAACTGGCTGCCTTGAATAGCTTCTCCTAGTTACGCAAGACTCACAAAACACAGAAAAGCTGAAGTGAGAAGCTGCCAGTCACTTAGTGGACTTCCAGCCATTTCTGTCAGCAGGTGGAGCAGCAGCAGCGCTAAATATGGAGAGGTAGGTATCTCCCTATATTTGTCTGCTATCTGCCAAAGGAAGATTTGTCTCTTAGTCACTGTCTGCTGAAAGGACAGAGAAACTATTGCTGCTTCTAGTACTCTTCCCTCCACCGGGAAATGAAAGAAAGCAATCAGAAACCTCTGATAACCTAATGGAAGGCCGACAAAGGCAAAGAACAAATTTCTCTCACCCTGACAAGAGGGGTCCATTTGTTCCACAACACATCTGTAGAAACTTCGCTTACAGAAATCCTCAGGCCAGAAAAAATAGCATATAGAAAATCAGCACAATGGCACTATACCTATCAGAAAACGCTATGTGGCTTGGCTCTTCTTAACGGAAGAGGTCTGACTGACATCTGTCCAGTCATAATAGAGGTTCAGAGCAATTCAGTACTCTGAACAGGAGACTAGGTCAGAACATGGGGATTTTGAGCTCTGTATAAAGAATTCTATGCCAGCGTTTCCCAACAGAAGTCAATGCATCTCTTTCAAAAAAAAAAAAAAAAAAAAGAAAACATGTCAGCGCTTGAAGGTATCCAGGGTAAACAACTGCCTAAATGTAAAACGCCCCCTCTGAGAGGTCAGCTTTGGTAGTCTCTCCCTCATATGTTTTTAGCATGCACCACTCAATCTGTAAAAAGTGGGGATATGCCGTGATGATTTCAAGGAGAATATATTCAGTCGTTTCATGAGTTACAAAGGACAAATATTTCCAGTCACTTTCATTATAATACAATTGTCACTCTACAGTAAGAAAAAAACTTGACTGAAAAAGAGTTGGCTAAAACTATGTCCACTTAGAGCAAAAGCATAGAATGGTATTTGAATTAAGACTCAAATAAACTTGAAGTTCAACAAGCTTACTCTTGAAAAGACAATTGTATTACACAAGATTGTATTTCGTTCGTCTTTTAAAACTCAAATTTACAAATCTGCACCTGACTCAAAGTAAACTTAGAACTCATGATTCTAGACAAACAGAGGTACAAAACTGTGCTGTTGGATGACATATACTGAAGTTTTAGACCATGATTTGTTACTGCACACTTAATTATTAACTTTAAGTGAGCAGTGAGAAGAAATGTCAAATGCTATGAAAAGTATAATTTATTTCTCCTGACAGATATTAATTGGCCTGTATTAATGACTTTTGGAACTATTACTAATGAGGAAAACAGCCATCCCAGCATGTCAGCAATATCTGTAGTGAGGAGACAGTCTTCTAGCCATTAAAAAATGGGAGGTAGGGGGAATATCACACCGTAAGACAAGAAAAGCAGTTTCTCAAAGCGGATGTTTATGACTAAATTTCTAAATTGCTGCCACAGCACAGTGGGGGAGAAATTCTGAAAGTGCCTCCAGCAGCTCTGCTGTATGATTAGTCTCAGCAGCTATCGGCTAACTGGAGCTTGTGTTTGTGTTATTCCCCTAGGGTCTAGTCATTTTGTTATACAGAACCAGGCAGCTAATCAGGGATCCTCAAGGAGAGCAAGGTGTCCTTTGAGCAGACCAGCTCCTTTTCTTCACTTTTTTGCAGGGCAGAACAGTGGGAAAATGGTCAAAATATGTTTTCTATTATGCTTTTATCAAAAGCATAAAGATAGGACCATATTAGTTTAACTTACAAAGTATACTAAATATCGTATACAGTCTCCTGTGGTATGTAAATGAAGCCAGGAATGTAGCAGTTATGCATAGGTACATTTCCTAAGCAGAAAGAACTTTTGTAAATTCAGTTAGCCAGAGTAAACGGACAATTTAAGAGCTATACAAACATATTATGCCACTGTTTCACTGTTTTAAGTGAAGATCAAAAGCCTCTACGCTACGATAGTGTTTATCTCAGTACTGACCATTATCTTGAAAGACTCCTGTGGAAGCTGTTACTCCTACTGTCTGTTTTACTTTTGTAGAGTTGTTAGAAAAGTGTCGTCTGGACACAGAACCCTCTGGATTCTGGCTTTTTTTGTCCTTTCCTTTGGGAGGCTGAGGTGAGGAACTGTTTTCTCCCGGGTCACTGGATCCAACGGTAGATTTAGATTGCCGATCATTTCCCTGAAAAGAAGTGTACATAATTATCACTGATGAAAATGACAAAGTTTGGTTTTTTTAATTTCAATATTATTTCAACCTTTTAATACTAAGGATTAGCATCAGGTGTTAAAGAAGCATATTAATTTAAAATCAGTACAGTTAAGCAAAAGTTTAAGCCAAACTGTAACCATCTCATCAACTTCCTATATGATCCAACTGATTAAATGCTCCTCAACAACTCCCACAGGAAAATAACACCTTTATTATAACGAAATAGTGCCTCATTTGATGAAAAGGATAGCTAGGTGAATCTATACATGCATGCATATGATATACAGCTATATCTCATCTATGCATATGTGTGGAAAGTCACAAGAAGTAACATAACTTGTGAATAATTCACTGCCTGTGTAAATGAGACATGGGCGTTAATTTAAGTGTCAAAAGCAGCTAGGAGAGGATGGCAGTCTTCGTGTGGCAAGTGGAGACTAAGAAAGTGGTCTGCCAGCACGTCACCTCTGACACCTCCAAGGACATCAGCCAGCTCCTCTGCTTGCTCTGTGGTGTATCTAGAAACGGAACCAGAAACCTACTCCTTATTTTTACAGCTTTGATGTATGTATGATCCTGGGTGTACTAGCCAGAGAGTTTATTATTTATACACATTTTTCTTCAGTCTAAATCTGTTCACAATCAACATTATAAAAACCTCAACTGTACATAGCAGCCCTTTAGGGTGCTTTTTATATCATTCTAGGCTGTGTAAAGACTTCACCAACTAAACACCCTCACTGTTGCCTCTCATTAGAGGCTGTCAGCCTCCTACTTTTGCCAGTCTAACAGTATGTGTAGTTTCTTCCTAATCCAGTTCTATCAAAACACTCCATATAACAAAAAAATACTCAAGCAGATAGGGCAGAAAACCTTATCAGTATCTGGAACTGTTCACCTTATCACAGACGTCGCTAAATCACAGAAGACAAATACATTTTACTTCATTGTTTCACTTGGTGTAGCTGCATGAACAGTTCATCCCATTTTAGAACTTGCCCACCGGAAAGGACTTTCATTCTGCAATGGTCATGGTCAATTCTTTTCACCTCACTGCTAAAGCTAAAAGGTAATACTATATAAAATTAAAATCTTTCAGAAAAATAAGTCCTGAGCAAAATCCTGCATCTCTTTAAAAAATCCTGCATATATTATTATATTTTTATGTGATTCTTCTAGTTTGCACATAATCAGTAGAAATCGGTTCTGTTTAAAATATCTTACTTAAATACCATCTAGTTTTTACCATCTAATCTACCTTTTATCTACCAATACCATCAAATCTACCACTTATCCTTTCTCTACAGAGACAAATGAGGGCACGGCAATATTTCAGCCTCTTCTAATTCAAACTGGAGATTGTTACTCCCAAGCAATAATAGTGAAAAAGTGTAGATATCAAATGGAAGCAAACAATTACATGATTTATACTGGTTCAAGTGTTGCATTAGGTATTTAAGAGCAGTAGTACATATTCCTGCCTCTTTAAGTTTTGATACTTGTTATCAGTGTGTGTTAAAATCCCAATGGAATAAAAGTGAATATCAAATAATTTTCTGTATAGGCTGTTAAGTAATAGGAGCAGAGGCAAGAATTTAAAACTGCCAATGAGTTATATTTACAAATGCTAGAATTGCAAAGCTCACATTTTAAAAACAAACACCACTTGAAATAATGTTCTTTACTGAGGTTTTATCTTCTACTGAATTTCAACAGAATGGAACAGAGACTTGTGTATTTTGTTGCTTATTTTGTTTAGCGGCTCCAGGCTTTTTCATTTTGTAAGCAGTGAATGGACATGATCAACTACCACAATTATAATGACAGACTGTGAGTCTGACTCTCCGCTGTCTTGTACTTGTACTGTAAATTGCACTTGTAAAGAATCGGTGCAAACAGATACTTATATTCTGATTTGGCACTGTTTTAAATCCACAGTGGACTCATTTTGTACACATATAAACAGCTATACAGGATATAAAGCAGGGAAGGCTCAAGCTCTGTACTTAATGGTTAGCTAGGGCAAAACACATCAGAAGGAAACTGGTTTAGGGCCTTATTCAGAGTCAGCATTTTCTGCAAGACGTTTTGTAAAAGGTCCTGTGTTTTTCCTTTAGGTGTATAATTTGAATAAATAATTTAACAAATAAAGAAAGATAGCTGACAAGGTTTATGGGAAAGACCTCAAGGCAGCAGTTGATCTTTGCTATGGAAGATTTTATAAAAAATAAAGCAGCCATTATTGCAATAATATTTTCTCAGATTTCTTTTGTCTAATTGACACTGCAAATAGCTACGGATTCATCAAGCTTTAATAAGCATACCACCAGGTGGCTGTGGATTTTTTTCTCTTCAGATTTAATTAAAACCCAAAGGACAGGGACTTTCCATCTGCTGGAATTAAGCTAAATTAGAAACAAACTTTATTAGAGCACTTAATACTTACACTGCCTTTAGACTTTCGAGATCCCACAATCGGAGGTAGTACAGAGGTTTTTGAACTGCAGAAATAAACCATATCTTAGAATTGTGTACACTGTCACTATCATACACACTTAGCTTTTCACTGTCCTTAAATTCCTTAGTTAAAAATGCTGTTTCCCAAAATACTTTCAAGTTATTCACACTGTCTACATTACACTCCAGTTTATATGCAGAATATGGGAAAAATTCTCTAAATTACACCAATTTGTGGGACAAATTTCCATTTCTTTCCATTTATTTCAATGAAATGACCCCCAATTTTCATGTTTTCCAAAGACATTAAAAGCCCAAGTTTCTCCTTACAGAGACCCGGTTTAGGACTCTATTATGTGATAATTCTAGCCTACAAAAAATAGATCCAAACATAAAGCATTCTTAAGGGAGTATATATTCCACAAAACATCATGAAGCAGTAGTAGATCTAGATTGGTGTAGCTCACCTAATCTCATTCAGCTGCACACATTTATATCTCAGAAAAAAAAAATTAAGCCAAGTAAAAAATAATCCTTTCTCTGACATTAATTTTGTGATATATGATCAACGGCATGTTTATGAGGTGAAATAGTCTTCTGAATTTCCATTTTCTCTTTTGTTTTTGTTATCTCAACTTTCTCAGAAGTTGTCAATAAAGTTTTTCATCCATACGAACACATCTATCCATCCCTCATTCTTTGAATGATCATTTCATACTTTACTGGTGGTACTTTGTAAACAAATTGACACACGGAAGCACGTGAGAAGTTTATCGCACGCCTATAGAACTTACCCCTGTGGCCTTCTTATTGTAGATTTGCTAAACAGCAGGTCACCATACGGCAACTTCTTAAACTTTTCTCTACCCACTGCAACATAAATTTGCCCATTCTCCAAGTCTGACCCATTCTGAACAAGTTTTCCATCTAAAGTGTAAAGTCTGAAAAGTATGAAAATGCTTAATATTATAAACCTTATAATTCCGTTAGGTGTACTAAGAGCGTTGAAAGCTACATTAATCTAAACTCACTAAATCATGTTGAATTTCCAGATACAAAACCCAATAAAGTACAGTGGATGCCATACAACGATCAGTCGCTGCATAACAAACAGAAGACAAGGAAAGACAGAGCAAAATAATGACCTAAATCACAGTTTATATAAAACTAATGAAGTATGACGTGCTATGACAGATTAAATATTCTCATAATTTCTAAAATGAAATAAATTGCTTTGTACTTAGAAGGTCTTTAACGGCTTTCCCCTTATACCTTGGAAGGGATCTATTCCATGACTTCCTGACCCCTCTCATACCAAGTTCCACCGCCCATCTGTGCTCTGGGCACTATGCAGTGATCTGGGAAGAACAGGGCATTCATGGCCCCACGACTGAAAACCCAGGACCTGTCCACCTAACACAGACCAAGTTGATAATATTGCACTTTTATTGTTATATTGTATAGATCACAAGGCTGGAACATGGCTGTACCTGGTGGGGTAAGGCTGGAAATACAATAATACATTATAACAAGAAGCTGTGTATCTTAGGCACCTACAATACAAATAATAAATGTCTATTACACTGGGTAGATTTTTACCACAATAATTTCTGTTCGTACACTTTATCGAGAAGGAAGAAATGCATTAGGGACTGGGGCGGGGGGGAGGGGGCGTAATTGTAAATGAAGTAATTGTTGAGTTTATGGTTTTATTTAAGGATGGTCAAAACAACAAGGAAGGAGGAAATATCAATAATAAATAAGCTCTTTCCTATGAAGCATATTCCAAAACTCAACAATATTTATATTTAATTAAAAAGTTGACATTAACAGTTTTGCATTTAAGTCTTAAATGCAGGAATGTTGAATGGCCATCTTAATTGCCTTTCTAGAAGCATTCTACAGGAGCTACTATGTGTGCTATTCATAAATTTCAACACAATGCAAGGAGGTACAAAATGACATATACACCTATACGATGAACCTTTTAGGAAGAATATCAAGAGCCTTCCTTGAGAACACCCCTGACTTATAAAGTGCAAAAATTTTCAGTTTAATAGAGAAAAAGCTGCTTCTTAAATTCATACACATGGTGGCACAACCTTGAACAAACACAGAACAAAAAAGATGCAGCTTATAGAACCAGGAATCACAGAATAGCTGAGGTTGGACATGATCTTTGGAGACCACCGAGTCCAACTGCCCTGTGCAGAGCAAGAGCAACTAGAGTAAGTTGCTCGGGGATGTATCCAGGTATGTTTTGGATAACTGCAAGGATGGAGACTCCACAACCTCTCTGAGCAACCTGTTCCAGTGTTTGATGATCCTTACAGTAAAAATGATAGGTTTTTCTGCTGTTCAAGTGGAATTTCCTGTATTTCAGTTTGTGCCCATTGCCTCTTGTCCTGTCACTGGACACCACTGAGAAGAGCCTGGCTCCAGCTTCTTCACTCCTTCCCACCAGGTATTCATACACATTAACAACATCCCTCTGAGCCTTCTCTTCTCCAGGCTGCGGAGTCCCAGCTCTCCCAGGCCTCCCCATGTGACAGGTATCTTCAAGCCCTTCATCTTCATGGCTCTTCATTGCACTTCCTCCAGTGTGTTCATGTCCTTCTTATATTCCCCTCATGAAAGTACCTTGATTTTCTAGGTGCCTTCTACCTTGGTTTTCTAAGCACAAAGACCGAACATTCTCAAAGGTGAAACTGCAGCTTTTAAAAATCTTGATCACATTGCTGCTTCCTTGCAAAGAGGTATGCTCCCTTTGTACTATTCATATTTAATTTTTAGCAGAAACATTTCACAGGCATGCCAGCAATTTAAAGGGCAATTTATGTTTCACTATCACACAGATGACATCAGTTACACACAAAAAATGAAAATAAAACAAGCAATCTAAAAATCAGCAAGAAGCCTATTTCTGAATTAATCTCACTGTGTTTTTTTAGATTACATTTTGCTTTGGGGAACTCGGGGCGAAAAAACAGCAAACCAGTGTACCACAGTTTAAGAACTGTTTTATCTATTTGTATGGTGCTGTAGGTATATAGGGGTACATACAAACACGACTGTGGGATTTGTTCCCAATCTTTCACTTTGCTTGTGTTTTAATATTATATTTAATTCTCAAAAGCTGTTTGCTTAATAGAACTACTGAAAATGTTATGAACAAATATCTGGCAGTCTCTAGCTGTATTTTTCACCCTGAAAATAATAACCATAATAACTGAATCAAACATAATCAGTCACTGAAGATGAAAGTGAAATTAAAAATGTATTTTAAAAAAAATGGAACTTCAAACAAATAAATGACTATTGATTTAACAAGCATCACACAGATTTTGTGACATTTACTTCTGAAGTCTTCTACCCACCCACCTGGCTGCAACCATTCAAGGAAAGACCGGCTGGGTTCTCTCTGGCTAGTATTATGCAACAAAAATGTCCTTGTGGTCACTTCTTCTGGTCACTGGGGGATGACCCAGGGCTTGTCCTGTGGGATGTCAGTGGACTTCCATTTTCCCTCCTGAAGCCAAGCCAAAAAGTGGCAGCCAAAACAAAGCAAGCATACAGGCTGACAAGGGAGACAGCAAAGACACAACTTGCGGGACCGATCTCTCCAAATTCCCAGTTGCCCATGCACCAGGTACCTGCCCATCAGGTTGCTTTACCCCATCCTCATGCAAAATCTGGCAAGCAGAAAAACTACTTTCTCATGGTCTTCTCTCTCATATTTCTTTCTTACATCCCTATTCTGATGGGGATGATCAACAGTTTTGTTTTGGTTTTTTTTAATGTCACATGTGAAACTGCGTAAGACTTGGCAGCTTTGTATGTCTTTTAATAACATAGAAAAGAAAAACTGCCATATACATAATGCAGGTTCTCATAATTCCACTTATCCTTCTTTAATGAGAAATGATATCTTCCCAGCATCAGTGGTCTTACAGAACCTCCCCTAATGCTAACACAGTTTCAGTAAACCCCAGCAATTAATATGTAACTTATTAAAGAACAACGATCACTTTACTAACGTATTTAATACGTATTCGTAGCATTTTAAGGAAAAGAAAATGAAAACTGGGTTAATAGAAAACCAGAAAAAGGAAAACATTAAATAATTCAAAATGTCATGTACATTATCTTATTTTTCAAAGGATTAAAACTGTGCACTGAAGCGAACTTCTCAAAAGTAGTCCTAGCTATGTACAGAATGATTTATGCTTTCATGTACATCTTTCAGTTTCACCAAGGAGTGACACCAAGTAACGAGAATAAAATGTGAAAGGTTTTTAAATTGCTAAACAACCTGAGAGCAGAAAGAATTGGCATGTTGTAAACAGTTGTTACTTTGCTCTCTTCCAATTTACACTAGCTGAGAATCAGACCCAGAAAGCTGCAACACGTGTGTAGGTTTACTTTACTGCAAGTAAAAGTGCTAAGCAGCCAGATAATAGGAACAAAGAAATGCAAGGCTGAGAGGAAAAATTAGATGAGAGCTCATAGCCAACAGATAGCATTACCTTAATCTTTTATCGTCTGTATCAGCTCTGGGAAAGCAATCAGAAGAACTGAAAGACTATTTTAGCTTCACCGATTTGATAAAGATGTTGCAAGCTTAGCCTCAAACATTGCGTAGGCTGTAAAGAATGATTTTCTACAAAAGGCCCTTTCCCATTTGAGGAACGGATTTCTGTAATGTGCTCTGCATGGGGTAACACTGGAATGTCAGTAATTTGCCAGTACACACCTTGGCAGGCTGCTTACACTGCAATGTTTCTCATGGAAACTGCATAAATCATTTTGCTCTAAAACTTGCAACAACCACCAAATCCTATTTTAGAGAGCTTATTTTACATTGTAAAAGCCTTAAGGGACTGAAACTTACCTATCAAAGAGGTCACATCCTATTCCTGGGATACCACAACAACTCAGACCAGTCAAGCTACTGGAACTGGCAAAACCTCAACTACAACTTCGGTCTTGGCTCTTATTAGGAGGCTGAGCTGGCTAGCTCAGCACATCCTAGTCATAGCGCAAGTCTTCGAAAACCAAAGAATCTATAATATTTTCCTTGGAATTGTTTGCCCCAGTGAATTTAAAGAACTATCAAAACCCGAGGATACTGAGGGAGCTGGCGGAGGAGCTTGCCAAGCCACTCTCCATCATTTATCAGCAGTCCTGGTCAACTGGGGAGGTCCCAGATGACTGGAAGTTAGCAAATGTGACGCCCATCTACAAGAAGGGTCGGAAGGAGGATCCAGGGAACTACAGGCCTGTCAGCCTGACCTCGGTGCTGGGGAAGGTCATGGAGCAGATCATCTTGAGTGCCATTATGCAGCACATGCGGGGCAACCAGGGGATCAAGCCCAGCCAGCATGGGTTTATGAAAGGGAGATCCTGTTTCACTAACCTGGTCTCCTTCTATGACAAGGTGACCCGCTTAGTGGATGAGGGGAAGGCTGTGGATGTTGTCTACTTGGACTTTAGTAAGGCCTTTGACACTGTCTCCCACAGCATTCTCCTGGAGAAGCTGGCTGCACACAGCTTCGATGGGTGCACTCTGTGCTGGGTAAAAAACTGGCTGGACGACCGAGCACAGAGAGCGGTGGTGAATGGAGTTGAATCCAGTTGGCGGTCAGTCACAAGTGGTGTTCCCCAGGGCTCAGTGTTGGGGCCGGTCCTGTTCAACATCTTCATTGGTGATCTGGATGAGGGGATTGAGTGCACCCTCAGTAAGTTTGCAGATGACACCAAGTTGAGTGGAAGTGTCGATCTGCTGGACGGTAGGAAGGCCCTACAGAGGGACCTGGACAGGCTGGATCGTTGGACTGGGGCCAACTGTATGAGGTTCAACAAGGCTCAGTGCCGGGTCCTGCACTTGGGTCACAACAATGCCATGCAATGCTACAGGCTTGGGGAGGAGTGGCTGGAGAGCTGACTGGCAGAAAAGGACCTGGGGGTGCTGGTTGACAGCCGCCTGAACATGAGCCAGCAATGTGCTCAGGTGACCAAGAAGGCCAACAGCATCCTGGCTTGTATCAGGAATAGTGTGGCCAGCAGGACCAGGGAGGTGATAGTGCCCCTGTACTCGGCACTGGTGAGGCCGCACCTCGAGTACTGTGTTCAGTTTTGGGCCCCTCACTACAAGAAGGACATCGAGGTGCTGGAGCGTGTCCAGAGAAGGGTAACCAAGCTGGTGAAGGGTCTTGAGCACGAGTCTTACGAGGTGCGGCTGAGGGAGGTGGGGTTGTTTAGTCTGGAGAAGAGGAGGCTGAGGGGAGACCTTATTGCTCTCTCCAACTACCTGAAAGGAGGTTGTAGCAAGGTGGGGGTCAGTCTCTTCTACTAAGTAACAAGGGATAGGACGAGAGGAAACGGCATCAAACTGCGCCAGGGGAAGTTTAGGTTGGATATTAGGAAAAACTTCTTCACCGAAAGGGTAGTCAAGCATTGGAACAGGCTGCCCAGGGAAGTGGTTGAGTCTCCATCCCTGGAAGTATTTAAAAGATGGGTAGACGTGGTGCTCAAGGACATGGTTTAGTGGTGGACTTGGCAGTGATAGGTTAATGGTTGGACTGGATGATCTTAAGGGTCTTTTCCAACCTCAACAATTCTATGATTCTATGATTAAAAGGAACACGGACTGCATCTATTATTGCACATTCCTAACATTTTCACCAACTTTACTGTGCTCATTTATTTTATTCTGACATGTAACTTAATTATTAATACTAAATATATTGCATTACTATTGTATTATTACATGCCTGCTCACTAAATATTTAATCAAGAAATAACAGTTGAAACAAACTGAGGTTTTTCTTTTTTTAAATAGCAGCTGAAATGAAACCTAAAGGTTACTTGGAGTCAACGTATTTCCATTTTGTGGCTTTTTGATGTATTTTAATCTTCTTGTAGTGGAATTTCCCATGAAGCAGGAATTATCCATTATATCTACCTATGGAGTTTTAAAAACATATCTATGCATATCAAATGTATCTTGCAAATATTCAGCTTCCTAATACCTGTGAACAGCTCCACTTCTGAGAGTAACTTTTCCTGTAACCATTTCAAGAATATGATCCCAGTGATTCAGGGTTTTCCTGGGAATGAGGAGGCGCACTACAGGGCTAATAAGGTCTCCGTTAGCAATCAGGCTGAAATAAAGCAAAGTAAAATAATTTGGAGGAGCATTTTAAACAAAACTCATCTGCAGTTAAGATTCCATGCCCCCCGAAATGACAGTTCGCTAACTGAAAATTCTGCTTACAAAATAGTGTAGGGCTCCTGGAGTGGTTTTCGGAACCGTGCTGACACAGTGATTCTACTGTGAGTAACCGGCTTGACCTGCAAGGACAAAAAGACTTTGAAATTACTCGGTCTTCACATTGGGAAAGAGTTTGCCCTGACCACCACCAGCAAGGGGGGCAGCGTATCTGCAGAAAGAAGTTCCTGTTTTTAAAACATGCATTTTATTCCATTCCAGCTTCACGTTCTACAGAGCATACATAATTACTGATGCAGGTTTGCATACGTGTTAAATAACAATGCCAAAGTATAGTATACCACAGTGCAGCATAGCACAACGTATGGTTTCCACCGAGAGTTCAGAACTGTATGGACATCTTTGGTGACTTCTCAGCTGTTGTTCCTAGAGACACAAAGCAACACTCCCAAATGCTGTTCTTGCTTTCTTAGTCCTTACTGCTCAGAACCATGGCCCAGGCAATCAAACCATCTTCTCTCTTTAACAATAAATGCCATCTCTAGGTCTCTCTGCTATTATGTAATAAGTACTTTTGCTCTTGTACAGGTCTTTACATTCAAATCCGTTAGTGATTTATAAAGGTTGCTGAATACTATCCTCATTTTAGGGCAATGATTCTATGATTCTATGAAGTGAGGTGAACTGCAGATTTTTAGCTCTCAGAATAAAACATAGGCTACTTAATTCCCAGCATTATTCCCTGTAGTCTTTTGAACAGACACTGCATGGAGGTCAGTCAGCTCAACATTTATGCCATTATACTGAACAGACAGTTACGCAATACTGCCTAGCTAAGATTCCCTATTGCATTTATAAACACACTTTTAAATTAAAAAAAAAAAAAAAAAAAAAGACAAAACCAAACTCCAGAATCATTAGGAAGATTTTTTTTAATTTTCCATAATTAGCAAATCAAAATAAGGTGTAAAACCCAAACAAACATTAAAAAGTCACAATATATGCATTAACAAGTTGCGTACATTTCTGAAAAACACTATAAAAGCTTAAAGGATTAAATAGTCATCATGCACAGAGATATGCTTTCAAATAAACGTACAGAGTTTATTTAAACTGGCAATATTCCAGTCGCTATGTAAAGCAGTCTCATGACGTGATCTGTTGCAGCTTTATCACACTCTGTGCTAACTTAACCAATACTTCTCATTTAATTTATGGAAAATGGTCTGGGCTCCAGTGCTTTAAGTCTTTGCATGGATTTTCACACAAATTCATTTAGTACTGACAGGACTGCTCTCCAGATCTTTCTCTTGTATATAATGAAAAAAGCAAGAGAGGCGCTCAACCTACTGGATATTTCAAACTAGCTAAGAATTATTATTAAAATAATGAAATCTGACTTCCCACATAACCTAAAGAACCTCACACAGCAAATTCTGCACCAAGGACCTAAATTCTGGAGATAAAATAGCTCTCCTAGGGAAAAAGGAACCAACAAAACAAAAGCAAAACTGGCATTCCTTGATGTACAATCACTTCAAGTGAAAGACAGCAACAGGTAAATCTGTTGAACAATATCTGTTCTCAATGTCTGCTAAAAAAGAAGCGTATCCAGTCTGAATTCAACTCGCTTCAGCTTCTCGCCTTTTCAAAGGCCATTGTGAGCAGTGTAGCCCTCCCAATCTTCTGCTTTCTGAGAGACTCAGAGGATGTGAAAGCCTACGCTGGTCATGGACGGAGGAAGGCAGAATTAGCCTTTGCGTAGCACAGTGACTAAACAGAAGCAATCAATCAGCAGCAGTAGGAGCATGATGTCCTGAAGCTCAGTGCAAAGGGATATTTTGGCCAGAGACTTCTACAAGAGGAGAGACAGCAAGAAAGATGTTACTGCTGCGTTGTGCCAGCAGTGCTTGCAGATCAAGCTAGGAAACAGGCTCCTGGAATGGCTGGGGACCTTCCCTTTACGCAAGCAATTTACTAGGCAGTGTATTTACTCCTTAAGATCTATTTCATAGATACGTACTTGTCTTGGCCTCATACGATGACAAATTTTATACTAGACTGCACAGAAGCTATGCCTTAATGCCTAAGGTAATTGCAATTCACAGCCTTGCTATTAATTCCAGTGTGCTCTGAATCAGGTGGAAGACTCACACCTACTACTACAGGCTTGGAAAGAGAGTAAGAGGTTGTTATCATACAGCTCATTAGGGGAGACAAATTTTTGGAAATTGCCAAATAATTTAGGAGCTCAGCCATCCTTGCAAAAATATTTAAAGCACATTTTTCAGAGCATAACTGGTCATTTATGTCACCAAAATTTGAGATGAAAATTTACTGAGTCTCTAGGAAGAAAAAGAAATCACACCTTAAACTGCAACATCTGAAAACATTTATATTGCTGCTATCAGCCATTAAGGGTGATTTGCCCAATCTAATAGAGAGCTTCAGAATACAGAAAAAAAAGGGTAACTTTCTAAAGAGTGTGCTACTGAAGGCTGAGGCAATACTGATTTCCTTGCATAGCATCAGGTCCTAATATTTAGGCTCCAAACATAGGTAGCATCTAAAATGGGAATGACTTGACTTAGGCTGCCCTTACACCTTTCTGTGTAGCTGCTAGTTTGCCAGGCTAAACCCTATAAAGTATTCAGTATATGACTAGTAAAGCCTTTATAGCTTTTTCTAAAAGTTGATTCCTTATCTATTCCTGATACTCACTTATGCTGTTGATACCTATGCTCAAGCTCTCACACGTGACAAACAGTCCACCAAACTAAGTTCTCTGATCCAGTCTACAACACTCAGGTTTCAATGATCCACACTTTACTGAAACTAGTTAGAAAGCATTTGCTAAGCATAAAGGAGCCCTTTAGGACAGTCCCAGGTGTGCCCAATTATTTAGTCGTCCCTGCAAGCTGATTAAACCATTAATTTTGATGTAGGCTCCTCAGAAGGCCTTCACGTTGTCGCATGCAGCCCAGTCACTGGGCCCCTGAGAAAACAAGCAACCTGACAGATGTTAAGAGATCATTTATTATTCGAAGGATTGTATTTCTGCCAATAATAGATACTGTGGCATCAGCTTGCAAGTCTGTCTTTTGCGTTACTCTCTCAAAGCGTCATTAATATTTCTGGCAGCCTTCAGTGGCCTAACATGTCAGCCCTGTTCTTAAACAAGCAAACTGCAGGGGACTGTAAGATGGGACCAGCTTGGACAGAGACTTAATATTTGTCTTTTCTACCTAAACATGCTTTTGGCTGGGGCTGCACGGCTAGAAGGCGCGTCCCCTGGGTGGTGGATAGGGGATCCCTCTCTGGAGGGTGCACCGGATAAAATTGAAGAAGGTGCCGCGAACCAACGCAGCCTAAGGGAAGGCCACCCTGACAGAAAAACCACTGGCCCTCCAAGTCATGGGGGTTGGGCAGGAGGCCAACTACCTCCTCCCGGAAAAAAAAAAAAAAAAAAGTTGCAGAAACGACGAGCATCAACTTTCAAAAAAAAACAGGGTGAAGTGGGGATCGCCAGTAATGGCAACATGACAACAATGGGAAATGGCGGGGATGGAGAAAATCAGTAACGAAGTGAGGAGGAGGAGATGGAACTGGATCGGTCATGTCCTGAGGAAAAAACCGACAGAAGACTGCGCTGTGGCCCTTGGGTGGACTCCAGAGGGAAGAAGAAAGCGGGGTTGCCCAAAAATGACCTGGCGTCGGATGGTGGAGGTTGAGAGGAATGGTGCAGGCTGGAACTCTTGGGAAGCGGCACGGCACGCAGCCGCAGACCGATCGAAGTGGAAGAACAATGTTCGCGCCTTGTGTGCCTCCTGGCACAGAGAGAATTCAGATTCTACCTAAACATGTCCTAAACCAGAACAAAATACAATCTTGTGTTGTTTTGCAAAGCATGTTTAAATCAAATGTACCTCCTATATTAAGAGGCGAAAAGAACACGTTAGTGCAATATTACATTTGCTAATGTAACACCACAAAAATCAGTGCATGGAAACACTAAGATGACTATGACACTATTAAAACACCCACAAGTATTTAGCACAGTGCATAGACAAGAGCTCAGTTTCTGGGAGCTTGGAACAGAGTAGCCCAGACTAAATTAAGCAGATGCTGGACCACGGTGGCACAGAACTCTGAAGAGTCCTTTGCCACACCCGACATGAACAGCGGGGGCAAGCATACTGCATCTTTTCTTGGGGTCCCACATGCTCTTAGGGAGATGTTTAGGCTCTCGCTGTCTGTCTGGAAGAGAGGGATAACTAACGTCTTTGGGACTCCTTGCCTCCTTGTACGTTTTACATCTGATCTGCTTCAGGGGCCAAAAGAAAGATAAACTCTTTATACTCATCCAGGACACAGGGACACTCTGATGCTGCCAATAAGAGAGAGGAAAGGAGAAAATAAGTATATAAATTATAAGAAAACTTAAAAAAAACAGAGGAAAGTGGCTGCACAGGGGTGCTGCAAATAAGCTGTGTACAACACCTTTAATTTTGAATCTGGCAAGCATGCAGGCATGCAAGCAACTACAATACAGTATAATATAGTATTCCACAATGCACAAGTGATAACTCTTACAGATGCCTAATTTATGTTCTGGCTACAACATAGTATATCGAGCTCTCCAAGTACAGCAGCGCAAAAAACTCACCACAAGCTACCCTAGCCTGCTCTGAAGCCACTCTTAAAAAACAGTTTGGCTAAATCTATACTGCAGTGATTTTAAAAAAAAAAAAAAAAAAAAAAAAAAAAGAAAACAAACAAGCAAACAAACCACCCTATACACCATTCTTCTAAGTAACCTAACTTTCCTGTTAATTTATTTTTTTTGGCACAGTCTTCAAGTTACCACCTCATAGAGTTTAGAACAACTTCTGTCTCACCAATGTTAAACAATTTATGGTTATGAAAAGCAAGCTGCATAATTTCAATATACAGAAGTATACATTAATAAAAGACCAAGTGCTCAGTCACTGTAAATCAATCTACTTCCTTTGAAGTACATGGAGTTATGCCAAACCACCCCAGCGGAAGACCTGATCCAGGATTTAATTAAAGAATACATGGTTCTGCTCCTATTTTCTTTGTAGGAGGTACCACAGTGTTTCACTGTCTGGAATAGCCTGACCCCTCTGGCACTGCAGAGTTACATATTAACAACGACGTGGTCTTGAGTGAAAGTTTGTGCTTACATTAGGAGACCAGCATCACTAGCCCCCTAAACCCTTTATTTTCTTTTAATTTCACCAGCTGCATTCTCAGCTGATGTAAATCAGCACTTTCCCATTTATGTCAGCAATTATAAGCAGATTTACATTAATCAATGGTCTGGCCCTGTTATGATTTTATCTTTAAATTTCATACATTTTCAGCTTGTTTGAAAAGACCCATTTGAGGGCAGCTTCCATATCCTGCTGACAAATGTTGCCAACATTTCATATTTGTGATGAGATACTCCTCTGAGGTATTACATGACAACATACAGCAGCAACACAAAACATTTAGAGGAGGAAGAAGAAAGCATTATATTAGTTGAAACTCGGAGGGAACTTTAAGTAAGCTGGAGGCAATCAATCAAATGAGAATTTGCAAGGCAACAAGAGCTAAACACAGTTGGAAATACACCATGGGATCACAAACACTCAAAACCACCATAATTTTTACCTTTCTATTCTACAAAGAATTTGTTATTTCCTACAGTGCTGCTTATACCAACAGCAGTGTGGATCTTTCTAGCTTCAGAGAGGAGTTGCCACCTGTGAAATAACTTTGCAAAGCACCTTGCAGAGTCTGGGAAAAACAAAGCAGCTAAGCTCAACACAAGCAAGGTTCTGGGAGTGAGAATCAATCTGCAGTGTTTGAGATCTCTGTAAACACTCGAATTTCAGAACACATTCTACAGAGAGTCTCTTAGAGCCCAGCTTTCATCTTCAGTCGTAATTCACTGTGGTTGAATTTGTGTTGCTGAATGTTAGCTGCAGCTGAGTGCCTCCTAATGTCCCTTTGAAAATACAAAGCCAAGACGCAGATCAGCATCTAACTGAAACACAGTAAAAAATCCACACCCTCACAGCTGCTTCATAACAACATTCTATACATTTTTACCTTATACTAAACAATATGCTAAATATTAACAAAATTTAACAAACACCGACAAAACACTTGGCAAACACATACAACACATAGCACAATCTACTTTAGGTACTTACATCTTCCACTGTTGACTGTTGGCAAAAAAAAACAAAACAAAATGATCAGCAGCCAAACCATTACCTCGGGTATACTACCATATGTACACATATGAAAAAGTTTTTGTAAGAAAGCCATTTTGAATTACTGTGTGCATATCCACATGTGTATACATGTATATAATGTGTGTGTATGCATACATATATATGCCAATTTAATATAATTTTCATACAGAAATTCCTATTATGTTTATGTTCAGCTGACCACATGAAAGACTGAAGATCAACTGAAAACATGTTACTCCGTTTTAGAACACTATGGATGGGCTTGCTCATGCAATGCTTCTAACTGGAAGAAGTGTTACATTGGGAAGAGAAGGTTACATATATGGCATTAGAGGGAAATCATCCTTGAGAATGGCTATTCATGTAAGGACTCTGAGCAACCCACACATTGGTTTGAAATACTCAGATAAAAAAGAATGGTTTTCACTTTGTTCTTCAGAAATGTGTTAACCAGTAAAAGGCAAAAAACATAATCCCTAAAATGGATATGTAGCTAAATGATGTGTATTTGTTTCCGTTGGTGTGAATCTATTTGCTGACCCCCATGCATAAAGTTTTTGCTTCTACAAATGCTGCATTATACTTTTCACACTTATTATTCAAATATAGACTGGAAAGTGGGACAGACCCAGCAAACTACCCAACCTCCTGTTGGCTACTCGAGACTTGCAAGAAGTGCGTGACACTTCAGAGAATGAATCCTTGTACATCAGAAAAGTTTACAGTTTATTAAATAGTATTTTAATTGTCCTCTGAACATACCATGCTGCATATTTAGTTTCTAAAAAGGTGATTTTTATGCACTTGAGAATAGTTTCAAATAGAAACGTGCCATTCTTAGCTTTTCTTTTCCCTCCAGTGTATATTAAATAATTAGAGACATGCTAAATACAGAGGTCTGGCAGTACTTTCACAGGCTGCCACGAAGACACAGGCTAGTTATCCATAGCTAAGAAATGGTATGACTATCTAATTTATTTCCTTTTCTTACCAGAAGTGCCCCCCATCAAAGGGGGCAACTGAACAACTGCAAGATTTACAAGTTTACATGTATTTATAAAGCCATACTGGATGGCAGCAAAACAACAGCCAAAAAACGTAACCTCCCTGAACCAGATGCTCTGTGCTAGTTTGATTTATACAGGTTTAAGAGCTGGCCTTTCTTATTACTGTATTCATTTGGTCTTGGGTGCTATGAACATCTCACTCATTACTCATGTCACTTTATAACTAACCTTTTGAAGTTTTAAATATTTCAACACAATGTCACATTCCAAATTTATCAGCTCATGCAATGAGCCATGGCTTTGCCAGTTTGTTACAATGGCCTGTTTGTTAATCAATGTGCCCAGGAAAATTGAAAACAAATATTTGCATTCCCCTAGGGTAGAACTGGGGTCAAAAGAACCAAAACCCCATTTATACACACCATCACCACCCTGTGATGTGAAAGAAAGGAATGTTCAAGGTTCAGCGATCAAAAGCAAATTAGAACGACAAGTTTTCTAAAGCTATTACAGCACAGGAAACATCTTATCTTACCTATTTCATAGAAACACGACTTTTTTTTAAATGGGCATTTTTATACACTTTGACGAAAGATGCAGAGTCAAACTCACTGAGGTGTTCGGTCAGTACAAAACCATTTCAGTTATCCTACACAGCAATTAACCTGGATAATCTACGTTTCCCTGGCTACTTTGCATTGCTAGATGGTACACTGGATAGCACGAAACAGCCTTGAGCAAGAGACTACTAGCCTTTCTACTGGTGTGGATACAAAGCACCACTCAAACTGCTATTAACTGACCGGATTTCCAAGCTTACATAAATAGGTCACAACACCACGGCAGTACACAAACTTCTGAATCCACATAAAGCGTAGATGAGCGGAAACAAACTATGCCAGAATGAACGGTTATGTACTGATTCAGGGAGCCTTCTAGGCCGCAAAGCTCCTACAAAATTCCCAAAGTACTTAAAGCCACTCTGTTCACCTCCAAGGTAAATCACCCTCCTTTCCGGCCATGGTAAGTAAAACAGAGTTCATATCCCCTGTGTATCTGAGGGTAAGTCTCACCCCATCTACCTAAGCCCTGGAAAGAAAAATGTTTCCCTTGGGATCTGTCATAGTTTTGGGGCATTGGATTAGGGGCCAGAGCTTCAGCTGAGATAAATAAGACAACGGCATGGCCTTATCTGCCCAGGCACTTAGCCTGTGCAGTGCTCCAAAACAGATCACAGCTGTGTTGCATCTGGATCCCAAGAATAGCTCCTACTTCTTCTCCAAGTTGCATGATGCCATACCCTACACTGCTTACAACACACACAATGATGGGATGGATAATGTAGATTTTATTAAAGGAAAATAGATCCTGATGCTCCTTTCTGTCACTGACATAATACTGCCAATTCTGACCATTTTTGTCTCTCATCATTTCTGTATTTTCCCCAAATTCCTTAGATTCATTTAAACCAAAAGGAAGTCTCTGGCCTTCATGGCTGATCAGAAGGGTCTGAACCTGTGAACAGTGACAGCTGAAGAACAAAAAAGCAACCCCCTTTTTTTTTTTCATCATTTTTAATCAAAGGTAAAAGTTGTTAATGCGTCCAGTAAGTCAATTTAGTATGCAGCAACAAGTTTTTAATGAGACTAACATGCCTCATTAAAAGCTTCAATACTGGCATCTCTCCCAGCCTCCCCACAGCCCAGAAAGAGCAGTCACCCTACAGAACAAGGAAGGCACGTTCATCAGGGAAGAGACCAGCTTTCAAGTTTCATATCAACCTCAATACAGACCACGAAATCTCCAGTGGCAGAAACAAAAGCCTCTATAAGTCTTTCTGTTGCTCCAAAATCCACTAAAACCATCTGTAAGCAAGCTATTAATTAAAATACTCAGAATTACACAATTCAGGTATACAGAACTATATAAAGAGAAATGTTACTAATTCACAGGCCCAATTAGAAAAAAGCACACAGCTTATTTTTTAACTGGATGTTCTTCTCTGATTCCTCCTGGTATTAGATTATGAACACTCAGGTAGAGTATCTGTTTTGTATGTCTTGTTGTGCTAATTATGTTACCAGGATACTAAATACCAAACAATGACATATAAAATTTAACTATTAAAGATATTGTTCAGGACATTAAAGATGTATAGCACATTTTTTTAATCTTTGCATTTTGATAGTCTTATTCCCTAAACTACACCTACAGTAGAATTCCTAACTAATTTGGCACCAGAAAAATGAGAAATTCCTTACTCAGTCTGTGACACCAGCAGTAGAAGAAACAAACTGGTTAGATACGGAGTAGCAAGAGGGTTTAGTTCTGCATATTGGCACAGGAGTATGCAGTGGACCTTTATACATAATTGGTTTCCAGACACACAAATATTTTGTGTACAGTAATTTTGGGTAGCACAAATATTGTTTGTTTCTTTCTAATTCTTAGGAAAGAGTTAGGAAAGAATATCCTGTGAAGACAGATTGTTTTGACATCAAATGGCTGTAATCTGCACATGCTGGGATCATTTCTAATATCTATTCGGGCACTCTCTTACCCTCACAAAACCATCTCCTGTACAGAGAAAATATCAGTGAACCATTTCTAATTGACAGTTAAAAGTTAAAGTGAATCAAGAGTCTACTCATTGAAAAATGACACGTTTTTTCTCATGATTAGACATGTACATTATTTGTTAGATATGATAAATGCTAGGTTTGAAATAAACAATAATTCTAAATACTGGGATTTTTCATTAGAATGTACTTGGAAAAAATATGCAAGTATGTTAGGGACAAGGTATATCCAGCATAAATGCACCAAAATAATTTGTGAAATCAAGACAACATTATAAACTTCCAAAATTCAATTTTTATAAATTAATCCAATTATATCACTGCCAACAGATGAGTGGTGACTCCACTGCCTAGCAACAAAAATGCATTTAAAGGATGCAGAAGAAACAATTGCCACAAATGATACTAAAAGAATTGAATTTTAACATATGGAGGAACAGAGGGAAACAGGGAAATGGCAGCTCCTCAAAATACTTTTATAGCAAGATCTTAGATGCTTTTTTGGAAAATTCTGATGGTAAGTTCAGATCTACCAAGTCTCAAACATTGTATTTTCCACCTCACATCCCCCTGTCATGGTGCCTGCCTCTTCTGTCAGCACTGGACAACTAGGGAACCTTTCCTGGCCCAGGATCTCACCAAGAAGGCAGTGGCCAACTGACCTAGGCTGTGATCTGCTGATTAACTAGGTCTGGCCCACAAGACCCCACAGCAGGAGTGGTACTAAGCTGATGTACTGCAGCTGGAGACCACCAGTAGAAGGCCAGTCACAGCTTCACTCTCCAGTCATGCTTCATCACAGGAACAGACACACCCGGTGAAGTTCCCTAGCAAGCAAACGCGCTCTACTCTATGTTCTAGCACATGTCTGTGTCACCCAGCATGTGACCAATGTGAGGACAGGCACTGGATCAGAAAAAGAAATCAAAAAAATTTCAAAATGTTCAAACGCTCATTCACATCCTTATAATTATCAAGTGTTTTCACTAGAGAGAGATGTTCCGGGGTTGCATCCAGATACAAATATTCGGGTCATACGTTTCTGAAAGCTTTGAGGAATCTTGACTAATCCTCTGAAGAATCATTAGTAAAAGTATTGATTATTCCATTCTACAAATAATCCTCCAAATATGACCACACCTGAACCCCCTGCTGGAAGAAGAAGAAACTGCATTTGAAATAGAGCTATGGAACAATAAAATACATTTATGGAAAACAGTGGGAAAAAAAGTGATGACTCACTGGAAAAACGTGACCAGGACACAACTACTACATGTGAGGCAAGAGAACTGCAGAAGGGTACCCAGGCTGAAGATGAGAGGAACGTGGAGCTGGAAATGACAAGACCTGGTGGGTAGCAGGCAGAGAGTCCCCAGTGCATCCCTCGCACCAGGGCCCCTGCCACGCATCACTGAATCCGGCAGTCCAAGAGACGTACACAGCCGCTTGTAATGCTAAATGACAGCACTCCGGAATGAACCCATCGCTCAAAGGAATTGGGTAAAGTGACCCTTCCTCAACCAGCCACACGCTTGCCCCAACCCGCTCTTACAACATCCATTTTCGTACTCACTGCCCTACAGCAGTTCCCAACTGATGGGTAATAATGTCATAAACACACCGTAAGCAGACAAACGTCATAAAATATGGACCAGGATGTTTTCATTGCTTAAACATCATAGAAAACAACGGCGAACCTACGGAAAGGAGTCTACATCATCCTTATC
This sequence comes from Platalea leucorodia, assembly GCF_965183815.1. Taxonomy (NCBI): domain Eukaryota; kingdom Metazoa; phylum Chordata; class Aves; order Pelecaniformes; family Threskiornithidae; genus Platalea; species Platalea leucorodia. The sequence goes on from NC_138823.1 coordinate 102,480,672, forward strand.
TCTCTATAGTATAGAGCTAACTCTTGATGTGCCTTATATAGAGTAAGACGTATAAGTAGAGTTTTCTTAAATAACTTTATAAATGCTTTTCTAGAATATAAGTCCGTAAAAAAATCCAAGTGGAACACAAATGACAATGAATCTTGAGCAGCACAAAAAATACTTGGGTCAGAGCTTGCCACACCTTGTCCTAGAAGCCCAGGAGAAAAAGTGAAGTGCAGACAAAAAAACCTCAATGTTTTTACTACCTAAGAAAATCCGTCTGCTATCAACCAAGGGCAAATCTATCTATATGGTCCATAAAGCAGCTTCATGCAGACCTACTATGAACTTTTGATAATAGATGCTGTTTCATACAGACAGTATAACCTTCCTTTTTTCTTTCAGTTTCAAGAGACTGGTTCTTCAATATCAAAATACATCTGCTTTTCTTAGGTGCCTGCAATTCTTTGCTTTTACAATAACACATCGCAAAGTCCATTTGCTTCAGTGTGTTTAAAAAACTGTTGGTCATAAGAAGTCAAAGAAGAAAGGAGCTTTCAGCTGAATGCATTTTTGTAAACAAAGAGAATTTAAAATAAATAGTTGCCCACAGGATTTGCAAATACAAAAGCTCAGTTAATTCTCCAGCAGCTTACCCAGCACCAATGACAAGTAAAATTCATCTTTTTGAGTGCACAGGGAAAGACCATCTAGATCAGAGATAGTGCCTAGAGAAATATAAATGTCTATACTTTAGTACTTCAGTATATATTTTATAAATGTCTATACTTTGTTTATACTTTATAAATGTCTATACATTATAATTGGAAAATCATGTTCAGTACCTTTTACAAACAATTAAGCTTATAATAAACAAATGGTAACTCTGTTGGTCCATACTCCCTCAAGAGATTAATTGTTAGATTCCTCAAGCACATCGTTTAAAACGTATTTGTACTTGCAGATCACCTTCAGTACAAAAGGGATCTCTCTTGCAAAACAAGAAGCTCAGTTGCCAAAAGAAGTAATGGATGGAAACGTACCTGAGGAGTAGTTTGTATCAAAGCTTTAGCCTGGGCTACGATGAAATCTTATTACTACTTTCTCTACCAGTAATGTAACCATAAAAAGCTTTGAGACATATTACAGCGTGAGGGCTCTGCCAGAAGATTTAAAACAGCCAAGAACCTGGCTGCCATTTACTGAGACTGACATATAATTTTCCCATGTTTCTAGGACAAATGTCTTCTTTCACCCTTACTGCTGTCCTTGGTTGAAAGAAGGAGAAGGCAGAAATCTGAACTTAGTCTCTACCCTCACTCTCTCCCCAAAAAGTCTAAACTAAGATGGGATGTGACAATTCTGGGGGACTGGCTTGTTGCAGAGGCCATCAAATGGGAATTGAAAAATCAGACTTTTCCTAGGAAACTTGTTCCAGCCTTCCATGCAGAACTACCACAATGCTACAGTGCAAGAGACATGTCATCACTTACCTGCTGAGATAAACAGCAAGACAGAAGGGAAAGAGTATTGCCATACCAATAAAATGCTTAAGCCAGATACAAATTTGCTCATACAGGCAGTCTCTCTCTCTTCACCACTGCTGCTCACTGCCTTTAGCTCCGGTTTGGTGTTTTCTTTCTCCCTCTTGCTAACCTGCAGCTCACCCTTCTGACCATCATGCACACTCCTAGTCAAGTGAATTTGGGGCACTACGACAATCAGCCGAGTGGCACACTGTTACAGCAGCATGAGAACTAAGGGGCTTTTCCTAAACTGCTCCCATTGCTAAGGAGAGCAAAGTACAAACAGGCAAGGAAGTGCCCAATAAACACAACAGCGCATGAAGTGAGAAGAGACAGAGATGTTGCTTTCAAATCCCTCCAGCTCTAGCAGCATGCAGCAGGAGATAACTTGTGAGGATGTGCTTGACAATTGCTCAAATGTTACTGTATCAAGATTATGTCAGAAAGCAGGGAACTGAAATCAGGTGTTAATATGAAAGTAAACAAATTGCAGACTGATGTTCTGAAGTGGAAAGGATCTTGCAGGACTTTCCCATCCTAAACTCCAAATGTTAAATCTCAGCACCTTACAATAACGGACGCTAAAGGATTTCATTAGATGAGTTCCCAGAATACATGAGATGGAGAACTTTTCTTAATTTTTTTTTTTTGTTTCCACAGCCTGAAACACCCTCCTTACAAAACCAGATTCACAGATTTCAGTAAAGAGGAGAAATCTATTTCTGATGGACTACTTATTCTGTCTTGTCACTCCATGAGAAAAGTGAGCAGAGAGTTTAGTAAAGTATTAATGTTTTATACTTCCCACCTAGTCTTCTTTCTGAATGTAGGTCACCATATTTACACTGTATCTTGAGCATGAATTTTTTGTTGTTTAATTCTAGTTTGACACACATTTTCTAGTTTTATCCAAATTTAAAGTAATTGAGATGCTGCCTTCGAAGAATAACATTAAAGTACTCCCACAACCAGATGTCAAACATTTGGCAGTTCAACTTACACAAAAGAAAACCTACAACTGTGTACAAATACAGCTGCTGCATAAGATTTGCTTCCTTTTGCCTCCCTCCTCACTAACCAGAATCAGAAACAGATATTTGTAATTGTTTTACTGGAAGAAAACCTGTACCAAGAAACACTCATCAGGTAGGAAATGCCAAATTAAGTGTGCTTCATTCATACAACCAGAACTGATACCCTTGTACCTAAGCATCCTTAATCACTGAACATGAATTTCTCAAATACTGTTTCTGTGCTACCTTTTTAAAGTTTTCAGATCCTTGATATACCGCACTCTACAGGTACAGACAAACTGTCATCACCACCAGGCACTTCCAAAACTTGGTCTAGGGCAAGCCAGCTCTAATAGCTCCAAGACCATCTCCCGTGGGCAACAAAAAGTCCTGCACCAATTCCGAACGCACCACCAGCGCTCAGCAGTACTGTGGCACAAGGCCATTTATTGCTGTGACTGCTCACCCTCGAGGCCATGGACAGAGCAAGGCCAGCTGCCAGGTGAGAAAGGTGGCAGGCAATCCCCATGAGCATGCTTGAGGAACAGTCTTTGCTGTCTCCAGGCGCCGGGTAACAGCAGCACTACTGAGGTCATGAGAATGGGCTGGCGTCTGGAGCATTAATGTGGGAGCCCTGACAAATTGTATCATGTTATAAAATCATTTGGGGGGCTGGGAGGGGAAAGAAGGAAATGAAGAGAAGGAAGAGAAGCAAGGGAAGGAAGGAAGAAAAGAAAAAAGAGGTGAAGCTAATGAAGGAAATGAAGGAGAGCAGGTTAATACTTCAGCACCAGCACAAAGAGAGCAGGAATTGCCCTGGCAAAGATCAGTCTGAAAACACACCCCGATGTTAGCCTGGAGCCGTCTGTGAGGCCATCAGGGAGCTTTTTATTCAACACCTAGCACACTGGTCCTTGATCTGCGAGGAGCCCGCAAAGCTGCAGTGAGCCAAATAATAAGCAAAATAATTTTATTCATTTCTTTCCTTCTGCCCCCACCCCAGCCCACTAGAACATTAGAAACTCAGACCTGACCCACAAATTTCTCTGTACATGCATAATACCATGGTAATCTTCCTACTGAAGTCTTTGAGATGATTCACAAACTACACCTTGCTGTGCTTGCAGGACTGAGCCATAAATTTCTTTCTTTAGCAATGATGATGTCACTCACACATACACTGAATTTTTTTTTTTTTCTTCTTCTAATGAAACAAACAGGGAGGAATTTATTTCTGAAATTCAACCTAAAATAATGCCTTATGAAAGCAAAACACCTTTATGGACTAGCATCAAAGATTGCTACAAGGCTCCATGGAAAAATATGATTTTTTTGTTTGCTGATGCAAATCCAGCAGAATCAAAGAGAATAAATATGTAGCAACACTGCTGCCTTCCTGGTCCTAAAACACATCTAGGTTTTTGATTCCTAAGTGAATGCTTGGAAAAAGTAAACCCAGAAATTTCTTCCTCAAACCATTTTAACATAAATAAGCATTAAAGCTTCTGTTAATAGTCCCTTGAAAGTTCATTCCTAGGACTAAATGATTAGGGCACGAAAAGAATTGTGCTATTCATAAGCCCAGATAAAAATCTGTAGACTATTACTAGGTTTCATCTCATTTTTATGACTCTTCTTCTCAAATAAATCAATCACATAAAGTTAAACTCAACATGGGGAGTTAAGCTCTCCACAAAGACTGTGGAAATTGCAAACATTAAGTCTAACAGGAAGAAAGCAAGCTGAGATAATGGATGGTTTATACTGGTTTACTTCAAAGCACTGAGAGGTGGCTGAAAGTGTTAATATACAATAAGCACTGATTCCAGAAGAAATAACAGAAGCCTCACTTATCAAACATGCAACTGTAAGTAAAAAAACCCACTACTTCTACAACTACTTCTCCAACTGCACAGAATTTCTATTATATTGAGAATCTTCTAAAGATTTTCAGCAAAATCATCACCCTTAAAACTAGCCTTAAAGTAGCAAGCCTGTGGTTGTCCTGATAACTGGAGATTTGGTTAAGAGTCTTCCATGAAGACAACTACCTTCTCAGCAAAGGGCATATGGAATCAGTCACGCTGCACACTATTCATGGGAGTCACACATAATAGTGAATGCAAATCACCGCATTTTCAGAGATAATTAGAAGCAATTGCCTCAAGTTCTCTTTTTCTCCTCCTGGATATGGAAGAATAATTTTCTTTTTCACCCAGACACTGTTTTAACATAAAGTATGGTGCCATCCACACATTCAGGTGTTCAGAAAAAATAGTAAAGACTGGTCATACATCCAAAGGTGGGTTTTTTTGGTTCAGAACTATGTTTTATGTGTTGAAGGTTCAAGTAAGTGCAATACCGCTATTGTACAAACATTCTACGTTCCCCCAAAATTATAATCTCTTACTTAGATTGCAATTAAAAGTGAGATGAATTACTTGATTCTCTGCCTGAGCACCTTCCAACACCATAAGTAGCTAGTTTCAGCAAGATTCAAAAAGTTTGATCCGAGGAGACTCAGGACTGGAATAAGAAAATGCTGGAGGTCAAAAATGGAATATATGAATAAAAGACATGGGAAAGCTTAGACAGTGGATATGTGAAGGTACGTTGCTCAGTTTTATACACGTCAGCAACGCAGTATAACCCTGCTGCCTCATCAGTGTTTAATTAATTTTTCCTATTTTTTAAACTCATTCTCTTTCCTTTGTAAAAAAGACCCAAACAACAGGGAGACATGAATGGCTACACAAAAACAACAAAACTATATAATGTTCTGGTCAATTGCATAAATAAATAAACTGGAAAAAAAAATCCAATTTAGAGTAAATTTATATGATACTTGTAGTAGTAAATAAAATATGACTTGAATTTTATTTTCTTGTTGATTGTGCCCATTTGAATGAAAAAAAAAAAACGGTTATGAAGTTATGATCAGTTATAAAATGCAGGTGTCATATTTCATAGCCTCTGAATAAGAAGTGTCCGAGTATCACAGCAAATGTCATTAATGCACTAAAGCCTCACTTTTCAGGGTCTGTTAGTACAAGGTGTCTTACTGTCTGGAGATACCTGCTACACAAACCATTAAATTGCTGGAAACCTGGCACGAGAGCACAAGGCAGAAGAAACTGAAAAAATAGTGAGCTGATGCTTCTTGTCAGGCAGAAGCTGTAATTCAAATGTTTGTTGGAAATCATTGCTATCTCCATACAGAATAAAACAGTAAAAATAACACAGAGTTATGCAGCTCACAAAAATCCACATACAGTGTTTTTTGAAACCTGCAGTTATCTCCTCAGGCTATAGCGCAGCACTGTTCAAGAGAAACAGGTGACTTTGGAGAATTATGGACTAGAAGTAGTTAGAAGTTTACAACTGACACTGGCAGTGACTGGGAAAAGCATTTCAACTAAGTGTGATTTTTTTCAAACAAAAATATCCCTTCTCCAGAGAAAATACCATATTTTGAAGAAACTCCCAAAAGTCTCATTCCCACTATCTTTTTCTGCATGAAAAAGCTCCCTTAGGTTTATAACGAGATCCAATGATAACAACATGAGATTTTCTTTACTGAAAATTTGTAACTGGATGCGGCAATTCAGAAAGCTGAGCCGAAAACAATCAATGCATCACGCTCAGAGCAATCATCACAGTAATAATCACTGAAATAATATGTTCAGAATTCTAGATAATTGTATTATTATTAAACATAATAAATATATATTAAAAAATCAAGCATAAATGCAGGCATGTCACTAACATTAACTGCACGTTTAATTCTTAAATATTTCAGACATCCTACCTCATTATTGACTTCAGCAGGTTTTTTCTTTGTTTCTCCAATATCCAAATAGCTGTGGAAGGAAAACAGTATTGATTATTTACAGAAGCATCTAACTTACACAATACAAATATTTCTACACTTCTTTCATACATGAAGCTTTTAAAATTTATCATGCCTCAAAATAACATAAAAAGTAAGTAATTCAAGATTTTAACAAAGGGGTGTTAATATAAATCTGCAAGATAGCCCCCTGGGCTAATACAAAACACAGGGTAGAACCATCTACCTTCAAGTCACTGGTGATTAGACCAGACCATCAATAATCCCCTTGTCAGAAAGAAGCTCACATACTACGGTGAGGTGGATCAATAAATCTCAGCACAATATCAACTTACCAGAGTTTTCAAAGTCATCATCTTGCCTCTTAGTTTGTCACAGTAAGTCTCTGATACATTTAAAGCCTTCCTCCGTACCCAAGTTTAACCCAGGGCATCAGCTAAAGTTTAAAAGGATCTACACCGCTTGTATTTCAACAGGACATGGACACATCTGAACACTGTATATCCTGGTTTCTCATGGTTGTGATGAACCAATAGCATCTTCACAATTATTTTATGAATAGACAAAATACCCCAACTGGACAAGAAAAAAAAACAAACATCTATTTGAACAACACTGCTCTCCATCAGAGTGCATGTTCCCACAAAAACATTGTATTAACACAAAAGTGTTAGTTAAAACATACAGTGATGGATTAACTGTATGTTGCCTTTCCAAAGAATTAAATAAGCCTTCAAGCATGAGTAACCCATAGACTGGCAAACAGGCAACTGTCCAGGTACCCAGACTATGCTAACTCCTTTCCCTTGTCCGCACTCTTGAGAGCGGTTCTTCTCATGAATGCAGCTCTCAGTAGCTGCTGGCACTGCAAGGTGTTTCTAGTTCTCAGCGCTGTAGGAAGAGACACCTTCATGGGCGGTTATAACTCAGTACAGCAGCACCTTTCAGCACCTTCTGCCAAGAGCTAAACATGAGAACAAAAATGGCTGGGGCATCTATTCTATGCCGGGAGCATCTAATCCAACATTAGGTGATCAGCATTTGTTACAGGTTCTCCCTATTCCCACTTTCAGTGGGAAACCACAGGTGCTTTGGCAGGCTTTTAAGACTAGAAGACCCTGTCTGAGAACGTCAGGTATACCTGATGGCAAGCATCAGTGGAGGCTCACCAGAAGACCTCAGAGCCCGCAATGCAGCCCTCCAGTAATATCATGCTTTGTAGTTAATGACTGGGATAAGATTTGTTTGCCAGGGGAAACCTTTCTGCCTGGCCAAAATTGAGAATTCATGAGACCTGAATGAAGCTGTAGAAGCAAGGAAGAAAAAAAAAAGAGAAAGAAAAAGCATCATTCATTCTTTGAAGAAATGGCAATCATTTATCAAGCTACCACAGAATGGCCACAAGGATTTCAAGGCTTCAGTGTGCAGGGACAGTAAGACACAGTAAGGCTTCCAGGCAATGCTTGGAAGGGCATGCCAATGCTTTGGAAAAGGTAAATGTAGCAATGTAGGACAATGTTTAAAAAACAAGTGTCCAAGCCTCATGTTTAAAAGCAAAGAAAAACAACTGTTGCAAGCTTCTCCATGTGAAAAGGAGTTCTCTTGAGACCAAAAAAAAAGAAGTCTTAAAGCCTACAAGACTGAAAAGAAATAAATGTTTCAGACAAAATAGTTCCAACGGCCTATAACAACAGCTGCTGACTGTGGTTCTTGTTTCTGGGCATCTATGAATTACTTCAAGGAGAACCAAGAAAAGTGACAAAGAAAAGCAAATATATAGTCAAAGGCTTAAATTCACCATGCAGAGGTCTGGGCATTTAGTTATCAAATTTCAGGGATCTACAAATCTGAAAAGGTCTAAATAGGGCCAAAGGCTTTTCTTGGGATAAGGGCACCTGAAAAAAGTCCAAACCAAAAACTTTACAAAAGTATTCCCACTGCTAAGAAAGCAGAACTACTTCCACCCAATGACTATCCAAGCCAGTGATGAAACTACAGTGTTGTTTAAAGAGACACTGCTGGAGAGAGGACAATCTACCATTAATTAATGAGCACAGATACAAGTAAATGGGCAAAGGAAAGAGGAGGGTAGAGTAGCATGCTGAAAAAAAGCTAAAAATTGAAACCAGCTCCAGCATAGACAGTTTTCTTTCAGGAAGCTGAGAGTCAGGGAAGAACTCCACAGGGGTGCAGGCCTGAATGTGCATTCTCACTCACAGCTGCAACAACTACAATATACCAACACACCTCACTGCATAGACACCAAAAAAGCTTGTGTTCACTTAGCACACCTGCAAATGACAAAACAAGCTGGGAACCTTGATATATTTTATGGGAATTCCCAACATGGGCTAATAATTCTTCCATTAAAGAAAATGTCTATGTATTTTTCTAAAAGAAGAATTTGTAAATGCTGGTTGCTTTATTTTTATTTAAAAATGAAACATATCAGTGGTTTATATTGACTATATACCCTCAGAAGTATGTATCTGAAGATTCAGGGCTTGGAATGACAGAGGTTCACATGCTAAAGGTGAGCACAGTTTAGTCTAGAGTTCACTGTGGCCAGGGAAGAAAGAGATTCAGTTCTCAGTGTAAGGCATCTGAGAAGAAACAAATGCATTGCTTGAAGTGGAGCGATGACACTTTCAGCTTCTGCTTCTCCTTGGATACTCTCTCCTTTCCATTACGCTCCCACACATCAGTGCCACAAGCCTCCATTTCAAAGTTCAGCCCCACATAGTCTATCATAGCAATGAATGTGTCCAACAAGCATCACTGCAAAAACATTGTAAAAAATGTACAAACTTCTTGCTGCTATCAGACGAGACTCAGATCCTTTAGGGAAGATGCTTTGGTCTCCCACAGCTGCAACTGCTTTATCTTTGCCTGTGACACATACACACACATATGCTCTTTTCTTTAATTCCTTCAATTCCTTCCAGAAAACCGTCCCTTTCAATTAACCCCTCCTCTCCTCTGACCTTTCTGGCTAAGATGTCTCCCTAATTATCATTCAGTCTACAACCGAGTTAACAACAAGATCAACATTAAGCCCTTCAGCCTGTCTTAAATAATGCTTGTAAAAGCACTGCCAACATTTACAGCACTATATAAATAAATATGAATAGTGAAGGACTCTAACTCTGAACGCAGAAGGGAAAAGACCTCAAGTCATCCTATTTATCCTCCCTACAGCACAGGACTATGGCATACTATCAAGGGATATATAAAACAGCCTGCTTTTACCGAGTCCTTTAGGTTAGCTGTTTTTAAAGTATTCTCTTCATTGACCTTAAATACTTAGGTATCTTGTTGCATGTTGCAACCATAAAAGTCTGAAAAGCTCTCACCATAAAACTCTGGCCATAAAACACAAAATGACAAAAAGAAATGCTTTTTCCCACCCAAAATAAATTCAGAATGTCCAGTTCTCTACATAGTGCATGCTAATGCCAAACACTTACTTACTTTTAGCCTGTCTGTTGAACATAAAACACATAGAGGGAGGTGAAACATGATGTGCTGACAACGAACAACTTTAAGCCATCCACAGAACCTCAGGATTTAATACCAAAAAGATACAGTAGATCTTTCTTGAGAGTTGAGCACTGCATTTGACATGGAAGAGAGTACAGACAGAAAGGGGCTTATATTTAGCCTGTCATATATCTTACTCTCTAGCTTTGCCACTGAAGCGCAAGAAGCTTCAATAAATCTTCAGAAGCAGACAGTGACAAAAACGGTAAGAGTGCTGACAGAGATCCTGTTCATTACACAAAGAGTTTTGTCCTGAAACATAATGAGCTTTCCTGAAAAATGTAGTGTCCTCAACTCGACACAGCCAAGATGAGCAAGGTCCTGTAAAGCTGGTAGTTTCGCATACAAATTCCCAACCACCTCCAGAAAGGAACTGTTAATTTTGAGATTTTTTTTTTATTCAAGTGTAGGAAAAATGCCCACAAAGACTGAACAAATCATATAATTAGGCAATTGAGACCATGAAATTCACTGCCAGAATTAAGAACCATTACTGATCACATGCAGAGACACTTGGGAAACACACCTAAAAGCCCAGATCTCCTCCACGATACCCTCCCAGTCACTCACTAGAAAACAGAGAAACTGTCAGCTTTATTCTTGGTGTCTAGGCAGGGAAAAGAAAGCAAAAGTCATCTTTTAAATAACAGGAGGGAGCTATTCTGGTCATAAAAAGGCTAAATCCTACCCCAAATGAACAGAAGTGATGGAGAGGTGGATAGCTGGGTAGAATATTTTAAAAATAAAATGTCTTGCTTTTTAAAAATAAGCGTGAAAGGAAGTGTCGGGAATTAAATTCCCAGGCTCATCAGCTTCACAGCAGGACTGTCAACACTCCACCTTTCTACAGCTTTCTCCCTGTTACCACTGAGCAGGAATACTGACACTCGCCCGCCAGTGAAGCACACACCACAACAACATGCCATTGCCGCACGTCGTTTGGGTTAAAGGGCTGTTTCTCCTTTTCTACCATCATGTCAAGATGGCTATATGCGACTGATGGTAACAGCAGCCTTTTTGTGGCTCACCTCTAAAGCTCTTTTGCAGTTTTATCTGTTAAAAGTACCTTTCTTTTTGCCTTGGGTCACAGCCTTTAAGTCCACTGTGTGCAATGCCTAATAAGAGGGGTGGGGTGGGGGGTCCTCTTAAGTATTGCCACTGTGCCAAACCCCAAATGCTGATATTCAAGTTCCATATAAATCTTATGTTACTTTTTAGCGACTCACTTGAGTTTCTTGAAGGCTTCCCTGCCACCAGCCACATACTGCTCTCCACTCTGAAGCTCCTCCAGCTGCCGGACACGATGCCCACCCCGGGGGGTATAGATGTTACGGACGGCTCCAAAGGGCGCCTTCACCCTGCCTGTCACCTCTTTCAGGAACACCTCGAAGTTGGACACTTTCTTCTCATTGATGACAATACGGCGCCCCGGGAAGAAAGGGTCCCCGTTGCGATACACCCGCACGCTCTTCACCATCGGCTGCGAGAGCCAGGACCCCTTCGCGCCAGGACTAGCCATGCTGGGTGGCTCCCGGCCTCCCGGCGTGCGAGCCAGCCCGACGCGCTGCCCGCACCTGTGCGCTCAGGAGAGGGCTCCGGCCTCGGCACCCCTCTCACCTCCGCCCTGACAACTCCCTGCCCGGGGTGAAGAGCCCACACCCACGCCGCGGCCCGGGCACCAGGGCCCACCTCCAGGGAGGCAGAGGAGGCAGCCCGGCGCCGCGGGGGGGATGGCAGCCTCCCCGGGGCTTGCGGCACAGCTCTGCTCAGCCTTGCGAGAGCGGCTCCTCCTAGGCAACCGGCCCTTGCCGCTCCCTGGCGCCTGGCGAGGTGAAGGCGGATTACGCTAACCCAGGCAAAAAAGGCGTTGCACGGGAGTGGATCCGACACAGCAGGGGACCCATGGCCTCCCAGGGTCTTTATCCTCAGGCTTTGCCATCACGGAGAGCGGCTCGCCGCTACCACCCTGGTTTCCTCGGGAAACTTTATCCGGCCTGTGCTCGTCCTCCCCCCTGCCCAGCCAGGCGGGAGCCTGCCAGGAGCCTGCAGACCCGGAGCCAGCCGCCGCGCCAGGGGCAGGACGGCGCAGGGGCCAGCACAAAACACGGCTGAATTATTCACCAGGCGGTGGCTGGGGGAAGGAGGACGAGGAGGCGTCGTGCCCAAAGGCAGGGAGAGGGACGCGGGGGCAACGGGGGCAGAGGGAACCGGACCAAGGGCCCCGCACCCGAGCGAGAGAGGGAGGGAGGGAGGGAGGGAAGTCCCCGCTCCGCCTCCTCCTCCCCGGCGGCCGAGGCGCTGCCTGCCGCCGCCTCTGCCCTGCAGCGCGCCGGGGCTCCCCGCCACCAGGCAGGGGCCGGCCGGCGGAGCTGCCCTGAGGGGGGAGCGGCAGCGGCAGCGAGGAGACGCCGAGCCGGCCCGGCGGCCCCACAGCGAGCACGGGCGGCGGGGCGGGGAGAAGGCGGCGGCCGGCCGGGGGCGGGCAGGGCAGGGCCAGGCGGAGCTGCCGTGACATGGCGGCTGCGCGCGAGGCGGGCCGCTGGCGAGCGGCCGTTACCCGCCGGTACCGGTCCCCCGCCCCGCCGCGGAGGGGCCGCCCTTCACACGGGTGTCGGTGAGTAGAGGATTCGCCACCCGCGAGTCTCTCCCTGAGGGGCTCCCGCCCCGCCGTCCGGGGCCGGGAGCCTGAGGCGGTGGCAGGCTGCGGCCTGGCGCCTGCCCCGCCGCTCCGCCGCGTTTTGCCCCGCCGGGGCGGGCGGAGGAGGAGGGTGGCTGAAAAACACGTATTTCATTGACATCTGGTCAGCTCCTCTTGGGATTTCTTACTAAGGGGGTCAGTTTTTCCCCTCTCAAGAATAAACCAGACTTTTTCTAGACCTTCCACGAAAATGCTAGGCAGCTGGCCTGGCCTGGGGGCAAGGGCAAGCCACAGCTGACACCCAAAGGCAGTTTCTACAACATGAGTGACTGCTTCAGGCTCTCTGCCCTGGCTTCTTTTCCGTATTCCTTTGCCGATTCTGATGTATGCTTTCTCCACTGGAGATGTAGTGCCTGATTTTGCCTTTGGTTCATTACTAACATCTAACGATTACCACTTGAGTGTGCAGGATAGTCCACGTATGAAGCAAACGAACCACTGAAAAATTACACCTACCATTATTTATTCCATTCTTACTTTGCTTCTTGTCAGTTATTAAAAATCCCACCTGAAAATGGGATCTTTGCTGCAGGTCACCTGTTGCCATTTGCTGCTTACGTTTGCTGCAATTCAGAAATAAAGCTGGGCCGTGATCTTGCAGGGAAAAAACCATTATCAGTGGGGTTGAAATTAGGCTCTTGGACTACACGAATTCATGGCATGTATGTTCAGACAATTGATTTTTTTTTTAATGTGCCTACTAACACGATGCCCTCTGAACATCTGTTTGAGGTGACGGATAGGTAAATGTTATGGACACTGTTTGGGTGCTTTTCTCCCATCCTGTCACCTGAATGGGTGAAATTTGCTAGTAACACACAACTAAACTGCACTCCCCCAGTATTTCGGTAAGTTTTAGTTATTTGCATTCCTGAAATATTTAAATGCTTTTCAGTACTCCCATCATTCTTTGGTTGAGCGAGTCTGTTATAATTTGTTCACTTAAGAATCCAGGATCTATCACAAGAGCTAATAGCACTTTTGCTGAGCTGGCCCAAACCTGCAATTCTGTCTGGATAATTTCAGTTCATCAGACTCGGAGGCGACGTGCCCACTGAACCAAGCTCAAATTCGAAATACACTATGAACACTAGCCTGATAAATCAGAAGAATATCCTTGGGCACAATTTATATTTAACAAAAATACATCAACAGAATAAAACAAAAGAACAATAGACAAAAAATGTAAAATAACCCATTTGTGGTTCAAAGAACATAACATAAAGTCAAACTGGGTTAATGTTGCACTCTTTCCTAAGACAATTTCTATAATTCTACATAGTAGATATGATACAGCATATATTAAAAATATATTAATACACATATTAAGGACCAGGTCCAACCTCTACCATCATCAAATGACTCGCTTAGATTTCACAGATAAAGATATCAGATCATGAAGTCATCCTGATACCATTTTCATCTTAAACTATTTTAAAAACTTCATGAACAAATGATCCACTTGAAGCTGCATTTTCCTTGCTAATTCTCAGCCAAACATCTCCCGACTCTCCAATGTTTAGGAAGTAACTTTGGATACTGCATTATCACAATAGTAATTTTTTTTTTAATCTCAGATTATTAAAAATTGTAAAAAAATAAATCAAGCATGCATCTTATGGGCTTATTCAATGAACAGATGAGTCTCTGATGTGTCCAAACAAATTCTGACAACAGATAAGTTTTCTTTACTTGAAAACATTTTAAGCATGCTTGGGACATGACTTTTGGCTATACTTTTTAATGCTATCTGCTTTGCTCTTTCCAGGAGGCTGCATAATAAAATACAGAGACTTTGACTCCACTGGATTTTTGCCACGCCTTGGGTACAAGAAGTCATAAAACCTGAGAGAAAATAAACAGAAAATGCCTTAAATTCAAACTGAATTCCTTTAACAGCTCCTTTTCCCCACTGATTGTTGCAAGACTAAAACTGGTCTAGACCTTCCTACCTGGAGTTGTTTAGTGTACAGTAATGATTGTTCTTCCAAATGGATTTCAACACATGTGATGGAAGGAATTTTTCTTTCCTTTTATCTTACCTCCTTTGATGGGAAAATTGCCCCCCTGCTGTGAGCTACAACAGGGCAGTTAACCATTACAGAAAGAGCAATTTCAGGGTGAGGGAAGTCAAATATGCTACTGTTACTGGTTAACAGTTAAATTTCTCTACTTGCTGCTGGTTTTCTTCTAGCTAAAAAAGGGGAGAACCGAGCATTTACTGTCCTCGAATTAATACTGTTTAACATTGACCTGTTGCAACCTGAAATGAAAATTTGTATTAAAAATATGCTTATGTGTAGAAATGCTGGTGACCTTCACACTGTTCTGCAGTCAAGCAGTAACACATCAACTCTCTGCTATTTTGTGCCAGATTCTACCACTTTTGGTGATCTTAGGCCTAATTTGCAGTCGCACATCTTTGGCATAGGAATAAGCCCTGCACATTTCACTCATGCACCCATTTTGACACCTGTGCTACTCCAAAATACTGTTGGTCTTTACCTATGGCCACGCTAGTTACAATCACTTCAGTGGACTGCAATAAAATACCCCTTAAATGGTATCAGCGCATTGCTAGCCTTAAAGCTTTCTAGAACTGGTGGGCAAAATCTTTGTCCAAAACTGGGAGTACGTTCTGAATCCTTTGAAGAATTACAATGCAGAATTTTGCCCATAGTTTAACCTTTACATAGCTAATAGCTATGCCTCTGAAGACTTCATGTTTCAAATTGAGCTGCTTGCGTTTCTGCCCTCTCTCCCTTTGCTTGTGCTGCAGTGGAATCTCACTGTTTCCTTACTCTCGCCATTCCACACCAACCTTTTCAGAACGATACATTTTATTTTCTTCAGTGATAGGAAAAAAGCAAAACCAAACCAGTGTTTGCAATACAGTATAAAGTCAGCATGCTTTCCATCTTGCCTAAGTACAACCACTGCCCAAAAGCTAAGAAAAGCTCTAACACTTCAGCCTGTGATAGCAGAGCCTTCACCCATGAGAATCTGTCTGCTCCTTTTAGCCTTTCCAGGGCCCGACCTCTTATCCCCACTATTGTTTCAGTTTCTAAGCTACCTATTAGGATCTCCTATTAGGAGATCCTAATCGCATTCTCAACAGTAACGAGACACGCTGCTGAACCCACTGTCACAATTAAGATAAATGCAGAGACACATCATCTTTTTATGATGGAGTAATGTCAGACCTCTCGTCTTACTTGAGGTAGATGCACGAGACCACGTTGGTCAGGTTGCGTGTCCGGACCACATGATGGACCTGAGGTCACGGAACAAGCCCACGCTGGGGGATGTGATGGGAACAGAGTCATGGCATAGCGACGTAGCATCAAACAGGGTCACTTTTTCTGCAGCAAAACGCCGTGAGGTCTCTGCCGTTTCAGGACCAGGAAAGATTTTGCAGCTTGTTGCAGGTCCCTGACAAGGCTCAGTGACATCCAAACATGAGAACAGGAACATGTCCTAGCGCTGAAGAAGAGTCCTATAGGATGTACAGAAAGAGTAAGGATAATGTTTCTAAATACAGAGAACAAAATTCAGCTTGTTCTATTGCACGTAGTGCTGAGAATCACAATAACTACACCTTTGTGGAGCTTACCTAAAGATCAGACTAAGCAATAGCAGCCACTTTATTCCCAGTTGTAATTCTGGGGCAATCGGGCTGTCTGCATTGGCGGTTTAAGGTCCATAAATACCGGGTGGTTCAGCTCTCATGCACACACACTAACTGGAAGAAACAAAATACTGATGTACTGATGCAATTGTAAATTTTAAAACCCATGTCATCGCAATTTCACCTACTTATACAATTGCCAGATCAAAAACTCCTTAGAATACCGGGATCAATTTTTGCTTAAAAAAAAGCATTAAATAATCAACAGTTTAAGCTACAGCTTTTGATGACACAGGTGTTTTGTAACAGTACTCTTGAGACAGCTGAGATGATAAAGGGTTACATAGGGAAAATACTTCTGCAGACTCTTAGAGGCACACGAGGAAATGGTTCTCCGTGGAGAAACAAGTTCCAGGTGGTTAGCTCAAGTAGGGAAAAAGTTGGAAAATGTCTTTCATGTGGTCTTGTAATGAAAAGTGCAGTCATCCTGTCTAGGCAAAGATTTCTCAGTGTGTTACTGTAGCTACCTTTGATCACGGCATCTGAGATTATCAATTGAGTTCACATAAGAGAAATTATTCTAAATATGAATATTACGTATTCTAAGTTTTCCATTGGCTCTTTCCTTTTCTCTCTCTGTATTCTTATTCAGCTGCACTCAGCATCCACTGGACACTCATCTACTGTCTGGAAGCAAACATGGTTTTTTGGTTAATTTGGTTTTTGGGTTTTGACTGGGTTTTTGTTTGTTTGTTTGTTTTCCTCAACATGAATAAAATGGGGCTCCTGTGAGCATGTCTTTTAGGAGAAGAAACAGGTAATAGGTTCAGGCACATCTTTGTATATAAACAGGATTGATTAAATGTACAAATAATACACTAGGAGGTAATTTCTCTGTAGACAGACATCTATATGACTTTCTACAGTAATTTTACCAAAAAGTTCTCTGAGCTTTTCTTCAGTAGAGATTTATAAGGACTCCTCTGGTGATACCTACGATTTCCTTCTCTTTCTGTGTGTTTTTCTTTGGTCTTTCTGCTCTTTCTCTTCCACATACCCCAGCTGCGATCGGACCAGTCCCTCCTGCCTGCACTGACGTTCAGCTGACAGTGGAACTACTTGCTCACGTAATTCAACCTAACGAATGGCTTCCGATTGGGATGGCAATTTCATGGCTAAGCAAGCCTGTGCAGGAGCTATCCTCTCATTTTGGCTGAACGGAGAACGGCCGTCGTGCCCATTTCTGTCAATGAGCTTCTTCAACAAACAGCAGATGAGCTTGACCCGTTATTTTTTTGATGAAATACAGCAAACTGCTCCCAAAGGTTGGCCCTGCAGAACAGATGGGGCACCTGACGCATGCCTGCAGCAGAAGCAACAAGCAGCTCGTTGGTGTTTCGAGCTGCAGTAAATAGATGGCGGTTCTAGATCGCCAGTTCTCTCTTGTCCGTGGCAGTATAAAATGAGACATTCCATCCGTGCTTCGTCGCTTGGCTGCCAGTTCACACCAAGGTGTTGCCTTCACCTCGGAAGACAGAGGTGGTATTTGGTTATCCCTTCCAGACAATTAGGATGACGACTGATAGTGCAGCTCTAATGAGATACAATACCAATACTTACTGGTATACTGGCCTATTGGTTTGTACATATCAAAGTTCTTATCAATATATATTCGGTGTGAAGTTATGTCATCTTATTCCCAACACTTCTGTTGCGTAAGCAGCCAGAATAACAGATGGACGAAAGAAAACAAACAGATCAACCCCGTATCTTCTCCCTTTTTTATTGAAGAGTGTGAAATGTCAGCTGTGTGAGACTTGCTGCAAATCCATTAAATGTAAATTTCTGGCAGATATTTTTCAGATGCTTCCCTAGCTTTTGCATTGCAAACATGCAGAGTCAACATAAGCTGCCCTCAGTTGCCAGCAACGCTGCGTGCTTGTTTCCTGCTCTCCTGCAGTATTTTCTGTGCTGTCTGGTATTTCCAACTTTTAAGTCTCTCTGACATCCAAGAGTATTAAATTAGTCTTGTACATACTGCCACCTGCTGTGGTTAGCCAAAACTAGAGCTAAAATACTCCATTTAAGTACATTTCAGCTTTTTATCAAGTGTAAAGGGGGCCAACATTTGCGTTCAGGCATGCTTACCCTGGAGCTGAAAACCTCTGATGGCCTCAGTCTACGCATACGTGCTGTATGTACCTGCGAAGGAACTTTCTTATTTAATGGCTTCCTTGTGAAGTCATTTATCTTCGCGCGAAGTGCGCGTAAACCATCCTTCTGATGCTGCGCACGTGAATCCACTGGGAACAAACGCTCATCTATGCGCGTTAACGTATGTGCGTACAGACAGACGCACGCACGCGCAGGTGACGTGGTGTAGGAAAGGAGGGGACAGCGTCTGCCCTCCGGTGACTTCCCCTTCGCTTACAGCCCAGCCGGGAGCAGAATTTGGCCCCGACCCCCTTGTCTTCAAAACTCAAGACCCGCGCTCAGGACGGGGTTCAGACTGGCGCGCTCCTGTTGCGGCGGCCGCGCCGCACGGATCGCTTCACGAGCGGCACCATCGCTTCCTCCGGTATCTCCCCGCTGCGCAGCGGCGAGGCCCGCGAGGGCGCGCGGGGAAGGCGCCCCGCCGCAGGGCTCCGGCCGCGGGCCTCGCCTTCGCGCCGGCGCACCCGCCTCAGCAGCACCCGCCTCAGCAGCACCCGCCGAAGGAAGGGCGCTCCTGCCATCTGCGTTAGCCTGTCGCGCGTGGCGGCGGCCGTTTAAAAATAACAGACGGTACTGGAAGCTACTAATTAAACTTTTAGATCTCAACCAACCGGCTTGTCTCTCTATTTTAGATACACAAGCAGGGCAAGGAAATGCGATTGCAGGACCTCTACTGGGGGCAGAACTGCTCTACCCTTGGAAAAACCGCATTTTTAAAAGTAAAATCTTCATCGAGCGGCCGAGCGCGGTGGGGCGAACCCCAGCCACCACGAGGCGTCCCCGTGACGGGGCGCCTCGGGAGGCCGGAGCAGGGCCCGGGGCCGCCCGGGCCTTGCCGGGACGCCTCCGCGGCTCCGCTCCCGGCTCCGCCCGCAGCCGCTGTCGCCGCGCTCCGCCCAGGCCGCGCAGGGGTAACGGGTAACGGGTAACGCCGCAGCCGCCGGGCTCCTCCCTCGCCGCGGCTGCGCGCTGGCAGCCGGGCCGCGCCGGGCCGGGCCGTGCGGGGCGCTGCGCGGGGCCTGCGCGCCTGCCTATGCTGCGGGCCGGGCTGCTCCCCCGGGCCCTGGGCCGCCCCCGCGGCTGGGCGGGCGGCGGGTCCCGCCTGCGGACCGCCCTGGGGCTGCCGCCGGGCCAGGGTCGGCCCGCGGGGGCGGCGGTGCCGCCGTGTGCCCGGGGGCTGCGCTGGGCGGGTAAGCGGCGGGGCTGGGCCGGGCCGGGCCGGGCCCGCCGCCGGCCGGCCCCTGCGGGCAGGCCCCGCCGGGCCCTGGTCCTAGGCGGCGGCGGCGGCGGCGGCGGCCCCGCTGCGCGGCCCGGCAGGCCTCGCTGTGCGGGCCCGCGGGCGGCGGGGAGCGGGGGAGGGAGGGTGGGTGACACCCGACCCGGGACCGGGAAACCAAACCGGCGGTGGCGGCAGTCGGTGCGGAATCGGCCTCCTGCCCGGGCGCTGCTGGGCGGCGGTCGGGTTCGTGGGGGCCTGCTCATGGTCGATGCTGCCGAGTTTCCGTGCAAGTGCGTTATGGGGGTGGCTTGTAGCAGGGCGCCGCATGATCAAAGGCAACGTGCAGTGTGCTGAAAGTAGAAATGTCTTGTCTTTCTTCAGGTAAATTTTATCAACATGCCACAACAGAGGCCTCCCAAGCCACCTTAGCTAGCGTGTCCCCTGTTTTTGCCGTGGTAAGTACGTGCAGGTGTTTCCACCAACGAGGGCAGCTTGTGCAAGATGATAGTGCTCTTTTTAAATTTTCTTAAAGCATCAAAAGAGCAGATGGATTCATCTCTCAGAGAACATCCCTAGTTCTGAATTGTTGGTTTAAGGTATTCTGACTTGAGGACCCGTTATGGTATGCAGTGTTCATCAAGATGTGTTTCTAAAATCTAGCATCTGCTGGAAGTTCTCCTGCTTTCATTGTGAAGGCAGCTCAGCTCCTAGAAGTGCTGCAGTCAGAAGGTTTCTTGCTAAGCTTGTCAAGGCTTGCTAATGCCTTTTAGAAGTATTCCCATGTCTTGGTAGCTGCAATTCTAAGCAAATGTAGGATTTGGGGAAAAACAAGCTCTCTATATATTCTTTTTTAAAATGAGTCTGAAAGCCATTTGCAAACTGCTTATTAGTTATTAGTGCATGCGAGGGAAGGTAAGGCCTCCTTGT
The DNA here is from genome assembly GCF_965183815.1 of Platalea leucorodia. Taxonomy (NCBI): domain Eukaryota; kingdom Metazoa; phylum Chordata; class Aves; order Pelecaniformes; family Threskiornithidae; genus Platalea; species Platalea leucorodia. The sequence continues at coordinate 102,501,269 of NC_138823.1, forward strand.
TGAGAATGAAAAGCAGTTGTTCTGCAACAAGGTGCGTGCAGCTAGGTCCTTGTGGCCAGGTAACCCCTGTCACAGCTGTGCTGGAACGTATGCTTAGGTATGTTTAATTCATGGAAGGTTATTTTTAAAGCCAGCAATATGGAATTAAGCTACATGATTTATGAGCAAAACAGCAAACTTTCTGATTGAACCAGACATGGCAGTTTTTCCAATAAAATCATTTTACTGGGAGGTACAAGTGTTAAATGAATGATCTGAATGACAAGTACTAAGACAAGAAGCATTTAGATGCAGGTTACTAGGTGAGTAGCGTGGTAGTGCAATACTTGACATGGGCACAAGGCCTAACTACCCAGTTTGTGGTACTCTTTACTTTTTAAATTTCGTTTGTAAATTTTTCAGATTCCTCCAGAGGAAATAGCAAAATTTGTAATCCAAAATGTAAGATGCCCCACTGATCTCTTCTCCCTGGTATCCAGGGATAGGATGCGTGGGAATGGTTCAAAGCTGCACCAGGGGAGGTTTAAACTGGACATTAGGAAGCGTTGCTTTATGGAGAGGGTGGTCAAATGCTGGAACAGGCTTCCTGGAGAGGTGGTTGACGCCCCATGGCGGTCAGTGTTGAAGAGGCATTTGGATGACGCCCTTATTAACACGCTTTAACTTGGTCAGCCCTGAATTGGTCAGGCAGTTGGACTAGAGGATCGTTGTAGGTCCCTTCCAACTGAAATAGTCTAGTCTAGTCTAAGTTTGATCCTCTGTAAATCACTTCCTTCCCAAAGTTTGTGTAGGAACATGGTCATGCAGATGACACCGGTTTTGTTTAGTGTGTATACAAACACAGTGAAATATATGGCCATTTGGTGCAATATTTTTCTTAATTGGGATGAACTGTGAAGATAGGGCATAAAAAGTTGGTTTTTCTTCATAACGTATTTTCCATTTGACTTCTAGGCAAGTGCAAACAATTTTAGAAATTGATTTCTTGGTTTGTAGCAGCTCTGTGAAAAAAAAAAATGTTTTTTTCCACTCCTTTAGATGAAGCTTGACAAAGAGGGAAATACTACATATTTTGGTGAGTTTTCATTGTAGTTTTGTTTGCTTGTTTATTTTTTGTTTGTCTTTTTTCCTTGTCCAATACAGAAAAGCCCAATTGGGAATCTGCATGGGGTAGAAAATTAGATTTGGAATACTTCAGTGTGTTTATTCAGGATGTTGCAATGTTTCCTCTGTTTTGCTGCCATCTGTTGCTCTTCATAGCATCTTTATTGTTACAATTTTTGTATATTTTTAAGTAATATTTTGAAAATAACATATACCATCTCTTACAGGAAGGTAATTTTTACCTTGTTGTTTTCCCTTTTTGACCAGCATGCTACTTTCCCTGCCTTGTATTTCCCTTCCCGTAGGATTACATATGCTTTCTCAAATGAGTCACTTGGTGTCTGACATGAAATTAATTGTCATGGCCAACTTTTTCACTTACATCTAGAATTTTTCTCTTTCCACTCAAGATACAGTCTTCTAAACTTTGTAAAAAAAATAAATTACATTGAAGAATCAATGGGAGAAAAACTGTTTTAAAGCTAGCACAGTTTTTTTTTATTTTGCGGGACTTGGTAACACACTGAAATGTAATTTCAGAACATATATGCTTGTCCCCTAAATGTCTTCATTTAAAAATATTTTTATGATAGAAAAGAAGAAAACAGAATTGTACCAGGAATTGGGTCTTCAAGCTCGAGATCTGAGGTTTCAGCACCTAATGAGCATTGCAACTAGGAACAACAGGATCATCATGAGAATGGAGGTAATGGTTTCCCTATAGCCGAGTGTAAACTTGAACCGTATCTTATCCTTGCACTTGCGCTTTCTTGCACGGTTCTTTTAATACCAGCTTTCTATGACATGTCGTTCAGCAGTAAATGTGTCTTTGGAGCTCTACCTGGCAATCAGAGGTAGGGGTTTACCAACAGTACAAATTAATGACCGTTTTCCTAGTTGAGCACAGGAGAAACGTTACTAACGTGGTCATAGAAGTAAAGGCTTACGAGGAGCCTCTTCTCAATCACACCACCACTAGCACAGTGCTGTGTCTGAAGCATGGGGAATCCACTAGTTTGCAGTTAGCATGAGGTTCTGTTGTTTTCCTGCCTGAAAAGATATTTGAAGAGTGGCTTTATCAAATCCTAAATTATCAAATGCACTGCAGAGTTATGAGAAATCTTCAGAGGGTTTTTTTTCAGACTCCTACATGTACTATCTTTTTCAGTTCTTGAAGGCTGTCATAACACCAGAGTTTCTTCTGATACTAGATTATCGTAATTTAAATCTGGAGCACTGGCTCTTCAATGAACTAGCGTCTCAGCTGGCTGGGGAAGGTCAACTAGTTACATATTCCCTGCCCTTTGAATTCCGAGCCATAGAAGCAATCCTGCAGTACCGGGTGAGCTATCTCTTTTTTTATGTAAATTGTTGTGGAAGTTCTTGCTTCATAGAAAGGACAGTGTGATTTTATTCTTGTGTCAGTATTTATACATACACATTTGTATATGTATTCCACACTTACTGTAGGAGCTCTTTTTTGGTTTTGGCTTTTGTTGCTTTAGCTTTTATGGTTTTGTGTGTATGTATGTTTCCATCCCCTTCCCGAGAAAGTGCTAATTGGATGCGATGGCTTCACCATCATTTGGACAATTAAAAAACAAGTCAGTACCTTTCTAGAGACATGCTGTAGCTGAAATGGAAGTCACATAAAAGCGCTGAGGTTTTTGGCCTCTTGGGCAGGAGTCAGATAATGATTTCTAGCTATCCTTAAAAATCTATGCTTGCTAATGCTAATATGACATTTCTAGACAAATAGTGTTTTAGCTTTATCAGCCTTACTGCTGTGGTTGTCACTGGGTTTCAGTTCAGTGCAAATCACTTTTAGAAAATACTGTATTTTGCACTGGCTTTATCTTGTAAGTGGTATCCCTATAGCAAGTATTTCCCAGGCATTGGAAAGCAGATTGTGTTAACTGCCTGTTACTGTGAATTCTGTGTTCAGAGACAGGAGTCAGTTGCCCAAGTCATTCTAAAGGGATTGCTTTAATTCTTATGAAGGATCATGTTGTTATCTAGATCAGCAAACTGCAGGGGAGACTTAACACTTTGCAGCCTCAGATCCTTGAGACACTGGAAGCTCTAGTGGACCCCAAGCTTTTGTCTGTGGATAGGAGTAAACTACACATTCTCCTGCAAAATGGCAAGAGGTAAATAAGAGTAAGCCGTGAAGAGACTAGAAGATGACCATAGAAAATTATGTGCAATGAAATGTTAGAAAAATGGTATCTAATACTAATTTCCTAGATTACTGTAATGCTGGTTTGTGCATCTTATTTGTAAATGTAAAAATCGGTGTATGAAATACCTAGCGATACGGGGAAAAACAGAAGAAGGGAAATCCGTTCCAAGTTGTCAGAAATACAGTCGAGCTTCTTAAATAGCGTCTGACAGAACAAAATAATACCCAAGAGAACAAAATAACATAATGAAAACGTTCCCCAGAAAGTCAAACAGAATTAGCCTTCGGATCTATGCTTTAAGGTTACTAGTAGTAATACACTGGTGCCTTCGTGTATCAGCCTCTCTGATACGACAGTGCACATATGCACTCGCTACATGCTCACGGAGCGCTTGTTTTTCCTGACTTACGAATATATCGAGAAAACACATCTGAATCCCTTTTAGTGTGTGCCTGTAGCTCGCTGGTCCCCAGGCAGATCACTGCCCCTGCTAAGCGTGTGGCCTGTAGAGAATTTTTCGAAGGAGCTCTTAGAATCCCGCAAGGAAATCTTCCCTGGCCGCTCCGCCTGGCGAGGGCGCTGGCTGGCAAACTCATTTAGAGATTACCTTTGTGCAGTGGTGCCAGTGGGGATTACTTGACCTTTTGCCTGTTCTTTCTTCAGCTTGTCAGAACTGGAAACAGATCTTAAAGTTTTCAAAGAAACAATTTTGGAGATCTTAGATGAAGAAGAATTAATAGAAGAGCTCTGTCTATCTAAATGGACTGATCCACAAGTATTGTATGTATATTTTGAAACCACATACTTTTTTAACAGTGTGTTTTGTTTAATGAGAACTTGAACGCTAAACTGGGTGTTCCCTGCCAAAAAGCAGAAAGAAAAAGACTTTCTAATTTTTTAAAGCCCTAATGTTTGCCACTTCAGAAGTCATTGTATTTGCCATTTTGGAGAGGGACTCCATTAGCACTAGTCATGTTATGCAGTTCCAAATAGTTCTCGGCATAACAGGCCAGCTCATCTAGTATGTAATGGGATGGGAGCAGGATGGCAGGACGAGAAAAAGCAAATATTATTTTTCAATACAAATTAACACTTTCTGGAGAATTTTCTTCAGTTTCACCAAAGAAACCAAAGAGGCAGGTTTTAAAGCTTGTCTGGGATAGGTCAGAGACCACACTTCCTTTGTTAGTGTACTGAACACCTTGCTTCTAGCTTTTTGCTCACCAGCAGAACCTGAAGGAAAGAGGCCCTGGAGCAATCTTGTGCACCTGAAGAGCAGCATTTCAGGAAAAATGTAGAAATAGTCCTATTGCACTCTCTCAAATTCTGGTGAAAGCACACAGCAGCAGCACTGGTCGCTTTGACAAAAACTAAAAAGCAAAAAGATAACGTATATCAGATCCCAGTATGTTTTGGGCTGAACTGTATTTAAATCTTGGCCATACAGACATGTTTTATGTTTCAGCAGGTAACAGAAACTGCCTTTCAGGGTCCTTTGCAAAGTTGCTGAATAATACTTTTGCCTAACCACATTGCATGTGGATATTAATGCTGCTCACACAGTAGCATGGGTTTGAAATCAGGAGATAGTTCCTTGCCCTGCAGAGCTTAGTCTCAACGTGCAGCAGACGCTCAGTATTCCAGAACTGGGGCGTAGTTTGCATTTCTAATGCATCCACTGGAGCAGTGTCAGGAGGGCTCTGAATTCCAGGCTGCTCCTGAGCCAGCAGCTGGTCTTCCTCCTGGTTTTGCTCACAGCCTTCTTTTGGACCTAATACAAGCTGCTGGCAAATCTCTTTGCGCCTCAGGGTAGACAATGGGTAGGGAACATCCAGGAAAGATACCAAGGTCACCTTACGCTCTCATGTCAGGAGAAACCTGAAGTCATCCCTTCTTTCAGACGCCATTGCACGAGGGTAGGAGAGGTGGTAGGAGGTTGTGTATAGAGCGCTGGAGCCATGCTGCAGGGTGCAGCGAGGCTGTCCGTGCATGAGGCACACCAGGAAACGCTAGCCGCCACAGCACGTTTGCAGGCAGGCTGGCAGTGTGTGGACAGCCCTTTTGGCTCCAGGACTGAGGCAGGTGATGTGAAGCCTGAGAAGGTACGGAGGAACCCAGTTAGGCATATAGGTGCCATCAGAGATCGTTCGCAGCAGGAATGGTGAGCTGAGGACAGACAGACAAGACGAGGCAGACATTGTCTGTGTGAAGGGATGGCAAACTGTTGAAGACTCGTGAGACAGGTGGAGGCTAGTTAATGAAAGCAAATCAGGTGGCAGTTATTCTCAAGCCCGTATGCCTGTTGTTTCCGTTTGTATATCCTCAGAGGAGCCGATGTAAAGATACTCATCAGATAAGACTTTGAGCTGAATCTGTAGCACAGCAGATAGATAGTGCTCTAAAGCTTTCAAGTCTGCAACTCCTCATCTGCATGCAGTAAAGACCTCAAGGTCTGAAGGGCTTTAAAATCAGCCTAGCTAACTCGAAGTTTCTGCCCCATAAGGGAGAAACTAGAGGCTCTGTTAAAGGTCCTCAGGGAGCTTATGTGGGTTGATTCTTAAGACATATCACTTATTTTCTTGGAAAACCATTTCAGAGAGGTTCCTTTAACAGTGAGCAATGCCAGGAGGAGATCCTTTAAAAAGTTTAGTCTCTCTGGAGAAATGAGGCGACACCACAAAAGAAAAAAATGATGGAAGAATCTTCCTGGCTTTGCTGCTAGTTGCCAAGCTCTTGTGGATCTCGGGTGCCTCAGCTTTCATCTGCGCAGTGAACAATCCAGTACACCGCCAGAAACATACGTACCTGTTCCAGAGAGGGCTGCTGCACCAGCAGTTGGACCATGAAGTAAGATGAAAGTCTCTCAGACAAAGTTCTCGTAGGAGAGCAGCGTCTTCCATTTGATACTCACTCTTCGGCTGCTTCATGCTCCCAAAACGTTTTGCAGTAATTACGGTGTATAGCTGAAACACCTTACCACTAAACTATTTCAATATACACCTAAAACATCTCCCTTGCCGTGTAATTGTTTGTGTGTTGACTTTTGGTTATGTTTTATTCTTGGGAGTTTTTGACTGCGCTGTCACCCACCACTTGAGGGCACCAAGGAATTAAGCATCTCCTTTCAAAATTGTTGGCACTTTATAATAATAATAATAGAAACATTTATAGTAATACAAACATTATAAATAATACGAAATTTATATAACTTCATAACTTTTTAATATCTGAAAAAGTAAGATTTGTGGTGTTGTGCATGCCGTGAGCACATCAAATGCTAACTGCTGTACTCAAAATAATTGACTGCCTGTGCTGATCAGCTGATAGATATGAAAATATGCCTTTTATTCTAAGCTGTTGGTATTGATGGAAATTCCTCACTGGAAAGATTGGATTTTGAGATCTCGTGTCTAACAGCATTCTGGTCGGCTGTTCCCCACAACTTTTATGTGCCTTGTCTTAACACATCAGTAACACGCTTCTGTATAACACGTAGCTAACCAGAAAAATATAACTTGTTGCTCACAGTGAGGAGAGTACATCTGGGATTGACCACGCAGAGGAAATGGAGCTGCTGCTGGAGAACTATTACAGACAAGCAGAAGATCTTGCAAATGAAGCTCGTGAACTCAGAGTACTGATTGACGACTCAGAAAGCATAGTCTTTATCAACCTGGACAGGTCAGCTACCTTATCTGTTGGACTGCCAAAAGCTGAGCAGAATTTAACGCTGCCTAGTCTTTCTCAAATCTGCCTACAAGGAAAGTTGGGGAATTCCATCTTCCTGAGGGTTTGAATGGGCTTGCAGTCACAGCACAAGAAGCTGCATTGCACCTTCTTATTAGTGAACTGGATAAAGCAAAGCAACAAGACACCCTGATTAGTGTGTGTAAAAACCTCTCTAGCTAGGCATCAGTTTCCCCTAGCAGGAGGAACCAGGCTTCTCCTAGATCCTTCTGGGGAGCTATTCACTAACGGAAATGTCTGCAAATTTAAGGGCAAAATAAAATTCTACTCAGGAAAGTTTACTTTTAATTCAACAAAACTGAATTATTTAAGAGTCTGGCTAGGCTACTCAGGTGTTCAGTACAAGTTGCGTTATCACTCTGTGGAGTGATACAAGAATGAATAACTTTGGAGCGAGTATTTTCTCTCTCTGTATGCTACAGTTTTCACTACTGGTCAGCTTTCTTACTGAAAAATGATTGTAGCTTGCATTTGCAAGCGCACGCCACTCTGTCTTTGAGGTCAGCATTTAATAGTCTTTCTCCTCTTCACTGGGGAGTTATCTGTAGAAGCAGTTGGTGGATGCTGCATCAGGAAACCACAAAAATCCTTTTGGGGAAGACTTGAATATGGAATTCTCCAAAACAGGCTCAAGTTTATAGTCTGCAGCATTTGCCGACACTACTTCTTTGTAAGTATATTCATTTGCAAGGTAACAGTAAATTTTTGTTTCTTGTGAATACGGACATATAAAGTCCAGCCAGTTGGTGGTGAGAGAACACAAATTTCCGTGGAAATTTACTGTTACTCTGTGTATATACACTTCCAAGAAGTGAGCGATGCTGGCAAGTCTGCTGATGATTAAGCAGAACCTGCTGCCTTAGAGGTATCCTGATGCAGCAATTGCAAAACGATAGCCTCTCTATACTGTTGTTTCATGAGCTTTGTCACTGGGTTGCCTCATTCCAGCATGACTCCCTCTCTTTCACTATTTGGTTTTAGCGCATGCTGTATGGAATTTGAGACTTTAGGCAGCAAATCAATTTTCGGGTTCCCCTTACAGATGTTTCTCTCTTCTTTAGCCACCGTAATGTGATGATGAGACTGAACTTGCAGCTGACGATGGGGACTTTCTCTCTCTCTCTCTTTGGACTCATAGGGGTTGCATTTGGTATGAACTTGGAGTCATCTCTTGAAGAGGTAAGGAACGAGTACTGCTTTTATCAGTGACGTAAACCATGGGCCCTACTCTTACAGTGCATTTTATATTCAGTACAACTTCATTCTTTCTATAGGTAAAGCTCCAGATTTATATTAGTGTGTGAACATAATTTAGTCCGGCGATTCATGTGTTCATGCCGTCACTTTTTTGTAAGCGAAGTACTGTAGGGCTAACTGCATGGTATCGCAGCCTTTTTTCTGTGTAATGTCCATGGAAAAGAAATGGGAAGACAAGTTTATGGTTGTGTAAGGACTGACTAGAACGCAGTATGAAGGTTTCTTTAATGATCATCTATTCTTCTGAAAAGACCAGCTGTGTCTTCCAGAGACAGGGCTGTCTGGCAGGCAGCCCGGGCATTTCCAGCACACCAGAGGAAATACTCTATTGTCAATTACATGCTTATACCCAGACTGGCGGGGGCACAGGCCGGGCGGTACAAATTTACAATTGCACGTGCTATCTTTAAAACAAAAAACAAAACAAAGCAAAGACTTCTTCCTTTCCAAATCCATTAAATAGAAGGTTTAGTTTCCAAACTTCCCAGTGAAGGAAGGAAAATTGCATGGGACGGTAACAGAATACACTAGGGTGATTCCTAAATAAAACGCTTTGCTATGAAACAGCCGTTTTCCTGAGGTTGGGCTTGGCTGTTGATGGTAGAGAGTTTACCACTTCCTCCCATAAACGAGGAGAACACTGGTGGGGACTGAGAGATCACCTTTGGATAATCCCTCTTCTGAAGAGAGAGCCGCATGACTAATGGGAACATTCTGTCGGTAGGACCCCAGAATATTTTGGCTGGTGACGGGGATTATGTTTCTGGGAAGCGGTCTGATATGGCGACGCTTGCTTTCCTTCCTTGGGCGGCACCTCGAACCTCCACTACCTCCTCACGTACGTACGGCTGGCTAGGGTTTCTGCTTCAGACTCTGCATATACAGTCCGTTTCTAAAGGAGGAAACAAGCTGCTGTAGAGGGGCGGGCCGCAGAGCGTGGGGGAATTCAGCTCAGTGTCTGCTCCTTGGCAAAGGGGAAGGTTCACCCTAGCCGGATTGGATGAGGTGGGGAGCCCCAGCACTGGCAAAGATACACTTGAGCAGTACGATACTGCTCACCGTTGCCAGAAGTGAAGCTGCAGGCTGTTCCTTGAGACACGCTGTGTGTACTTGCACGTGGCAGCCCAGGGGAAGCTGAGGCTCATGGTGGAGGCAGCCCCGATTTGCCTTCTCGGCTGCTGCAGCAGTCTGTTGATAGTGAGGGACGTAACGGATGCTGCCCTCCCCCTCCCGCCCACATACTAACTCTGGATCTGTAGTCCCTGTCTTGTAAAAGAGAAGGTAAAGATAAAAGGGTGATGAGGACAGGTACTAGCTGTAACATCTCTCTGGAGAATGATGCCACCACGGTTGCGACGTCCTGACTCCCCATCCAGAGTCTGTATAGCTCCTCACGTGCACACCAGCTCTCTTGGCTATTGATGCTGATGGCATCGCAGAGCCCTGTTGTACCAAGCTGTATGAAGATTTCCAAGGAGGCCGTCTTCAGATGAGCAAGATTTTGTGTGGGTCATTTTCCCCGTTGACGACCCTTTCCTGCCAAAGTCTGTGGGGCTGTATTGTCTACCTCTCTTCTGCACTCCTACAGCAGGGAAGTGTCAGTGGATTCAAAAGTTAAGTTGCTACAAGTGACAAAAGAAAGAAAGGGAGACCCAGAGAAACTCCCCTTCTTACCCCGCTCCCTTGCCACTAAGAGGCAGGTGGAAGTAGTTGTGGATTGTTGGCTATGGCTACAACTACCTGGATTATTCTCCAGTGTTGCTCAAAACCAATTCCAGCACATGCTGACACTGGCTTGGAGCAATGTCCTGAAAGGGATTAGGGAGGGAGAAGCCAGAGATGGTGTTCTGAAAATAAGAGGAGAAAAATCAGGGTTGAGGCCTCTGTGAAGCTGTATTTCCTTCTGCTGCAAAGAGAGCAGCTTCTCATATAATGACAGGCTATTTTTTATCTTGCCTAGGTTCATGCAGGTTTGAAAAAATCCCAACCAGCAGCTGGAAGAGTGGAGATAAAGAACCACCTTAAAGCAGAAACATTTGGGCTGAGCAGAAGCACATTAACAAACCAATAGGAACAGCAGGAGGGAAGAGACTTTTATCATTACAGGGTGGACTTTGGACACTTTCCTTGCATTTGTTCTTCCTTACTGAAAACTGCAAGGATTTCTAAACTTGCTAATTTAATATATATTTTGTGCCAAAAACCTACGGTGAGGTTTTACTGCTCACACATGAAAGGAGAGAAACACAAGGGAAAACAGCGGCATGCTTTCCACAGTAGTCTCACCTCCACCCCACGTATGTTCCGTAAGTTTTCTCTGTCGCATACAACTACTTATTTTTGGGGCATTCTCATTTCAAGTGTTTCTGTCAAATACTTCTTCACATAATGGCCTTTCTTGAAGAGAGCAGTATTTTCAGCTTTAAGGATGACAGCAGTCAGCGTTCATCAGTAATTCTGGTTCTGAGCTGCAAATTTAGGAATCTGACTTCAAACGTCAAAGAAAAATCCACCCCAAAAGTGGCCTTTTTAATGGACTTTTTTAAGGCCCTATTTAATTGCAGAGAACAGATTTTTCCAAAGCAAAAAGCATACCTGCATCTCTTGTGAAGCATCACCTCTACATTGGCAGTAACCAGAAATAACAGTTTCCCTTATTTTAAGTGAGCAATAACAGGCTTTGAAATGTAGCTATTTATCTTGTGTATTCCTTAACAATTAATTTAGGCCCAAAACATACGCAGCTTTAGTAACAGGAAGAGTAGGCCTATTGAGAAGGCACACTTGTGCTTGCTTTCTGCCACTATTTCAACACGCATTGATACAGCTGCAGTTTAACAACTCATGTTGTCAGAAGGACGGATTCAAATGCTGGTAAAAGTCAACAGAGCAGTTGTTTGTTGGTTTCTCTTAAGCTGGGCTCTGCTTTCTCTCTTTCCTCTCCAAGAAGACGAGGCAAAGCATGGACTAGCCTGCGCCACAGCACGCAGCTGGGTTAGTAAAGGGTGTGGAAGCCTGGTGTCCTGTGATGGACTGAAGGACGGAGTAAAATTCTTCTGCCCACTATTTGTGTTTTTTCTTAGGACTTATCTCTGAACTCTGAGGGCGTAGTTCTCCACTGGTTTCTCTCAGTCTGTAGAGGGAGCATGAAATCTTTCTGCATCAGGTCACAAACTTGTATTTCTTGTTTGGGGTTTTTTTAACCTCTCTGGAACGTACAGTGAGTAGCTCCTTAGGTGCCACCAGGTAAATCACTGTACTGGCAGGGGTTGAAAAGATACTAACTGTAGCTGTGAACATTTTTACTCAGGACTAATGAGTCAAAAATGGAAAAAAAAAGGTACATAAATTAAAATTATGCAGGCCTGTGATCCTGGTTTGGTTAAAATCAGTTGTACATAATTATTTTCAAACAGTTGTTCTTGCTCTGTATGTGACTTTGGATATAAAAGGCATGAGAAGGTGAGAAAATTAATGGGGTTTGTAATGGTTTTGAGTTTTTTAGCTGAATTTTTTGCAGCCTGCTTAGCAGGTAGAGATGTAAAAAAAATCTCTAAACTGAGCAATCCAGTGGAAAAAAGAATGGCTCACATACCTCCGCTGATAAACCCCCGGAAAGCCCCGTGCGTGAAGGGATATGGATGCTGATGTTTTCAACGATGTTGTAGTTGCATTAGGCCAGGACTAAAATGTGTTGGTGCAGCTCGTTGGGAAGCTCCTGCGTAAGCTTTCCAAGCTCTGTCGTTTGTGCAGAGGTTTCTGTGAACTGTGTTGACTCCTTTTCCTGTACATAACTGACCTAAAGCACAATAAAAGCGCGGAGGGAAAGACACATCTTTTACAAGACTGCCTTTCTCTCTACAGACCTACACAAACGTTTAATGGTTTTCTTAAAATTCAAGTAATCAAAATGCATTCATGAGCACTAAAATGACTCTGAGTTCATACACAGAAAAAACCAAAGCCGGTGGAGGTTCAGAATGGAATTGCTGCAGAACATACTGGTTTCATCAATTTTCATTTAAAAAGGAAAACACTTTTTATTCTGCCCTTGTAAATACACTGCTCATTTTGCATCACACCACAGTTCAGAGGTTGGTGAGGTAAGTACCGTGCTCCCAGTTCCATCCAGTTACTTCTTTCATAAAGTTCAGATTTTAAACTTTTTTAAGTGTTCTGCTGTTTAGGCAAGTCAAGTCCCCAAAATAGATGTCAGAATGCATTATACAGCAAGCTAATGTTCACCTGGCCATTTTTTTTTAAAAAACAACCTCCCTGAGAGAGAATTCCTAAGAAGGTAAGTTGAGGTGTGCCATCTTGCAGTATGGCCTTTAGAAGTCTGTGCTATTCCACTGACTTGTGTTATTAAAAACAATGCTTCATGTTTGTGAAGGAGGCAAGAGAGAGAAAATACATATACGTGTGTGTCTATGGACTAGTGTTGGTAATAATAGCATCACATCTTGCTGCTCAAGTTGTTTAATAGATAATTGATGCACACTCTGTTAAACCTGCATCATACAAAATTAGCGTTAATTAGTTGAAGACAATACTGTTAACAATAAAAGCTGTTAACAATTCTAAGTTACCATGGTCATGGAATTTTACATGAAAACAAAGAAAGAGTAGTCTTGGCCATGACTGCAAAAGCAAAAGCATTTGTCAAAACTTAATCAGTCTTGCTTGCGCTTTCTTCCCCGGGAGATCCCAGCTGTTCTACACCTTGAACGCAGGCCTCAGGGCTTCCTAGAGACCGAAGCGGTCCTTTTGATTGGCACCCGCCTTTCCGTCTGGCTTACAGCTGCCCCTCCTCCATGCTTATTTTGACAGCAACTTTTGATATCTTCGAATCCCTGTCTGGATCGCAGTGTACAAGGAACTGTAAATTATGTGCTATTCTTTCCTGATTTTGCCAAGAAAATACTCAAATCTGATCAGTAAAGAAGGCGACCACTGAACATTCCTTATACTGCCAAATATTGCTACCAAAATCTAGCCGCCTGCTCATTGTAGCCTCTCAAAGGTTTTCAGATCAGCTTGCTTGTTCTAGGTTAAGTGATGCTACTGCTCACAACAGGATTAATTTGTGCTTTTACATGACTGACGTAGTTTTGGTTGGTTTGTAAGTCAAACCACCACAAATGCTCATATTCCCCTTCACTTAAAAACAGTGACCATCCCTCCCTCCCTCAATACTGCCTTTGACCCTATAGCTATCTGGGACATCTCTGTCATGTGGTCTGTTGGTTCGCGTGGGTTAAGAAAAGTATCACAGATACTACGGAGATTCTTCACTAAAAGACCAGCTGTGCCCTGGTCTGAAAGGCTACCGTGAACTTTTAGAGCGAGTAGACAAAAAGCCTTCCACCAAGTCGAGCCTTTGCCGAACTTCTCTCTGCTGCCACTACAACTTCTTTCTGCAGAGACACGGAACAAAGGTTAGCAACGGGCAGCTGCAGGTGTACGATTGCCTTAAGCTTCCCTAATGGAAACCAGATTTTGTCCATGTCATTAGTGTCATACAGAAACGTGATGAGGAGAAACGAGAGAGCAACCCGCCTCATCAGAATAGAGGTTAACAAAACAATTTGTCAAACAGACTTTATTTCATTTGGGGAACTGGAAGAAGCTGGAACCAGTCAAATAACTCTTGCCAATATAAACTATTTCTCAGGGGTAAGATCGATCATTAGAGATGAAGTTGGAGTGTGGACTGGGTTGGTGCCACAGCAAAGGAACGCAACTGCTTGGAGCACGGCCTCACTCATGCAGAAACCATCAGCGATGCCTTTGTTTCAGGTGTTGGATTATGCGCCCTAACCTAGTTCAGAAGCACTGACGTTTCCAGGTGTTTCTCCATTGCATGTTTTAACAGCAAGAAGTCAAACACCGTTTGTTGAAGACCAGTCGCACGCCTTGGCCTAGTGCTGAGGCTTTCTCCGTTCTCACACAGGTGAGGTTGGAGTCAGCAGAACATTGGGCTCCCCTCAGCTGAACAAGCACTAAGTAACCTTCAAGCCGGAAAAAAGGTTCCTCAGTGCCTCACAAAAACATAGGGACCGACTTTTGGTAAAAATAATGGGCATCTGAGGGAACCCAAGAGAAACGGGTACACAGACACATCCACAATCATTCAGGTAGGAACTGGGCCTCCCTGTGCTTGGAAATACTTCACGTACGAACAGCATTCACTGCAAGTGATAGCTAGGACAGCGAGCCTGTAAATATTGAATGAGAGGGGTGGTTCGGTGCCTGGCTTACCCCGTAGCTGAGCATCCAGTTCGCATACAGGTTGGCACGAACAGGAAAGCCAGCTGGCACCGACACTTGATTTACCATGCAGCCCTTCTGCAAACTCCTAAGTAGTTTAGATTTCAGGCCATTTTAAAGCCTCTTTCAATTCAGGTGTCAGGTGCCAAAATTTTGACAACTCCATGGTTCATCCACTTACAAAATGGTTTTAATTATCAGTTCAGAGAGTGACTTAAATGAAAACTGAATTAACTATGTAAAGCACTTAAGGTTTCTGCAAATGAGTAAGATATAGATATATATGTGAGGTGTTGGCTATTGTATGCAAGTGAGGTAGAAAGATGTTACAAAGCAACCAATAACAGTAATTTTTCTCACCTTTCTTTCAGATTTCACAGTGATAATGGAACTCCCAAATCTTGATAGTTCCTGTAAAATAACATTGCTTGTTATAATGCTGTTTGTTAGTTAGGTTTTTTTAAAGTGGGACTTTTTTGTTTCTCTCAGTAGTCTGTTTTCTGGTTATTTACCTCAGGAGAAATCAGGACATACTGTGCCTGAAGAAGAAAAAAAAAGAGAAAAAGTCAGTAAGTCAGTGGAGAGAACCACACTAGGAGAGCAGAAGACCCGTGCAATAACCCTGGTTTCTATACAGCAAAGTAATTCAAGAACGAACAGGAGAAGCCAAATCACACAGATTCAGAAACATAAGTAACCTTCTGTTTTCTGAAACCAAGTCAGAATGCACCAGATATTTGCACTGGATGTCATTAATTAGCTGTCACTATGACCTCATGTCCTGATTTCACTTTTTTCCCCACTTTTTGTTTTTTCTTACCCAGTCCTCAGGACAGGGAGATGCCCATGATTTGCAGTGGCCTGTCACATTCCCTGAGGATGCCTGCTTTCCGTTGTAAATGTAAACACGGCCGGCTGCCCCACCAAACAGCATTGTGATATCGTTAGTTCGCAGCGGGGATGTCACAATCATTTCATCTGCAAATATTACAAGGATGACATAACACATCAGAAGTGAAGTAATGCTAAACCAAAACACAAGAGAGTTGGCATTTACATACCTCTAGATGCCACAATTCCTATTAATGATGACAGATAAAATGTTTCAATTTCTATGTTGCTTGGGATTTTAGAGACGCCTCCCCACGAGCCACGACAGAATACTTGTACAAGTCAATTGAGGAAGCAGACTGTATTTAGCACTTGTATGATTATGTAGGTGACCAGACTTCCCGTTGGCAAAAGTAAAACATTTGCTTGATGATTAAAAACCCCTGATCCAGATTCATTGAGCTTTACCTAGTCCATCATTATCCAAGTCACTTAAGTATATATCTCCTCCAAAGCGAGAAAACCTCCTGTCCCCACTGAATGTGCTGAGCAAAGAAGGTTTGGTGCTGTCTGTCAGATCGTATACCAGAGCCAGTCCAGCTTGGTGCAGCACTGAGGATAAAAATGAAATCCTAGACAGGCTATCTGGAAAAAAAAAAAAAAAAAAAGAAGTAACAGAAGTTGAGCATCAGACATATGAGCATCAGACATAGGAACTTAGGTGTAGTACTTGCAATACATTGACAGCGGATAATACTGGCATTACATAACATGGAAAAAATTAATATAATTTATGAATAACATCAAATATTATATGCCATTAACACTAATTAGCACAGAAACAATCTCCTAGCAATAGTAGCAGGGGAAAATGCATTCAAGTTAGAGTTCTACACTTTGACTTTCCTAATTCCTTATTACCTACTGCCAGAGTAACGACAAAATACTGTGTTGTTTTAATTCCAAGAAATATGCAGTCTGCTAGCAAATCACTGCTACATAAATAATGCAAGGCAATAATGCTGCTAAACTAATTTTAAGGAAGGAAAAAAAACATTGAAGTTGAGGCATAGGACAGAGGACTCTACAGGTAAGGCACTTATAGGTGATTACAGTGATTATTTTTCCTTTTTTTTTAAATTACATGGCAATTAAAAGGTTCCTTTTCTGACTTCTATATCCTCTGGCCATACAGAAACAAAAGTGCCAAAGCAGAAATGGTTTCCAAATTTCAGAAGGACATACCTGCAGTAGGTGCACCCACCACCAAAACTGTCCTTGCAATCCCAGCCACAGACATCACACCACTGGCCAGAGACAAACCCATCCTGCCCCTTGCCTGTTAGATTTTCGAAAGACCCATGTCATTTCTACAGAATGTCACTTTATTTCAAATTAGTCATAAGGTCCCATACTATAGAAGGAGCCCTACCTTGTCTCCAGTTACTGCAAACCAGACCGTTGTGCTTGGTGGGTTATACCCATACACCTTCCCAACGCTCTGTCTGACATCCGATGAGAAGGGATTGCAGCTTGAAGTACAATGCAAAATACATTTGTATGTAACAACGTATTTTTATACATTCAGCTAGGATTGCTCCTCTTACAATATTCTCCTGTTTTCATTTGGAATAACAGTGGCTGCCAAATTCTAGAAATCTGTTGTGGTAATTCCCATGCTTGTTCTAACTAGTTACAAGACATTTAGGGCACAGACTTGGTCTGTCCATCCACTTCTTGATCACGCAATATATTTTTGTGTTCGGTTTGCTTTTAAAAATGCTATCTCAAAGTAAGTGCTATCTATGGGATCATTTTAGGCATGCTTACCTGCTAGCATTTTTGTGCCCCTTCTCCCCCTCCCAAAGAAAACCCAACAAATTCTTAAGTGTCTCTAAATAACAAAGACCCTCTCTATAAAGGGTCTAAAGACACACACCCCCTTCATGAGGAAGGACGAAGGCATAAAAATATTCTAAGCAGGACAAAGAGGAAACTTCCCGAAAAGCTGGAAGTCTAAGTTATTATAACTCTTAACCATTGTAGAAGTAGGGCAGAATGGAGGAGAGAGCAAGCTGTCATGTACAACGCACCCAGCACAACCCTTCCACGTAGGGCTACCAATCAGCAGCAATGTTACGTTCTCCAGCTGGCAGCTGTCAAGGGAAAATCCAAACCAAGCATAGTTTTCTTCCCCCTTCACCATCCAGTTGGCATCCTCCACTGACAGAAGTCCTGACAGACAAGAAAAATATGAATTAAGTCTTGGTGTACCCCGGCATAGAAAAATTTGTTAGCAATCCTCACTGATTCATCCTATGACAACAAGTTTCTATGAGCAAAACTACACCATCCATGGTATGGCACCAGTTATTGCTAACTTCCCTTGCTCAGTCTGCAACTGTACTGGCTTTTATTCAGCACAGCCTGCTTCTAAATCCTTGCAACGGCCTACATCAAGTACATGAAAGCTCTCAGTCAAGCCTGCCCTAAACTAGTGACTCCTCCTTAGGGATAGGACAGCATTGAAACTGTTTGTCAGAACTTGTAATTCTTCAAGGACTGTGGATAGGGGAGCTTCAAACAATTCTGGCTTTAATTCAAATAATTCATTCTGTGTTTTGGTTTTGCAAAAAGGTCAGTCAGCAGTGTGTTGAAACCCATTTTCCTTGTGATTTCTAATTTTACATGAGGTAGAATAAGCTACAAAAATTAAGCGTTATTGGAAATCTCAATTACATGATTCTGACAAAGCTCTGAATACCTGCGTATCCTGCCCAACCCCTATTAACTTTATTTAGCTCCATATGTGGCCTTTCCTCCCTCATTCACAACAATCCTCATCACCTGTATTCATTAGCTGTATTCACTGGTAGCACTCCTCTTTAGCCACATGAAGGAGCATACAGAATGATAAAAATTCATCTTTTGAGGTACATTTGCCCATTTCCAAGGAAGACCAGTGAGTCTGTCTTGGTATCACCAATACACAGTTGAATCCATTGCTTTAGCAAGGCTTTCAACATCATTGTCTCCCACAGTGTTCTTGTATCCAAGCTCGGACACTGCAGTCTGGATGGGTGGACAATCAGATGGGAAAAACCTGGTTGAGATGATCACCTTCACAGGACAGCGGTTAGTGGCTTATACACTGAATGCCTGTGACAAGTGGAGTGCCTTCAGGGGTCTATCTTTAGACTCATCCTGTTAAACACTTTCATAAACGATCTGCAGAAGGTAACAATGTGCCCTTTCATGAAGCTGGCAGATGTCAGGAGACTGGGGGGGGGGCTATCACTTGAGGGCAGTGCTACCATTCAGAGGGACCCAGACAGGCTGGAGGAACAGGGGGACGGGAACCTCACAAAATTCAGCGAGGACAAATGCAAAGCCCTGCCCCTGGGAAAGGAGACACCCTGGCAGCGATACAGGCTGGGGACAGACCGGCTGGGGAGCAGCCGTGTGGAAAAGGCCCCGGAGATCCTGGTAGGCAGAGAACTGAGCGTGAGGCTGCAACAGCAGAGACGGCCAACAGCATCCCAGGCTATATAAGCAGGAGCACGGCAAAGAGACTGAGAGAAGTGATTATTCCCCCTTTACTCCTCCCTAGACCACACCTATAATACATTGTTCAGTTTTGGACCCCACAAAACAGGAAAGATGTTGATAAACTGGAGCAAATTTAGTAGAGGGCCCCCAGGATAGTTGGGGGCTGGAGCACTTGTGCTGTGAGCAGAGACTGAGGGACCGGGACTTATTCAGCCTGGAGAAAAGAAGGTTTCGAGCGGACCTAAAGGCAGCCTGCCAGTACCTACGAGGAGGTTAACAAAGAGAGAGCGCCAGGCTCTTCCCAGTGTACTGGGGTACTTAATGCCTTCTGTGCCTCTGACTTCACTATGCATGGAGGTGGGAGGACAAGAGATAATGAGCATAAGACGAAACAAGAGAGGTTCATACTGGCTGTAACAAGACATTTTTCTTCCCTATGAGGATAGCCAAGAAGTGGAACAGCTGCCCAGAGTGGCTGTGCAATCTCTGTCATTGGAGGTTCTTAAGACCTGACTGGATAAAGCCCTGAGCAATCTGGTCCGACTTCATAGCTGTCCCCTTATTGAGTAGGAGGCTGGCCTAGACACCGAGATCCCTTCGAACCTGAATTATCGCATGATTAATTAGGAACAAATGAACAGTCACATAAAATACAGGAGGATTAATTTACTCAATAAATATTACCTTGGTCACTCCTGTTGAAGTAAGAGTAAAATGCAACCACAAATCCTCTCTGCTGCCCACCACCAGGTGCATAGGGAGAGCCCACAACCAGATCAGCATTTCCATCCCCATCAACATCAGCTGCCAGGAGGGACCAACCAAGATTACAGTAGGAATACTGCAATAAACAGTTAGTTTAAGCCTGAAATGGAACTGAAACCACCAATTCTGCAACAAAATAGAGTTATTTGCTTCTAAAGAGCTAACTTTGCTTCTTATCAAATTACCCTCCCATTTCCTGACTTCAATTTTGTTTTCTTTGCTTTTATTTGGAGGGCTATGCATCTTTCTGCTCACCCTGCTGCCCCCCCTGCACTGGAGTCTTTCCCACATACAACCAACCCAGGCAAGCACCTGCTTGCACCATCCCCGTGAGTCTCAATTCCCTTGCAATTAGAAGTTTGATTTTAATGTTCTTTTTTTAAGCCCACAAGTCCCTTTCCCTTTTATCTCACCTCCTGCTTGTTTAGCCCTGTGTTAGCCTGATCAATATACCTGACATGTTATGGTAACGTTTGGTTGAGATGCCAAGCTTCTTCCCTCAGTGCCAAAATAGACATACACAGCACCCTAAACAGCAGGAAAAACAAATACAGCATGAGAGCAGCTGCATGTCAGCACCAAGTACGAAATCCAAGACAAAGCACAGGCAGTGAAACAGTTCGGCAAGGGCTATTAATACGCATTTTTCCTGTCAGAGCATTCTCATAATACTGTCTTTTCCACCCCAAACCTAAGAATACCCATGCTGTAATGGGTACTGCTATAACCAGGCAACAAACTAGAGAAGTACAGAGAAGTACATTTTCATCATATTGTGGGTAAGGAGCAAGGACAGTATACTGTATATTACATTTGTTATACACACATTCAGGTGGCTCAAATTTTGTTAATTATTATTTAATGCAATGGTACACAGTGCCAGGCACAACAGATGCATCCAATTTTCCAAGCTAGTGGGTCTACATAAAAGCATTTAAATTCCTATTTAGGCAGCTAAGTTAGTATCTCAAATTCTGAAGAGTTTTAAGCTTAATGGATGTGGTTTAAACCAAAACATTTTGCCTCTCAGTTTGCGTGGGTGAAAATACTCAGGGACCATTACACAGGCTTATCTCAAGCCTGCAAGTCATTAAGCCTCTGTAACTTGATTATTTTAGCAAGTGTGTCTGTGTTCATATCACATTTTAGATATCATCTGTTGGCCTGTGACAGCAGATGACAAGGCTTATGGACCCATGAGGTCCGTTCCAGACTCTCTGTTCCTAAATAAAAAGGGTACACTTGTATTTCATGAATGGCTCCTTACATTTCCAGCACATCAGTGCTGCAAAGCTGCAATCTGATTTGGATTTCTAATGTGAAAAAAGGCCATTGAAAGAGAAATACAGATAGCTGTCATTGCTCTAGTCAAAGTATCCACAAAGGTTATAAACCTTTGTGTTTAAATTACAATGTCACTTTGAGCAACAACAGAAATTCTCTCTCTCATTCCACTGTTCAAAAAAGAGATGTATCAACAAAAATGTTCTGTTTGCAGGGAAAAAAAGGCAGTAAACCCATGTGTGTGGCTTACTTTGTAAGTAAGAAACTGAGATCCCACAGAAGGTGCTCCAATTGCCAGATCTGGCACTCCATCCTCATTGAAGTCCAGGACTGCCAAGGCAGAACCAAATCTTCCTGAAGGCTAAAAGAAGAGGAATTGCTCTCGTGAAAATAACAGATGTTTTCAAGGCAAAACCATCAAAACCTAATGCACAGCTGCAGTCACAGCACAGGGAAGAACTGCAAACAGAGATGACAAAAACCTATCCCAATAATTCTTAAGATTTTCTTAGCGTCGCTGTTCTCCCAAGTAATAACTGTCATACTCGGAGTCAACTGTTCTGTTTGAGGATGTGGAGCTGTTAAAATAGAAGATAACTCAACATAATATGGCGCTGCTTTGTTATTTCCTCTTCTGAGCCTAGTGCACCGCGATGTTAAGCTTATGATCTTTCCTGTTAACAGCATTATAGCTGTGAACCACTAAAACACTCTGTAAGAAGACAGCAGCTGTTACCCCACAGTTTATAATCACATAAACAGATTAAAAGGAAATGTATCTCATCTCTCCATATTCTCTTCTTTGCGAATAAAGATATTTTCTACAGAGGATAATCTTTATTACTCAAAAAGATAATTTGATCCTGCTTCTCAGTTACAATCTCAGTCACTATCATGTCAAATCATAGTTTTCTCTTTTTCTTAAATAACATCTACTCTTAGTAAAGACAAACAATGGTTTTGTGAGAAGTTATCAACTAATGAAAAAAAGGTAGCTTCAAAGGAATTGAAGCTTATATTGAATTAATAATTTTAGATGAAAAAGGAAGGGAAAAATCACAATATTTTCTTAAATGCAGGGACGTGAATGAGCTATATTTGTGACTTACAGAGACACTACCTCAGTTTTATTCAAGGGCAAATTATGTTCTAACACCCACTTATCTGGCACAGTAATAGAAGTGAACCTACAGATCACCATTGCTTTAGTTGTTCCTGTGACTCAGGTAATGGTTCTTTTTCTTGAAAAGCATATGACATCCTTTTACCAGGAGGGACATTTCAGGAATAATCCTCATACATATTAATGCTACTGTTGATCAGTCAAAATTTGCTACATTTTCAGGCAAAAAAAATTTAAGTGACAAATGTCTGACTTGACGCCTCACCTGATGACCCTGTAGTACTTGGTCAGCTTTCCCATCTAGATCCATGTCCTCTGGTGGCAAACCTGACTGGTTGCCATAGACCACATACACCCGTCCTATCTGAACACGGCCCAGCGTGCTGTATCCTGGTGCTCCAACCACCAGATCTTCATATCCGTCCTGGTTTAGGTCAGCTGAGATCATTGCCCTGTACAGTAAGGGAGTCAACAAAATCATAGCATTAGTTTCCAGACTAACACAACATTAGCAGAAAAATAATACTTCTACTTCTTTCAGGTAAACCAAGACCTGTCTTTCCCCACCTATTTTTGTAAAAATCCACACAGCATTTTTCATATTATATAATTGATTTTTGTTTTCTTGAATTAAATAAACAAACACATTCGTCTTCCATTAGTGCAGCTGAGATGTGTAGGAACTGCTTTTTACTTACTGACACAAGGCACCTGAGAGCAATTGGAGCAAGGAGCATGAAAAAGGGCTGCTTGCATATGACACAATACAAAAGATGAAATTAAGTATCTTTTTAACTGAACCTCTGATTTAATCAATGGACTTAACAGTAGATAAGCAAAGGGATCACAGGTCTCAGTAACATGTTGGAGTTTAGAGAGGGAACATGGAGACAAAAGAACTAACTACTGTTCATTTGGCTGGTGTGAAGTAAACTCAAGAATTAAATCTTCAATTTTTGAGTCAGAAGAAATAAAGCAAGATGAGCAACAACGCAAATTTATTTCATTACTCTTCCCTGTTGCAGGTAAAGCTAGAATCTCTCTGGCAAGGAAAGAGAATATGCCTCTTTCTGTGTCCTGAACCTATCTTTGAACTCCCTACTAGTGTTTCCAAGAACACTCGCTAGGTACCATCAGGGATCAATTAGGCACAGACAATTAATTCTGCACAGACATCAACCAATAGCCAAAAAAGGGTAACAATGTTCCTATACTGTTCAGAACTAGAGCCGATGTTGGTTCTAATTTTGGTTTCTTCCATTCTGAGCTTGATCACACACAGAGCATTGAGCTCCTTCTCTAAGGAGAAGATGTAAAAAAATGACAAGACAACCCTTCCAAAGAAAGAGGTTATCTGACTAGAATTCACATCCTAATGGAAATTTTGCTCTTGATACAGTTTTATTCAGTACCAACACAAAGAAGCTTATGCTAACATCTTAAAGAAAGGTCTTGTGTGTTAATTTCTTATTCTGGCCAGTCAATATAAGCCGTTCAGCCAGATTTTACCACTAACTGATTTGCACTGTCACCTTTAAAGAGTATCCAAAGAATAAACATAAATATTTTGGGAGGTACTCAAAATTTTCAAAAATTAAGAGGGAGGTGTGAAGAAAAAAACTACCAACCATCCAAGTCTAGCATAGGGTGAAGTCAGAAAATATGAAGCTGCTGGCT
This sequence comes from Platalea leucorodia, assembly GCF_965183815.1. Lineage (NCBI taxonomy): Eukaryota > Metazoa > Chordata > Aves > Pelecaniformes > Threskiornithidae > Platalea > Platalea leucorodia. The sequence goes on from NC_138823.1 coordinate 102,525,059, forward strand.
TGGAGATGTACTTAGAAGATTTTTGACGTGTAGCTGCTAATGCTCTCCAGACATTGGTTGCAAAAGCACGGTTTATCAAGTGGAGGGAATTCTGAAATAAAAATAATGAAGAGACACAAGAATAGTAAAACACAGGCTGAAACTCTAGAGCATTATGGAGCACCTCAAAACCAAGTCACCAACAGTGGAAATCACCACACTGATCTAAGTGGACTCTGGCTCAGGCCATAAGCACCATTATAGAAAGAGAGAAAAATCTGTATGCTCTATATGGAGCAGTGCTAATTGTTCACTGCTATGCTTTTTTGGGACTTCTTAACCCCAAAAAGTGATCATATGATTCTCTAACATGTAAATACTAAAGTGTAAGTACTAAAGATACATTTTGCCATTCTTGGCACTGCAAGATGTGTTCTAACTTCACTATACAATGAGCAAAGCATAAAAATTGAATATTTACGATGTACATATAAATATATAGATCAACAATGGCTGCTGGAACCTCCATGAAGTGAAGTCACAGGCTACTGTTAACATCCAGAGACCCTGCTCCAACACGTAGCATCTTAGACAGAAATTGAAACAACTTTATACAGAGCTGAATTTTACCTGACACATCTGTCACTTCTCACTTACTGTTGCCCAAGATTGTATGTTGAAGTGAACTCCTCTCTCAGTATAATTTATATTCTTTTCAAGTGTTTTTGTAAGCAAAGAAGCTGTATTCTTGTCACGTTCATTTTTTGTTTGTTTGTTTCTGCTAAAACGAAGAAAGCAATAATAACAATGTAACTGAATTCATGACTTGAGTATTTTATGACAAAGCCAGGAGAAGCAATCATCTTGCATGCAATCAGGTGGCCATTTCTCCCATATATAAAGGGAGTTCTTAAGAGATACCAATTAAGGTGGTTTCTCTTGAGATGTTTGCTAGAGGAAGACATACACTTGTGCTCTGAACAGCTGAGTTCCATATTTCTGTACATAAATCAGGAGAGAATTTAGCTATATTAAGGGTAAACATGGATCAGCAGTTTCATGATTAGCAGAACAAAGAGTGACAACCAAATAAAGTGTGAAGACTTAGCACTTCAAGTGCTAGGTAAGAATTCTTGTCCTTAGGGTGGAAGGTAAAAGTCTCTCCTAGGTTCTGCACAGTTCCCCTGTACGAAGCTTATTTATTCATGTTAAGAGAATGTCAGATTCACACACAAAAAGACATACCAAAAGATCTCTAATTTTCAGTAGCTCCCTGTCCACATTAGTGGAGGACTCTCCTTTCATCAGTCAATCTTTGAACCTTCAGAGCCATACTTACACATAGCTGTCCTTGTGCTCCCTTGTGCAGTTTATAAACAGAGGGTTCTCAGGCAGGAAGCAGCCACTAAAGAAATATGCAGAATGAATTTTAAACATTTTCCCACAATGGAAGTGAAACTAAAAATACAACTTTTATCCTTACTGATTCCTCTGTTAGAAGTCATCAGTTTTCTCAAGAAACCCTGCTTATGCAAAATTGGAGCATCATTATAATCCTGAGAAACCCCTTTGATATTTATTTTAATGACCTTGATTAGGTCATTATAAACACATCTTACAAGTCTTTATATAGCTCTTAAAGGAAACTTATTGTAACATGTCCTGCTAATTTAATAATCTAAAGCACTTTTAATGAAAGTGCCATTCTGGAACAAAGACCACAACAGATTATGCCATACTGTATTTCAAACATCATTTCCCAAAATAGCTGCAGTGATATTTTCCATATAAATGGATGGATTAATTGCCACTGTTGGTCTAAGTTATTTACAGTACAGTTACACTTGTAACAGAGCAGTACAGGCCCAGAACTTCTATAAAAAATGCGATATTCTGAGTACAAGCCTGAGCTTCCAACACTAGAGTATATACTCTTACTCTTTCTAATCCTATCTGTCTTCGGTGTCTGAAGGCAACATCTGCCCTCCCCTTGGAAGGGACATCTTTTGCTGGCCGATGACAGCAGCCAGAAGGTGCCGCCACAGCTCAGACTGCCAGGCCAGGCAGAACCTCAGGGCACGGCTACGCAACGTTTAAGCTGGCCCTTGAGTACCTCTTACAGAATGCCCCAAATTTTCCCTGCCGAGTATCAGCTGGGCACGCCAGAGCCTTGCCTGGGGAAAGGAGTGTGAAGATGTAACAAATGCGAACTCAAGGCCTATGTAATTCTGTACACCCGGGTAAAAGACAGCCACAGAAATCCCTTTGTCCAAGTGAGGATTTAAAGCTCAGCACCTCTTCTAGGAAAGAACCTGCCTTCAGAAGAACAATTAAATGGGTGTCAGAACTTGACTACTGCATTTTATATTGCAGGAAACACAGCTATACCTGGTTCCATTCTCTAGCATATGGCTTGTCAGCTCAAAAATATTGTTTGTCCAGAACGCCATGTCATCCACTCCTCCGAGGAAATACTCATGGAACTTCTCCACCAGAAATGGAGATTTGCTAGCATATGTTGGAAAAAGCTAAGAGACAAGCAACATACTTAGTAAGATGGATTACATTGTCTTCATGCTATATGTTCATTTTCATAAAGAAAGCAGAAGACCAACCTTGGCAACAGCAAGCCTTTCTCCATGTCTGAAAAAAAAAATAATCTTCAGAAATAAATTTGCTTCTTTTAACAATATTTAATTATTTAAACCGTTCTTTTCAAGGCTTCTGTATGGTAAATACTATGCAAGTCATTACATTTCCTTGTTGGCTGTTAATATATTTTTAAAAGCTGTGATGTGAGAAGTAATGATCTGAACTTTATTGCTGCCCTGAATTTGGAGGCATGCACAGTGTTTGTAAATGCTGCACGACTATTGGTAATTAACTGAAATAAAGATACAGCTAGGCTGTTTAGGACGTTCAGAAGCCAGATATCAAAAGTCTCTTCTTGCCAGGTATCAAAAGTCTCTTCTGAAGTATTCTTGCAATTGAAAGGATCTACATAAAGTGTAGGTAAGCCATATACTTAGGTATGTATACTACTCCTTCAGTACATGAAAATTATATGGCTAACATGCCAGAATGCAATGGTACTTAAAGACACAGCTGTTTTCACATAAACAGGTATAAATACATTAAATGCATAAACGTGTTAAATAGCTAAGATGCTGAATCTCTGGTGTAATAATGAATTTAACAGTTATGAAGCAGTCCAAATTTGTATTCTAGCCACTAAAAAAATTCAGGTGTTTCATGATTTTGGGGTCTACTAAGGAGTCTATATTGCTGGCCTCAATGCATAAATTTCTGAGCTAGCATTTCAAATAGGATTATCATCATTTTCCTACATATGTTTCACTTAGGAAAACCCAGACAAAGCTATTCAACTTACAGTTCCAGATACAGCAGGTAAGTACAGTCAGTAATTGTGCTTTCAGTTATGATCTCTCTTCCGTAAAACTCCTTATAGATAGCTGCTAGGTCTTTGACAGGTACATACCTAAAAACAAGACGAAAGTATTATAACAAGAGTTTTTCCACATCACCTGATAAAAGATTACAGTTTCTGTAATAACAACAGCCTGCTTTAAAATATTCTAAATTTCAAAATACTACAGAAGGTCACGAATATTTACAAATGCCAGAAAGACCAGGATTGCAGGTGCAGTTACTCTCTGCACAACACTCTCCTTCTGTTTAGCTTCAGACTCAGAAACCCATAGAACCGTGTCCCTGTGGCTGCTGCTGGTAGTTCCACACTCCCTACACTGATTCCCTGGCTTGGTGATCACATAATTTTGGAGGACGTCCTCCAGCTCTCTGCTGTGCCAAATTTACCCCTAGCCAAATAGACATTTCCCACAGCTGTGCCACAGTTTCATTAATGAACTGTGCCTTCTACACCTAGATGAACTACATCCTACTTAAACAAAGCAACTCAAATGACCTACTTTATTAGCAGAAAAAAGAGGCATGTGAGTTTTTTTATTTCAGTTAAAAACTGTGAGGAAAAAAAATGTGTATATCTAAAACTGCTCCTTCTTTTTATGCTTTTAAAACCTGTGTGAATTCCACAGCACCTATAACCATTAACATCCTCAACTTCCAAAACTTTAAATGGAAATCTAAGTGAGATTTATTTAACTGAGTTATTTAACTAATTGCTAGGACATTCCAGCAAACCTTTTTCACTGATTATTTTACACATAATCACTTATAATTCCCTTCAGAGATAAATAATTTAATCTTTCTTGCTGTGTTCCTATATGTAAAACTCTTTTTCCTTCTGTCCTTCCAGTTTTTCGTGTCAGGGAACAGTTAACATGCATATAAGGAATACCAAACTCGGAAAAGTTCCAATAGCCAAAAGAGTTTCTTTTTCCAAAGAAAGATAAAGGAGGACAGCATTTTGTTAAAACACAGTGAGTATACAGAGTAAGCAGAAATAATTTTTAAAGAAGGTAACCTCATTATCTTACCAATTCGATGCCAGATAACTGAAGTCCAGCTCAAACTGACTCAGTACATCTCCTCCTGCAGATGGAAGAATGAAAAAAACCCACAAAGCCCAACAAACCGAACCCGTTAAGTACCTATCATGGATAACAGTGCAGATGAAGCTATGTATGAAGCTATCTATCTATGTTTATATGCTAGATCCTCCAGCTGTATATTTAGAACACATAAATGGTTCACCTGAAAGTATGCTGCATATTTTATACTTCCAGAGAATAAGAATAATGTAAAATTTAAAATCACAGTAGTGACTCCATTTGAACTTTAGCATCCTTCAGCCTGTGTTTTTGTTTTAATACAAGTGTCCGTATGCCCTATCACATCTCCTGAAACATGGAGCATGAGGACAGGGATAGCAGGGCTTTGCAAACTATAGGGGAAGAGTGAGAATATGGTGTCCATATGACTCATTCTTGGCTCCTGCATTGCACAGGGTAAGAGCCTGCATCACCCACTGTGGTTTTGAAGGGGACTAGTTATTCCAATAGAAGGATCTATGATCAGCAAACAGAAACATTACCAAAATCGCCAACATTGTGAGCTTCTGAGTATGAACCGTGAAAATCAATCTGGAGAAAGAGAAAAAGAAGAGAACTGTCTGTTTATTTTACTCATCCTTCCATACAAACATATGAACAGAAACAAATTGTCCAAGCAGCCCTGAAGTTTACAGGTCCCAAACCTGACCAACTTCGTTCTTACAGAGTTTGTGACGTTATGTCTCTCTGAAAATCTTCCTGAAACAGGGCTCCAGTTTTTCTCTCCCCTCCCCACCAGAGTCCAAAGCTAAACTATCAATTCCAATAAATCCCCTTATATCAATAAATATAAAAATACAGGCTTACTTCTCCCATGGCCTTTAGAAATCCTTGGTCGATGCCCAGGCTATGCCAGCTAACATCTGCCACCATATGTGAGGCAATTCCAAACAGGAAAGCCACCAGCTTCTCTGTAGCCTACACAACAACAGTTCACTTGTAGTAATGTCAATAATTTTACTCCTGTCTTTAAGAAGAGGTGAGCATTTTATGTTAGTGCATTATACAAGGATATAGCAAGGATATAGGTGAGAAACTCTTACAACCCAAGAACTTAGCATGACAGAGTGCTGAGCACTCGCTCCTTGATGCTGGAGTCACTTTTTGCGACTTGAGAAGCTTTAAGCACTTTGTACAGTCCAGGGCCATAGAATTACATGGTTGATGTCAGGACAACTTGTGTACTTCAAGTCTGATGTGTACTAAAGTCTTTCTCTGGACTGAGGACAAACACTTCCACTTCCAAGGAGCGAACCCTTTCTGCTACCATGGGTGTTGGGCAGACACACAGAGGAGAAAAAGACATTCCTGTGCAAGTGCTGTTCACTGTAGAAGTACCTGATTAAAGCCCAGGTATGAAATTACTCACCTTATTCCTACAAACAGAAAAGTTATTTGGAATAAATTTATCAGCAACAGAAATTTCGTTTCTCCAGAACAGACTTCTCTGCATTGAATCACTGTAAGTTCCAGAGGTCTTTTAAAAATCTGTAACTGAATCACAGTTTTTGATGAATTTATACTTCCCAAGGGTTAATAATTCACAAGATCAGTATAACCAATGGCCAGTCAAAAGGCAGGCAGGCTTGTTTAGGTTTTAAAGAGTGCATGCTCTCAAGTGCTGCTCCACCTGTATGACTCTCCTGAGCAGAGAGAGAATGGCAAATTCTCCAGTAAGGAAAAGAAAACAACATGACCTTTAAAATCATTCTCAATTTGACAACTTGTTTTTCCACTCCTCCTATGTGGCTCATATACCATAAACAAAAGCAAAGCAGGACTAAGTCCAAGATTTCACAAGTGAGAATTCTAAAAGACACCTGGTTTTCAAGTGGCAAACACTCAACCAGATCTGATGATAATGCAAGACCACCAATCACATTTGAAAGTTTTGACCTATGAAATATATCATGAGCACCAGACCACATTGGACATAACTGATATGGATACCATAACTTTTTTGTCTGGTAAAGATGAAAATAGGATTTCAAATTTTCCTATATCAGCAGAGACTTTAATTTAAAAATGTGTATTTTTTCAACACTTCCCAAAGGATGAAATTGCAACAAGTGAAGGTCAAGAAAACGGTATAAAGCAAAGTCAAAAGTTAAAGAAATTTTCTTACCTCTTCCCAAGGCTGAGGATAATTCCTTCTGATGTAGTGAATGCTTGTACTAAGAAATGGTGACCAGTGAGTGTCTTCAGACACATCATGGAATACTCCTATTGCAATAAAATTATTGCAATATATATATTAAATAAATATATTGTATTTGATAAATATATTATACTTGATTTTTTTCTTTGGGGAAAAAGGAAGAAGGCAAGAAAGGAAAAAAGGCAAGAAAGGAAAAAAGGAAAAAAGGAAAAAAGGCAAGAAAGGAAGAGGAAGGAAGAGGAAGGAAGAGGAAGGAAGAGGAAGGAAGAGGAAGGAAGAGGAAGGAAGAGGAAGGAAGAGGAAGGAAGAGGAAGGAAGAGGAAGGAAGAGGAAGGAAGAGGAAGGAAGAGGAAGGAAGAGGAAGGAAGAGGAAGGAAAAAAGCTAAAGGAAAAAAAGAAAAAGGTTTTCTCCATTAAAAAAACATAGACTTTTGTTCAATTTCGTAGTGTACATTTTGAATCCACTTATATGAGAACAGCCAAATGAGATGTATTTTTATATGATTTATTCTGTCAAAAGAGATACTAGATTTACCTCCCCTGATTTTGGTTTGAAGTATCTGAAAATTTTGTGCCTGCTCCCTTTCTCTGTGCCTGTGAGTAGGTACAGTACAATGAAAAACTGCCTCCCAAGTGGAGAGAATAAAGACAGCTGCCAGAGAAGCTGTTGACTAAATGAATGCATCAAATTGTATGGCAGAAAAGCCGATGGGAATAGCAGCCAACTCAAAATATCACGCTTTGGGACAGGTAGCAGTCTCCACAGGGCAGAGGAAGGCTACGTCATCCTCATCACCATCATTTTCAACAGAATGGTAAACTTGCCAAGATACAGTCAGTGTAGAAGCAGAAGAGGGGCAGAGGAAAGCAGGAAAAATCAGGTTTTCCTTTGAAGCATCAACTACTGCTCTCACTCGGATTTATGCAAAAGAGATTATGCAGGATCTAACAGCGATCTTGCCTAAAAATTTCTGTGTACCCACATAAAGCTGAGGGCAAAGTGATGCTGATGTGATGAGTCTAAGCAGCACAATATTGAATTCTCTAAGGGGGAAGAAGGTAGGCAGAAGACAGATTGTGCGGACCATCAATACACTTGGGAGAAGAGTATGTTTGTTCAGACAGAACTGTGAAACTGCAGAAGATTAAGGTATATTAAATGCTGAAACTAAGAGAGCAGACCTTGTGGGTGATTCAGTCACCTCCTGGTCTCTTGACATTTTACAGTTCAGCTGAACTAGATAACATAAGGATGGGATTTGCTAGACCAAAATTAAACATTCACGGAGTAGACTTCTACATCCAAGTTTGTCTCCTGCCTGGAAAGGCAGTCTGGATGGCTTTGTTCTTGATCTAGAGGCACATAGTTAAAACAGGTCAGATCTGTAGAGGTACCTATTTCTTCCACATTGACTAAGGAGACTGCTGACAAATGGCCCGAACATAAAACAAGGCAAGATGGACCCCAACTTCAGTGCAGGAATGTGGGCTGGAGGCTGCGGATAGAGAGACTCTGATCACTGACCTGGTATAAGGCAGACGTCAAAACTGTTAGAAGAGAAAGACGAGGCAGATAGAAATAACCAAGTTAAGGTAGGAATTGAAGAAATCCCAGGAGAACATCAGTCCTGAAAACAAGGCAAGTGAGACTGACGTTTGGGACAAGATGTTAGCAGAGCCAGGCAAAAGACCAGGAACAGTGACCTGGTGAGTGACAGGAGACAAAACCAGTATTAAATGCCAGAGCAGAGGGGCAATCTGGATGTGAACTGAGCAGCATGATATAACAACAGAGAAGATCTCCCATTAGGCAATCTGGATGGGGCAATCTGCCTATAAGGATATAAACTAAGCAGCCTGTAGTTGGCATAAACAACAGTCAGCATCAACACCCTATGACTGAGAAACAATGAGAAGTCTAGCAGCCCCTGTGTGATCTAAGACTCTAAGTAGAGCAGGCGATGAGAAAAGATGGGGAAAGTGTCCTTGGAAAGACAAACAAGGATTTTGCAGCTTGAGGTAGGAAAAACAAATACTGAGATAAGTGGAGGCACTGGCACTCAGCTGAAAAACATGTAAAAGATGAGGCAAACCAAACAAAGATCCTAAGAACACTTTGAATTTAATGGATCTGAATTTGCATGACCCACTAAAATAAACCCACTAAAATAAATCTCCCATACTTTAGACTTTCAGTAAGATCTCAACAATCAATTGGCCAGATATCCTCACACAAAATACATATCACTGCCTTGTCTCTGGTATCTGCCTAAACATCCTAATAGCTTGTTTGTTGGAGGACAGGCTGCCTTTGTCCCATTTGCTAATTGCTCACTATCCAGATTTACCACTTTAGTAGAAAATATCCTGGAGCAAGCCCTAGCTGGCTGTTTTATAGCTCTGGTGTTGCTGCAGAAGCTGATTATGATCAAGAGGTGACCTACCAGAGTTGAAAAATCAGGGGACCAGCTGCAAGTCAAGACATACTCTTTACAGCCATTGCAACATTAATTTCAAACAAGTAAAGGCAAAAGACAGCAGTCTGGAAAGAAAGGCTTTAAACTGGGATGTTACGCTTCCTCCCTCCCCAGGAAGTCCTGCGCTATTTTGTTTTTGTGAGCTTTTTATATTCTTCTGTCATCTTGGTGACTGATCTGATAGAAACTAATACTTTCTAATATAGAAATTAACCCCAGGCTTTCCCTAAGACTTAGAAAAAAGATCATTTTGTCCTCTCAGTTTCTCCCCAAGACAGTAGTCGGTCATCTGACCTAATTTAGTCAAACAGCATCCTTCTATCAAATTGCTCTACATATTAAATAGTTAAATTTACCCAAAAGTTACTTTCTTAAACATTTTCACATGTATCATTTCTTATATAGTTCTACAAAAAGGCTCAAAATACTAACAAAAATGGTGGATGTTTTTGCAGGCAGGTATTTTTGGCCATACTTCATTTCTTTCAACATAACTATTTTCAACCCTACTAAATTCTGTAGGATTTTCACATAAAAATACAGTTGTTACAATATTGGACTAAAAAGCTTTTCTTACCACTTTTGCAGATTGAAGGATAAAAGGCATCAGGATAAATGCTCCCAGCCTGAAATGCATCTTGGTGGTTTAGCAATAACTGGGAAAAAGATGGGGAAAAAAGTAATCAGAATGCTATTGCACAGCACAAAACCACAGTTCACTGCCAATACTGAAGATAAAATTTAAATATCTTGCAAGATATAATTATTGCAGTGTTGTCACCATCCCTCACCATCCCGCCCTGCTCCCCCCCTTGCCAAAATACTTGTAAGCAAAACTAAACTAATCAGTATGCACTGTAATTTGAAAGGCTATTTAGGAAAGCATTCATATGATCTAATTTAGGTACTGGTGAATTCACTTTCTGAAGGTGCCCTCCTCCTCTTGGACTAGACACAAAGCCTGGTCTGCTGTCTTCCATCCTCTGAATCACAGCATAGCTGTCTACAGCAGACAATGTGAATACTTGCCTTGAGTGATCTCCTACTTTGATAAAAGATCGAATTATAGAAAAAGGTCGTCTTTATATTGTGCTAAAGGATATTCAAAATGTTTTAAACACAAAAAACATATGGGTTTTGTTCATGTGTTTATGAAAACTGTCAGCATGCTTACAGTGCTCTGCTAGATACAGCCCATGAAAGAAAAAGTTATTTGTACCAATCAGAAATTGGTTAAATTATGTATGTGGTGGACTACATTCAAAACCTTGCTGTCATTTTGCTGTCCTTATGTTTACTAAATCTCCTTTCCAAAAGTCCTCTACTGATTCTTCTAATACAACTGCCCGTGGAGGGTATGACTTAAAGATGATGGGAAAAAAATGCAAGAAACCACATACAGTATATACACACTATTATAATTACTACATATTTGCAATAGTATTCATGAGGAGTCAAATGATTTTCAACAAAACAAGGTAAAAATACAGTCTAGGCACAACAGTTACACACATATTACTGAGAATAAATAATAAAGAAAGGAAAGGCAAGAAAAGAGACAGAAAAACATTCAGAAGAAAGGCATACACAATTCAGCAATAATATGCTTCCTACCTGTCTATAATTAATATTCCCTTCGCGCTTAATGAAAAATTCCAGAGCTCTATGTGCTGAAAAACAACATATTGAAGTATTGATTTATAGGTACTGCGGCCAGGCCCATGTTTTGTTAGAAGCATTATCAAAACCAGAACACATCGCATCATCATACCCAAACCAAGTGGCAGAGGTGCATGCAACATGACTTCGCAGAGAACGCCATACGGGTGAGAGGGTGTGTTTTCTCACCTAGGGAGCTAATAAGGCAATGCTGTTTCTGTGGCACATCTGGACGCTGAAGCCTTATCAGCCTCTCTCTAGTCCCCAGCGCCCGAGCTGACCAACAAAACCAAAAGTGCTTCATCGCAGGGAAAAGGAACTCCCCGCGTCCAGACAGTGAACCGACACCGATCGCACCCAGCACATATAGAGTACGGATCATAAAATTCTAGCCGTAAAGGACCCAGGTGAACTGTATTTCAGTTTCACTGTTGCCCTTCATATTGAAAAAGGTACCTCAGGAATCAACACAGATGTTTAACAGGTTGATTAATTTTTAACATGTATGAAACCCAACAAAAATCTAAAGTCAGCAAGAAAAAGAATACTATTTATTCACTGAATAGGCAGACATTCTTGCTGCCAAAATATTTATTAAGCAAGAGTAACAAGAGAACAAAACAAACCGACAACACTTTTCTTTAATGAAGTCTCCTTCTAATTAATGTTAGATCCCAGGGACAATCTATTAACACTCTTCTAAAAATACCCAACATTGCCTCTGAAATTATTCAGTTGAAACTGCATGCACAGGTTATTGTCTTGCCTTCCCACACAAAGCTTTACTCCTCACTTAAAGCTATTTACAAACTAAGACTGATCAAGATAACCCAGAACATGCTGAATTGAATTTGATCCTTACCAAATAAATCACACCACAAAAAAAAACCCACTCTCATTCTGGAATAAGATCTAGACAAAACCGTGTGGGTTTGAATGATCATTAACTTTGAATTTTACCCACTTATCTAAACCATCCTTACACAAATATGCTAAGATACCTTAAGAACCAATCTTGCACCAAAACAGGAATAACTTTGACATAATAATAAAAAAGCCTATCATTTTAAGGCTCGGTCATTTCGACACACATCTCTGGTTCCAGCGCGGGAGACTCTCAGTTTGGCAGTTTGATTTTCCTGTCTCCTGTCCCCCCCGACTTCTCTCACTACTCCTGTGGGCCCAGGTCACAGGAGTTCACCTTGACAGCGAATGTCACGATGGATCACCCCAGTTCCACAGAGCCCCGTGGGTCGGACGGGAGCCCTGGCGGGGGAAGAGCCTCCCCACTCAGACCTGCCTCCAGCAACAAGGCCGTGGCAAGTAGGACACAGCGCGGCTCTGCCGAGCACACCGAACATGATCAACATTTTGAACAGGCAGAGCTTTTCACTCTCTTAAAAGTACTTTCAGAAGTCTGCCCAGGATAGACTTTGGTGCTGGTTTTGAGTCGGAGGAGTTCCTTTCTACAGGTCTCCCCCCGCCCCCCCGTAATACTCAGTGTTTGGATTTGGCAATAACTTTCAGTATCTTGTCATCGTGGACTTTTATTTGCACGTTAATAAAAGCACTGATTTTAGCAACATCAGAGCGGAACCCAGTTTAATGTCATTTTCAGATAAATGGACAAAATTTGTTGTAAACTATGACCCAATAGTTCAGTGTACACACTACTCCTCAGACAACCGTGACCTTTGAATTATATAAATGCAGGTTTTCTGCAACATGCTTCCTCGATTAGAAAAAAATGACTGCTTTGGGACAGATCCGTAAGCTCTTGTTTCTATTCGTAGATTCCTTGCAAATATACTCTATTCTGCCAAATCTGTTATTTCAAGTTTTCAGAAGTTCATACTCAGTAATTAGAGCCCCGAGCTTGCAAAGATGTATGCGCTTGCCTAACCTCGGGCAGTGTGACTTCTCCTACTGATTACTGTGGGTTTCTTGACATATCATTAGGAAAAGCGAATGGTTGCAGGATGCTGACCAAGGGCCTTTAACTTGTTCAAAGTTGCATGTATTCAGTACTTAAACTCTGAAAAGGTTACCCGAACAGAGACAACATCATACGTTTTACTATCTGTTTGAGCAACGGATTTAGAATCAGAAACAGAAGAACAAACAAAACTGTCAATCTATTATGAGTAAACATTTCAGAATAACCTCACACTACTCAGAAGTGTTCTTGCAAGAACTACAGCAGAAACCAGATTTTAAAAATAACACATGCAAACAAGAAATTAAAACCAGAAATATATCCCCACTTTGATGTCCACTCAGTCCTCTCCTTCATTCTCTACAAATCTAGGCTGTTCAGGCTACAGATAGCAACCTACCAGAAAGAGACACAGAACAAAATTTTCATTTTGTTAGTCATAGATACAAACACATGACAGCATTTTATCCATTTTATGCAGGTATGGCAAAATTAAGACATAGTGATTTGCAAACAGAGCTACCACAAATGATCTGTGTTATTTTCTAGTTTAAATAAAACAATCCCGTAAATTGCGTAAAGTATTCCTCTTCTTTCTCCAAACCAAACCCTGTCTGCCTGAGACTCACAGACACAAACATTCCAGTTACATAATGCCTGTGTTTTAGAAGACGGAAAAATACGCAACCAAACCCATTCAAGCATTTTGCTTTATAAAAACAGTAAAGTTTCAAACTCCGAAACCAAACTACTCATCTATCCTATGTGTTATTCACATTTTTTTAAATTACGTAGAGTGCTCATTACTTTAACATTGTTTCATCCCTTTGCTTTCCAGCCGAATCTGAATTTACTTCTCTTCCCAAGCAACTCAAAAGACACAAAAATCCATTCTGAACACGTCTTACCTATTTCAACATGTGTTGAAATTCCACTTGGGGTACATCTTTGACAGAAATGGTATAGTATAACCAGCAAAACAGACCAAATCTTCAAACCAGCCATGATGCTGGCTCGAACTGTGATTTTCAGAAGGCTGGAGCAGTAGCACTGTGACCTTTGAAATGTAGGTTACGGAGCATGCCTTTTCTTTCAGACATATTGCTGACACAGCAAGTAAACGACTGCCGTATTTGAACGGCTATTTTACACCAACGCTTTCTTTACCACAAATAAAGTAATTTATAAAAAAAGACATAACCTATAGGTGTTCTCCCCTCTTGCATTGTGTAGTATCCCTGGGGTCTGGGCAGCGTACTGCCATCACTGCGCAGTGATGTGTACGTTAACATACAAAAGCGCGGCAGAGGAGAGCGTCCTCCCACAGTTCGTCCAGCTCATGGTGCACCTGCCTTACCACAGCTACGTCGGATTTCACTAAGAATTAAAGCCAATTGCCAAAGCAGTATTAGTAGAAACACACTAGCTCCTGCGCTGGGGGCAATGCGAATTCATAGGCTTCGGTGAGCCGGGCCGACGCTGCACACGTACGTTTGGGTCTTTACGACCCCGACGGAGAGGCCGGCTGACACGCTGGGGGAAAGCACGGGAGCCCTCCCGCCGCAGGCACCGCTGCCAGCTTCTGCCCGACTGCGGAGGCCGGGCGCCGGGCAGGGGCCGGGCGCCGGGCAGGGGCCGCGCAGGGCCCCGCCGGCCGGGCGCCGACCGCAGCCGCCCCGGGACCCGGGGGCGAGGGCCGCCGGCCCAGTGCGACCACCGCCTCCCGCGGGCCGGCGCGCCCGGAGCCAAGCCACCAAGCCCACGTCCCCCCTCTCCCTCGGGAGGGGGGTCTCGCTGCGGCTGGGGAAAGCAGAAGCCACCGACCGGGCTCCCCCCGCCCCTGCAGGGGCAGACCGAGCCCCTCCGCCCGGCTGCCCGCCCTCCCCGCGCCCCGGCGAGCCGCCGCTTCTGGCCCGGCCCCTCCGCAGCTCCTCCTCCGGGGCGGCGCGGGGGAGCTCGGCCCGGGCCCCGCCGCCTGTCGCCGGTGCGCGGCCATGGCGAGCCTCCTGCCGCGGCGGGCCGCCGCCGCCCGCCGCCGCCTCCTGCTTCGCCCCTCGCCGCCCCCGGGTCCGGCAGCGGCGCGGCGCGGCAGCTGGGCGCTGCCCGCCGCCCTGGTGCGCCGGGGCGGCCTGGTGGGCGGCCGCTGGGTGGAGACGCCCGCCGCTTTCCCCGTGCTGGACCCGGCCAGCGGCGAGGAGCTGGGCCGGGTGGCCGACTGCGGGGCGGCCGAGGCGCGGGCGGCCGTACGGGCCGCGCACGAAGCCGGCGCCGCCTGGGGCCGCCTCCCCGCCAAGGTGAGCGGCCGCGGAAGATGGCGCCCGCCTGAGCGGCGAGGGCGCCCCGGGCCGGGAGGTCCCGTCCGGCCGGGGCCGCCCGTCCTCCGGCGGGCTTGCGGGCGCGCCCCGGGGGTCTGCCGGGGCTCGGCTTCCCCCTCGGCGAAGCTCGCCCAGGCGCCGGGCCCTCCCTGCGGGCGGCGGCCACGGCAGCCTTCTCTCTTCCCAGGAGAGGAGCGTGCGCCTCCGCAGATGGTACGAGCTGATGGTGGAGAACAAGGAGGAGCTGGCGGCGATCGTCACGGCCGAGAACGTGAGTGCGGCGGCGGGGCCCGCTCTGCCGGGCAGCGGCGCGGTGCCGGCTGCCCCTCCGGGCGGGCCGCCGGGCTCTGCCGGCGTCCAGCCTCGCCGGCCGCCTGGCACCGGCACGCCGACCCCGAAGCCAAGGGCGCGCCGCCGCCGCCGCAACGCCCCGTATGCGTTTCACCTGTCAGCCGCCATCTCTTTTTTTGTTACTTAAAAAAGTTGAGGCTAGCGGACGCGCTGTGCGTTCGCATCGCCCTGTTAGGTCAGCGGATAACGTCTCACGCTTTTCTCTTTCTGGCATACATACAACCCATTATTTCGATGACAATAGTACCTAACGGTCCAGCGGGAACCGGAGCCGCATTGTGCTTCATGGCGCGCAAAAGCATACCTCAGCCTAAGCGCGGTCTTCGTGGCAGAAACGTTTGTGTTTTATCAGTTTCATTGACTCAGAAAAAGTTGCAGTACTGTTAAAGCACGTCTCCGGGTTGGAGTCACCCCCTGTGCTTTGGTTTGCGTCACAGACTGGTGTCCTTTCGGATAACACCATGCTAGAATATATTTCAGCAGCTCCTCTCTGGTGTCCCAGCTGCTAATGGTCATTCAGTCCATGGGATCAGACCTGGAGGTAGTCCAAAGTCATACTCCCCAAAACAAACGTCCCTGGCCTAAACTTGTGCCTGTTTTTGCCATGATTTGCATCTCCTTCAGAGTGGTCATAGCGGCTAACTGCGGAGTTTGTAAATAAGCACACGCTACATTTGCTATTCCAGCTCCTTGCCTTGGGCAGGTATGAATCCAGGCACAACATACAAGATGTTGACTATACAATGACGGTATATCGAAGCCACACCACTATTGCTGCTGCAATCACATGATCGTTTTTGGAGACTGCAGCGTACATGAGGGGGGATGATAAAGTACTCTGAAAAGAACAGAAACTCTGAAATGACTTGTATTTGTTTATATCGCTTCAGTCTGCCGCTTACAGTGTATCTTCAATCTGATTTAATCAAAGGGGAAGCCTCTGAAAGAAGCACAGGGCGAAATTCTGTATTCCGCCTCGTTTCTGGAGTGGTTTGCGGAGGAAGCTCGTCGGGTTTACGGTGATGTCATTCCAGCGTCCGCAAAAGACCGGAGAATCCTGGTGCTGAAGCAGCCAGTAGGAGTGGCAGCCATTATAACCCCAGTAAGTATAGCTGGATTTTTCAAATCATATGAAGGTTTTCAGCTTAGTCCACAGCATGGGGGCTTATGGCTCCTCCTGCCCAGGAAACACCCCTGTAAAGTTTCATTTCTGCCTTGTACTCGCTTCTTGCTGGATTGGCAGCGCTGCTTTTTAATGTTCACTTAGGACAAAGCACATCGCGCAGATCTGTTCAGGTTATCACATAATTACAGAAAACGTCAGCTATTTCTGCAAAAGCAGGAGGCAAAATTTTCACAAGTTTGATTGATTGCACTTTTCTCTCTCATCCTAGTGGAATTTCCCCAGCGCTATGATTACCCGGAAGGTTGGTGCAGCTCTGGCAGCTGGCTGTACAGTGGTAGTGAAACCTGCAGAGGACACACCTTTATCAGCGTTAGCTCTTGGGGAGGTGAGCTTTTAGGCCAAGCTTTACCTTAGCAGTGGACTGAAGCTGTAAATGGGGAGTCAGGTGGGCTTCGAAGATAACTTTGGCCAACTTCGTACATGAAGGAAGGACAAGTTGGCTGAATTGATCCAGAGGTTTTAGTTTAGTAAGAATCTTTGAAAGTTGCCTCTAATATGGTCGAGAGCCTCAAAGAGGACCTGGCCAATTAACTACACAAAA
Organism: Platalea leucorodia; assembly: GCF_965183815.1. Classification (NCBI taxonomy): domain Eukaryota; kingdom Metazoa; phylum Chordata; class Aves; order Pelecaniformes; family Threskiornithidae; genus Platalea; species Platalea leucorodia. Next base: position 102,542,214 of record NC_138823.1, read on the forward strand.
CAACTTTATATCTTTCCTTTGGTGACTTTGAATGACAGCCAGCTTAAACCGGAGTGAAGCTGCTCTCTTGACACCATGGCATCTGTTATGAGTTGTGCTGCGCCGTTTTGGCTTCCACTGACGTACAGACTGGTTTCTTCAAAACAATAAACAAACATTAAGTGACTATTCCTCAAACAAAATGTACTGATAATGCAAATTCTGTGTTTCTTTTGTTGCAGCTTGCAAACCAGGCTGGAATTCCAGCCGGAGTGTATAATGTTGTTCCTTGTTCCAGACAACAGACACCAGCTGTAGGGGAAGTTCTGTGCACTGATCCATTGGTAGCCAAAATATCTTTTACTGGCTCCACAGCAACAGGAAAGGTACGTAAGTGCACAGAATATCCTTGAAGATGATTACTGTGGTTATACTGGAAAGGTAGGGGGAAAGTGTGTGCCTTTATACAGAGCCTTCTTCTTTTCAGGCTACTGTACACAGATTGTCCAAATAATTGTGTACTTCTTGAGATACTGTCTGTTTACTTTAATATCAGTACTTCGCAGAAGGATGCCTGCGTGCAACTTCTGGATAATTGCCCTTTATTAAATTATAGTATGAACAGCTCTGTACAGGATGCTCTTGTTTCCTATCATAGGGTGACAACATACGTACTAATAAGAACACTGAAACTGAGTTTCAAAGTTACTATTCAGGAATGGCTTCTGCAGTTGAGAGAAAGTGTTAAGAGAAGTGAGGCCCTTGCATCTCTCCTGTCAACCTTAGTCAATAAGCAATCTTACTCGTCACCATCTCTAAGGAAATCAATAAAACTGCAGAGCATGGCTAGATGATGGTAAAATTCTGTGGGATGGCCGTATGCAGAATGAAGAAAAAGTCTGATATCAAGGCAAATCTTAATCCCAAATTCTGTCGGATCTTGGAAAATTTTGTAAGAGTAGTCAAGATTTTTATTACGAAAAAAGAAAAGAACAAGCAAACAAGAGTGACAATATTAGTGTATAAAAGCCTGACCTGAACTGAAGTTGATGAAAAGCCTTTTCTTCATTATTTCTTGGCCAGAATTTAATCTCTGAAGATTTTAATGAAGGAAATTAGTCCTTGTTTTTGTTATAGGAGAAAACAGATGGTCTAGCATTATAGAGAAGATGCAGATTAATGCCCTGCCAGAGTTAGTTTTTCACTGCCTTCCATCTGTGGTTCCCTAGTTCACATCTGGGAGAGGTACAAATTTCTGTGTCTCCTCTGTTGCCTACAGATATTGCTGAAACATGCAGCTGGCACTGTGAAGCGAGTTTCCATGGAGCTTGGAGGACATGCTCCTTTTATAGTGTTTGACAGCGCCAATGTGGACCGTGCTGTTGCAGGAGCCCTTGCTTCTAAGTATAGAAACTCAGGGCAGGTAAGAGTAACCTTTTTGTCCTTGTTTCTGGAAAGTGAAGCGTTGTACATATAGTTTAAGCTGTAAAAAAAGCTATTTTATGTAAAAGGAAAGCCTAGAACACTTCATTGTGAAGAGAAAGGTGCTGGAGTCACACATGGCTCTGGGCACTCAAGCCAGTTATCAGCAAGTCTGAATAACAACATCTGTAAGATTGTGTGTTCGATTCAAGTCTTTTTTTTGTGTTCTGAAAGCACCCAGCAGGAGTTAAGGGGATTGACATCTGTTAAGGCCCTCACGGGTAGATTTTTCCATAACGAGTAGCTTAGAAAAAGTGATAAGACAGCATTCAAGTGTACGTTGCTTCACACATATTCTACTTAGAGTCAAAAAATTTTTAAGAGCATCACTTTCCAGAACAGTCAGCTGAGCAGGGCTGTGTGGAGACTGTTCCAGCCTAATGAGTATTACCTCTACACGTGAACATGATGTTGACGAACTCCAGCTTTGGAGAAGCAGCAAGTTTTTGGTGGGATTGGGAGGTCATTTGGTTGGGAAAATGTTGCTTGAATAACACAAGAAGAAAACATAAGACTGATCTTGGGAAGAAAGAAAGGAAACAAAACAGAATGGCATGTGGACAAGGGCCACTGAGTGATCAGACACAGACCGCACAAGATCTAACATGAAAAGCACCTCTGCTGCTGCACAGAAGGATAAAGTAGCTGTTACTTTTGAGAAACTGTAGCAATCAAAATAGGAAGCAGTCAGAGCAAAGGGGTAGCACAAATAAGTAGGCCACTGAAAGCACTTAAATTATAGGAAAAAAGCAAACTCAAACTCAATTAATGAAGGAGTTAGTTAGAAAAGAAGACCCCACACCACCAAGTGTGATTTGAGGTTCTGCTGCTCAGTCCAGCATTCTGCAGCCTAATTAGAAGGTCTTTCCTGCAGCTTCTGGACCTTGGTTGATCCATATATCAGAGTCCACAGAACTCACGAAACCTTTTACCGGCATAAGCGACTTAAATTTGGCAGTGTGGCATATTTCACACGCGTACTAACAGCTTGTTGAAGTTGTATTTCTAAAGTGAGAGGGGTGATGAAAGAAACGGCAAAGCTAGGTAACAGCTTAGGATGATGGAGAAGAGGCAGAGGACAGATCACTGCAGTAGCTGGATGCTGTGGCAGGAAGGCCAGAATGAATTCATGGATAGATTAAATACAATATAATCTACTGTTTGTTTTTCCTTTTCATGTTTGTTTTCAGACCTGTGTTTGCACAAACCGTTTCCTGGTACAAAAGGGAATCCATGACATATTTGTGGAAAAGTTTGCTAAAGCTATAGAGAGAGAACTACACGTCGGAAGTGGATTTGATGCAAAAACTACCCAAGGGCCACTAATTAATGAAAAAGCAGTGGAGAAGGTATAAATAAAAGATTTCATTTTTGACATCTTAATTTCCTTTTTATGAACCATAAAGTAACTTTAGATTTCTATTTCACTTTTTTTACGCTTGTTTTGTTAGAATGTATTTGCAGTGTGGCTGCAAGTGTGTTCTGTCCTCCAAGTCCATGTATAATAGAGACAAACGGATGTGGCCACTTAATGTATGATTCCCTTATTTCCATTAAGGGGAAAAAAGGGATTCCTCCTTTAGGAGAAACTGATTCCTCCTGATTGGTTACTTCTTAGCTGTTCTCAAGAACATACACTGAAATTGGATACACTGTGAGAGTTCTGTGGCGATCCTGCACGTCCGAAGCACTGTAAATGACAACTTAGTTTGAAGAACAGTGCCTCTGTTTGGCAAAAGCTAAGCAGAATAATACATTAAGGTTAAAAATACCAGAGCTCTGGATGTTGTCATCCCTTGAAACCTCACATGCATGGTTTGGGTCTTCTGTTTTGGATGACTTGTGACTCCAGGAAATTTTTATTTTTTTTTTAATCACAGTAAGTCACATTTTCTATAGTATTTCACCCTTGCTAAAGTTAAAGATTATTAAATTATGTGGTTCGTACTTTCTAAAATGCTATGGCTCAGTTATATGCAGGCTTGGTTTGAATCCCATTATACTTGAATGCTGCCAGATTCTTTCTGTTTATAAAATAATAGAATATGAAAAGTCAAGAGTTATTTGGGAGACAAAGGATGCAGTACTTTAATTTGTTTCCTTCATGCCTTCCCTTTGTGCATCACAAAAGTATAGTGGGTGTGTGTGTGTATCATATACATCTCTATGTACAAATAAGCAAGCGCTGTATAGAGTCACTTAACTGCCCTTCTGTAATTTCAAAGGACGGTATTCTAGGTGGAGACTGCTACTTCAGTTTTCTCATTACTTTCTTGTCTTTGGATGAATTGTAGATGTAGGGGGTGGAAAATGTTCTTGCCAGTACCATCTTGACTGGGGCCATACTCATAATTCATCCCTCTGAAATTATGTCAGACTGAGAGAAATAAAAATTCAAGAGAAATTTTAAATAATATTGCAAATGGTCTTCTGCAAAGTATAAACCTCTCTCCAAAATCTTCTGTTTAATACTGGAGAGTATTATTTCTTCAGTGGAAAATATACTATTGTTCATTCCTAAAGGCTGACACTGAGATTTTTGTTTTGCATGCCGCAGGTAGAGAGACACATTAATGATGCAGTTTCTCAAGGAGCATCTATTGTGACTGGAGGGAAACGACACAGCTTGGGGAAGAATTTCTTTGAGCCAACATTACTAAGTAATGTTACAACAAAAATGCTTTGTACCCAAGAGGAGACATTTGGCCCTTTAGCACCAGTTATCAAGTAAGATTATTCACTTTCCAGATTAAAAATAGCAATTAAAAAAATCAATGAAAGATTATTTTGAATAAGTACGATTCGAATGACAGTTTGCCAAAAGGTATTTCTGCACGATCTTCTTGTAAGAAGACTGGGGTGCACATGTGAAGACTTACTTTGGATATGTGGTTCGTTTGTTTCTCTTGACCCAATTTTAGCATCTCTGCAACTTTTTGAAAATTATTTTCTTTTAAATTGTATCAGCAGGTAAGCAAGGGTAGATAGCAGCAAAACCTTCGTCAACTTCATGATCTGTGGTATGAAGCAGGAGGCAGGACTTTGCAGTTTGTCATGTGATTTGCTAGTCCTAAGTTTTTCTGACAGAGGATGACTTAGAGCTCTCTCTTCTCCCTGAAACCTTCCCTGCCTCCATCCAGAGCAGTTGGATGTGATGGAAAAACAGTTCTCTCTCATAGTTGAGAGTGCTTGTGAAGTTGGGGAAATTGGTGGGCTAACCCATGTAAAATAAATGTTTTAGCTACCAGTATCTAGGAAGGATAAAAGCAATCTTAACTACTTAACTGTAGTTTAAATTAAGAGTTAAGTGGTAAAAACTCCTCCATTGTTTCAAAGTGAAAATTAAATTAGATATTTAAACTACACTTTTGGAAAAAAACTGTATCTTGACTTTTTTATTTCTGATAAGGCTGTTTCTTCTCAGTAAGTCAGCAAGACGGTAAATGAGCTACAGGCCTCATTTGTATATTTTCTCTTTATATTGACAGATTTGAGACTGAAGCAGAAGCTATTGCTATAGCAAATGCAGCTGATGTGGGTTTAGCAGGTATGCCTCTCTGTCAGATAAATGTATTTCTGTGGGTTTATGAGCTTAAGTGTTAATGGGGTCATGATTTTTAATGTCAGCAAGTCTCTTTTTCACAGTCTTCTGCAATTGTTCTTCCCGATTTTAATTTTCATTCCTGTATCTGTGTGCACGGCAGGGTATTTCTACTCCCAAGATCCAGCTCAGATCTGGAGAGTCGCAGAACAGCTGGAAGTTGGAATGGTTGGTGTTAATGAAGGCATAGTCTCCTCAGTGGAGAGTCCTTTTGGTGGGGTAAAACAGTCTGGCTTAGGGCGAGAAGGTTCAAAATATGGCATCGATGAATACTTAGAAATAAAATATGTTTGCTTTGGAGGCCTATAAAAATCTTCAAAAAGCACAATCCCAACAGCCTGGAAGAGTGCACTGTAGTTTTAATAAGCTTCTTGAACCAGAAATATGTATGAATGAATCTTTTACCTTCTTTAAAACTAAGCAACCCTGTTCTGTATGTGTAGAGATATTTACAGTATTCTGTGCTGCCATACATTTTTACATGTGCTTTCTTTATACATTCAATTTTTCAGCAGTGTTATCACAATGTCCATCATCTTTAGTAAGGAGTAGGGAATAACGCACATTTATTATTCTTGGATTACCCCTGTGTAACTGGGAGGACTTGGGAGACTTGCGCATAACGAAAACAGATCATAACCTATAGCAAGGGGAAACCAGATGACCATTTTCTACTGCCTCCAATGTTTCAGCGTGGATGTGGGAGGCTTTGGGGATGGCAGTCTCCCTTTAGAATTTTGTGTAAATACTCACATTTTCTAATGTGGTTATGATGTGACCTTCTTTTAGAAGCAGGTGTGTCTTTTTTTTTTTTTTTTTTAATTGTGGGAGAATCTGATGCTTATGAAAGGTGAGGAGTTGCTTTTAGCTACAGCTAGGCATCCGTGTACGCAAACGGGCAGCTATTTCAGTGCATGTTAATGCTGGCTGCAGAGCTGCCACCTGTACAGCTTTGGTCTTCTGAGCAAAAAGCTGTAAGAGCGGTCCTGGGAACAGGACAGTCCAGGACAAGGAGCTGCTGGCTTAGTGAGTAGCAGGAGGAAGATGGGATGCTTACTTGCAGGAATAACGTGCAGAATTATAAGGGGCCGCTATAAGGGCTGTGTGAAGGAAGCACAAGTGGTGACATGATAATATAGATAAACTCCCTTCCATAAACAGATTGTGACTCTTCTTGGGTAGAAGTACAGTCACTGATGTAAATGTCGCTCAGTGTCTAAAAGAACATTACTCACCACCTCCAAAGAACATGAGCAGATAGATGGTTCCGTTTCTACGGGCTTTGTGCCTTGAATTGCATGTGTGGTTACACAGGTGAATGTCCATTAGGGAGGAAGGTTTAAACACCTTTGAACTTGGCTAACTTGTGACCTAATAAAGATTTAAATAGAAGTGATTAGAGGTGAGACTTCTACACATCACCTCACTATTTTGTCATCTTCAAAAGATGATGTAAAGCTTCCTTAATACAAAATAAACAATGCTGTTTAAACGTTATTTTAATGGCAGTCAAAAGAAGCACTTTAAACATGTGCACTGTTTATTTGGCAAATGAATCAGCACTGCAGAGGCTAAGGGAAATAAATTTTGTTTCCTGTGTTTGTTAACTTTATTTAGTGGGGCTTTACTCATTAATTATTAAAAATAAATAAAAGAAGGGAACAGAGCTCTTCTTCCTGTACACTAATGAATGTACCCTGTGAAACGGGATATTTTAAAATATTTTATCGAATCAGGCAAGGAGGTACCAGGTAACACAAGACAGACTGGGGTGGGATGGGGAGGGGGGAAGCAAGCTGGAACTGAGTTTCATGGGTTTTTTTTAAAGCACACATAAGGTAGCATTGACTGCTACTTATTATTTCCACATATTTTTTATGGTTATATTTGTGTGATGCTTGAGACCAGGTGGGTCTGGAGCACACTATCTGTCCGTAGAGCGTGCATCATGCCAACCAAAGGGCAGTTAAAGGATGCTTACTGCCCTTCCAGTAATTTCCAATGCACCTAAAATGCATATTTAAGATAGTGAGGACTTAATACTGTTATCAGTTGCAGCATATGTGCTTGTTGGCAAGAACAAAAAAAAGGATGGCCTATTTCTACACTAGCAGCAAGAAACCTTCTAGCCAACTTCGAAGCTTACACTATTGAGTGCACAGGCTGCCTGAATTTGGGGAATACAGTGTTGTGGAAGAGGAAGCTGTTTGCCAGCCTTGGCTGCCAATACATGTTTATTTCTTATTAGAAAGAGGAACTAGGTAGAAGAAGGTCGTAACTTGGTGGTACCACACCACAGTGATGCAGGCACACTTAAAGACAGGTAGAGTATAAGCCACTGAAACTGCACAGGCTTAAAATATGTCTGGCTGTGAACTGCAGTATGAAGTTCTCTCATTTACTGCTGTGCGGCAGCACCGTCTTGAATGTGGGTATACTTCTTGGGACGGTGCAGCTGGAGAACAAATTCTTTAACCCACTGCTCTATTTATTGGAAAGTTATTCATCTGATGCATTGGTGCATTTAAAAACCTTTATGTCTTTTCCGAGAATAGCAGTTAATGAGTAGATGTTTACCTTTTTTCCTAGCAAATAATACCTTTTACGATGCCCGATAACAAACACAAACCATAATTAAAGATAGGGTATGTAATAAACTTTAAAAATACCTTTGTCTAGATTGGATTGTGGTTGGATTCCAGCATAGTATCCTTGTGTCAGTAAGGTCTATATCCATTAAGCACAGAATAATCTTAATGTTGTCTTCATAGAAAAAGCTGTGATTCTTCAACAAAAGATATACTTGAATTCTTACACCTCAGTTATGTTGATGACACTTGTGATAGTTTAGCAATTTCTGGATATTAAAACTGTGATGGAAAAATGTTTTCAGTTAATAAATAACTTCTGTGAAAGCACTGGATTTTGTGGTTTATTACCTTACGCAATGTTGAATTGACAAACTGACAGCAGCCACATTAAGTTCAGTCTCTCAGATGTACATGGAATTTTTTGTTCTGCCAGCCTTAGCACTGGAAAAGAAGACACTTCTTTGCATCCACACGTTCATGAGGTGTTGAGATTTTGGTTTCCCCAATTACAGTCCTTTGAATCTAAATCAAATAGATGAGACTACTTCAACATACTAATATGCCATCAGTCATTTTGTATGCAAGTTGTTTATGCTGAATCAAACGTTTTACTACAAGTTACAGGCTTTGTGGATCAGTGCCTTTCCCTGCTTTCAGGATATGACTACCTGCATAATGCTTTACTTCATTTATTAAGATTTAAAATAGATTTTTGGAAGCTTTTTTATTTCCATTTATTTAATACAGTTTTGAAGCCTCCAAAACTGTCTTCTGATTTTGAACCCAACTTAATCATGGCCAATTTCCATTTTATTTTCTTACATTACCTTTTAAACAGCTGTTGTGTTTGACACACACACACCCCCCCCCGTCCTCTCTGTAAGAGTAATAAACTCTTAAGAAACTATGTTTACCTGTTCTACTAGATATTAACTTTTTTTTTTTTCAGCTTAAATAGGCAGAGGTTATCTCCAACCACAGTGCACAAGTTTTTTTTGGCAAGTCACTCTAGGCAATGCTTGTCCATTGGTATGCTAGGCTGGCAAAGTTACCTTGGGTGCTCAGAGTAAGTGAAGGAGGCTCTTGCTGCTGGTAACACCGATCCAATACCAGTGAAGACAGACAGTCTTACTGAGAAGTATGTCAAGCCCGACCAATATCTAGTACTTAAATTTTGTTTACAGTAGTTGGCAGATTGCACTTTGTTATCTCTTGTCACCAGGATCAAGGAAATGTTTCAGCAGGCTAGTGTTCTGCAGCCTGTCCATTCCCAGACACTGGTGTTTTTAGATGTATTTTATGCTTTTATAATTAATTGTGCTTTCAAGATTAAGTCACAGAAGATAAACAGCAGTTTAAACAGAGTAAAATAGTGTTTACTGTTCCAAATCAGGCAGGCACATGTTGGGAGCTGGGCAATCCTGTAAGTAAAAGAAGCTCCACGCTTTGACTTGGCATTGAAATAACTGTCTCGCTGTAACTGGCGGAGTCCTAAGTGTAACTGGTCATGCCCTTTGTCCTAGCCCTACTGCTTATTCAAGGGCTGAACTATCTGAAAGGAGAAGCTTTAAGTATGGCGTTCAGAAGCTCTAAGGTAAATTTTAGCACTTGTTTGAAGTGTTTTCAATGTCAAAACTCTCTGCCTAGGAGCTTCCAAGACACGAGAAGTTGGTGGTTTATTCATTTTATCAGTGAATGCTAAAGCTAGCTTAGCACAACTGGCTGAAGTTGTTCAGGAATCACTACTGATTATCTTCTGTTGCACCAGTCAGGAGGCTTGCATCAGCCTTCTCCGAGGGAGCGGGGAGGCTACTGCTGTTAGCAAAGTGCAGTAAGAAATGGGCAGATTCCATTCTTCCATAAAGGACACTATGTATCTTGGCAGCTCATTCAGCAGGCAATATTCCCTGGTAGGAGTCGAGTATGAATGTAAGAGGTACCATGCAGACTGTGGCACCATGTATCCAAATACACTTACAGTTGCTTTTATGGTGGATGTTTTTTTCCTTATAGAAAGACACTTGTGTCTCATAGTACCTTTTATCATCATGATTTAGCACAAACTTTACACGCACTCTGATGTATGGGTTTTTCTTTTCCAGTTCAGAAGCAGGCAGCATAATCCACCCCTAGCTAACAGGAGTGTATTGGGTTATACTGCACACTAGTATCTCTGATTACTGCAAAGCAGCCATTGTACTTACAAACACTCAAGTACTGGATTTGCTATAGACTAAGCCACAAAACTTGTGAAATCACCACACTTGGCATGACAGCTGGTGAATATTTACACACAGCCAATTAAACCAAGTAAGGACAAGCACCACATGAAAACTCTTACTGTAAACGGCAGTAATTTTTTTTTTCCTGCTCTCTCATGTACTGAATTACGCTACCTCTGAAAAAAGATACTGTTTTGCTTTTGTCAGTAAAAAGGGAAGGGATCAGATATTGCACTGCTTTTATGTTTGAGTACAGACATAAGCTATGGTATACAAAACATCTCTATTAGCCTGACCTGAGTGTTGAGTCCAATAAAGAACACCATGTCTAAAAGAGTACCTGACAAGTTCCTAGAAGGAAAGACAAAACTTTATTAGTAGTTACATAAATGTAGTAATTTCAGCTCAGAAATGTTTCCAGTTACAATACATTATCATTTGCAATAAATAACATTTTCTAGAAACAGATTCCTAATATAAATTCTGTAACAGCTCACCCATCCACCCACAGGGAGAAGTGCTTCCATACAGAGACAAACTACTGGTGTGTGGCTCATCTGTACTTGATTCGTAGCCTGTGCAAAATTAAAAATGATTTGGCTTTTCTCCCTCCTTTTTAAAATTTTATTTCTAAGCTTTAAGGTTCCCTCCCTTGCCTTGGGGAGTTCAGGACCTAAAAGGTATGTGAAATGGGTTCTCCTTCGCTGCAGAAGTACGGGATTAGCATTCTAGTTAGGGATCAATGATAAGCAATAGCTGATGTTAAGAAACCTAACTCACCTCTATCCCATTTCCCTTCTTCTAGAGGAATGTTTACCTCTCTCAAACCTCACATAAATGGCTCAGAAGCCTAAAGTAGCTGTCATTTTATTACCACCATCCCAAAGCTCCAGATAACTACAGCCCATTATCAGTATATTGAGGGGCAAAACTATTTCACTTGAGGCTTAAAATGGGAATAGGACATTTGCCTAAGTAGTCAATTATTTCATGAACATCAGAACTGTCTAAGGAAAGTTTAAATTCAGCATAGAGAAGACACACATGCACTCACTCTCTATTAAGTTCACACACTTTTAAGTTCCTTGCATATGTGCACACTTCTGTTTGCCCATAAGAGACCAAGAAAGAAAAGGAAAATCAGCATTGTATAAGCAAACACAGCTGACAGCACAAAACAGATGCTTGAACAGTACCTGTATCTGATGCATCTGACAGAGGGATACTGCTAAGACTCTGTTTACCTAAAAGGACGCAGTTGAAAATGTATTCTTACACATGAAACCAGAATAACCTTTTTTCCCCTCCCCAAGTAAACAATCCTCTTCAATTAGACTGTTGACATTTTACCTGAATTTCTCACCAATCTACTCAGTTAAAATGAAAGGTTGAACCACAGGACACAGAATCTGGATGTGCATCTCAGCAGATTTGCCCAGGTAAATCTTGTTTCGTACTGCAGTGGCATTTTGGTTAAGAAAATTAAAAACACAAGCCAATGACCTGTTCACAGCGTGGCAGTTTCATGCTGCGCATACACTGCGCTGAGTACTGAAGTTGAGCAGTGAACCTATTTAATGCCTCAGGCAGTAACAGTAACGAAGTTTTTTTCCAAAATATAGTCCTTACTTAAAATGCAAAAAAAGGCAGTCCTTTTACATAGCTGGACAATCTCTGCTTGTGCATGTATCACCATGTATAAAGGTAAAACCAAGATGCAAATGAAAATCCAGTGCTCACATCAAGGCTATGAGGCACTGTAAGTATCAGCACACTGTCTGCTTTCAAAGAGAGGCAGTACCTTATCAGTGCCAAACTGAATTTATTCTTTATTTTCAGTGGACTCTGAGCCATACCCGACAAGCTGTATCTGGTCTCCTCTGCTTTTCAGTGCAGATGAGACTGTTTGGAATATCCCCAACCCTACTTCACAAAGGAGCTGCCAGCACTCTTTCTGTACATGAAGGAAAACTGTGTGTGGAAGTAAACATGAGGACTGAGAACCTGCTTCAAACCCACCATAACCCAAACTAGAAGGCTAGCATCAGAATTCTACCATTGTCTTTCCACCTTAACAGCTAGTTTTCTGACCCTTTCATTCCAGGTATGACCTGACATTCTGCAAGAAAGCAACAGTTCTAGAAATAAAAATTACACTGAATCAAGATACAAGGCTTGCTACAGTCTCTCCTAAATTTCTCACAAAATCATGCTTGGCCAAGTGACACAAACATGTGATATCACAAATTCACAGAGCCAGAAACTATTATTTTCAACTTCTGTGCAAGTTTGCTATTAAGAGCAAACCTGATCTTATGTAAGAGGAATGACTTCTTACAAGGAGGTGGAAGAATCAAACTAGTAGAATTAGAAGCAGCTCAAAAATTTAAACTATATTCAACTTTCAAAACAACAACAAAAAAAACCCTAAAATACTGTTAGCAACAAAGATGTCAAAGCATCATCTAGAGAACAGAATTTAGTAAGCAACTTCCTTCCACTTGCTAGGGCCTTATGCAATAAGAAATTGGTCTAATATTTCTTATTTGTTAGAGCAAGAAATACTTAGCCAAATCATACATACGTTCTCATGGCACATGAGCTTACCACTGATCCAAAGATCTGAGCCCACAGCATGTGTGTGTGGGAGGGGGAATAGCCCTGGGAATTCTGCAGCATTAAGGAAAGCAGGCTTATGATTCCTGTAGCTGTCATACTAGAGAATCCATCTTTAGGTTTGTTTTTTAAAAAAAAAAAAAAAAAAAAAAGTCTGAACTTTAATTCCTTGAAAGAACAACCTCCTAGGCTTCAGCACCAGCTTTAAAAACATAAAATAAACCCAAAACACACAAGTGACTGACTTCACAAAACTGAAGGATGCTGCTGACTGTGCTTACATGTCCTAAAAGGTAAGTTTATAGATAAAGGCACACTGGATACAGTATTTAGCAGAAGCATTAATGGCAGAGTGGCCAATACAAAGTTGTAGTTGCCTATGCAACTTCCCCCCTCCCCCACTTTTTTTTTTTTTTTTAAATGCATGTTTCCAATTCCTGCTAGGACATTTTGAGAATTTGTGCAGAATGAATTAAGCCCAACATTTTAATTTAAAAAAAAAAAAAAAAATTAGTATTTTGAGTGGGCTTTAACTTTCTTCAGGAATGCTTTAAAGTGAACATTGCGTTATTATGTTAACACATCTGGAGCAGAAATTGAAAGACATCAAAAGCTGACCTTGCTTTTATTGACCAAGTTATTTAAAAATACATATATATATATATATATGCACACACTCAAGAAGGGGGAGGGTAAGATAAAGTAGATTTCTTTCAATAAATAGCCTAAAACCCCCATACACATAGAGTTAAAACTTGGCTTCTGAAGAAAGCAAATCATACCACTTATACTGCATCTTGCTGGTAGGTATGGGGAAAAACATGGAAAACACTTGCATTAGCCCTTTTTAGCTCTTCATAGCCTCTCCCACCACTGTGACTCCTGCAGCCACACTCAGCTCTTGAGAGACAACATGCAGGGCTGGGCACGGGATAAACACTCCTCAGTGCAGCGTTAGTAGCCTTAGGGACTGTTGCTGGCTGCATTCAAGAATCAAAGGTATGAAACCAGTTATGAGCATGCCACGTTGCCTCAACTTTTGACTACCGATTCCTTCCAACCTAGACTGTTCTCCGAGTTTTGCCCAACTCCATTAACAAGAGAAGCATAGAAGCCACAGTGTTCAACCCAACTACTCTGTTGTGTTGGACTTCTATGAAAGGACAGAGAAAGCCCCAAAATTCTCCACCAAATTATTCTTCATGATGGAGGTGGGCTATGTGTCATCTGCTCCCCTTGATCTCTATACTGCTCCACCTTTCTCTGTTAATGGATTCTCCACCACCAGATTTAAAAAAAAAAAAGTTAAACCCTGCCCCCCATCCAAAATGCTCCCAGAGGAATGTTTTCTCTATCAGAACACATCATTCCTCCAGCTCAGCCCAAGACTCCAGCATATCAGTAAAGGACTCCCAGGAAAGGTGGACATCATGGCCAGACAGTACCACTAACACAGATGCCTCCACAAGTGAGACTGATGTATAAAAGCCAGGTCTTCAGTTTGGGATTTAAAGAACAGTATTGGGGGCATGGCTTTAAAGCCTAACAAGCACACTGTAAAGAAATTATCCAGATGGCAAACAAGAACATCAGAATTCCAACACACCTACCCTTCCCAAACACATAAAGGGATCTCTTTAGGCCAACACATCTAGTCACTGAATAGCCACAGAGGAAAAAGTAAAAGAATCTTATGTTCAAGCTAAAGCCTTTCTCAGTACCAGTTCCCATAACAATGAAGGTAGGTGTTGAACCTCCTGCTCCACAGAGGATATTTTGCCACAAGCGTTTCACTGCACAAATGCCTGGCACATTCTTTAATTGAGCACCGAGGCTGACAAATGAAAACTTATCTCAGCCGAGCGTTCAGTCTTAAAAGGTCCAGAGCTCCTTAAAAGTGCTCTCTAAGCAAAAGGTTGTTTGGGATGCTCAAAATGCTTCTGAAGGTGCATCGCACTGAGTCCTTCCTGCCTTTCTGCTACTGTTCCCTGGCTGGACATGGCAGACTCCAGAGAGCCAAAGCACCTTCATCTTTACAAAAGCAACATAAGGCTGGACTTCCTGCAGGCACCATACTTTCTATGCAAATACAGGGAACATTGCATCCTACAGGACACAGATGTATCACATGACAGCTGATTAAGTGCAACTGCTAATTGTAAACTTCCTTTGAAAACAAAGACATTTCCATCTGATGAGCCCTACCCTAGAAAAGGAAGTCACAAAGCATAGTTGGAGATAAATACAATACACCAAAAATGCTCTCTCTTTGTGTTCCTAACCTAACCTGAAGATGGAGCCTGTGGTCACATATTGCTCTCTATAGTTGTACGGGAATTTATCTATATTGGCTTTCACTGTTTTAGGTCTGCATCGCAATCACACTGCTTCTCCAAGAGAGAAATAGGAGCACAGGACACAAATCTGTAGGCATCTCAGTTACCATCGTTACTAGCATAACAGCCCTGGCTAGTTTTGTAGCAGTGATACAGGAAAAAAGGCCTTCTGAAGTTCAGACAAACATTCAGCATGGAACATGCAAGAAATAAGATGTTCTTTTCCTTGTTCCTATAAAGGTGACAAGAGGAGTTAGCTGACCATCTAATCCTTCCTCCCTCCTTCCACTAACTGTGCTAGAAATTTACCCTTTCATCTGCAATTAGTTGGTATTTTAGGAAGCTTTCGGTTCTGGAAAAACAGAGGTGGGCCAACATGTTTCAGATGTGTTGAACCACTGCGGTCTGTGCTTTTACCCTCATTCAGTTATCTGTCTTTGGAGCTGTAGTTGAAGGAAACTCCATTTCTGATGGATCCATTCATGAGGGTTTTAGGATTCTCTCTTTCAATCTTTTCTCTGCTGAAGATAGTGTCCTGATCACTGTCAAACTCTGATTCAGAGACCATCAGACTGGAGTTGTGTTCTGTACTTCTGTGTTTTATACCTGACAATAAAAAAAGCAAAACAAGCTCATTAGAAAGGTTTCACTTTTTAGTAACAACTAACCATCCTCTCCTCTGCTGTGAGATGAAAGATAAGTGAAAACATTCTCTGCAATCCAGCATAACAGTGTAATAATCCACTGCCACCATCAATATAAAAACTGGGCTAGGAGGTTATCATATACTATCAGGCAGATACTCTTCCAATTTCACTACAAGCCCATCAGTTTATGGCTCTGAAATGTGAATATATGCATTTAAATTTGAAACAATTAGATGATCTTAGTACATAGCTAATGTACTTTTAATAGCTTGAATCTGGAAATTAGTCTGTCCACTCAACTATCTGATTAACACAAGTGGCAATGAAAGGTCACAGTTTCTACAGAAATGTTATGTCTGTCTTCCTAGGACAGCAGTTTCTCAGGATGATTTTATTTCCCTGGATTTCAGTATGTCCCCTGCTAAAAACTGAAACTCGGGTAAATCAAAATATACGTCAACAGGGGGTAGCAGCTGAAGTCTACTGATGTTTAACAGGACACTTATGGGCCAGGAGGGAACTGCTGCACAGCAATAAAAACAGCTCCAAATTGAAGTGTGTGCAGGGGAGGAGGGGTTACATGGAGAAAGTCTGTGAGACAATTAGATGTTCTAAATTAAGATTAACAAAGACACTCAGAGCAGTGGCTGAGCCCAAGGCCTCATAAAAGAAATGAAGTTATTCTCCCTCAACGATTTCATTGTCTATGCTTGCCCCTGCCATTCCCAAACTTGTAGGCCAGCTTCTGGGCTCCTCCAGACTGCAGGTGTCCATCCAAATACACTGACTGTCAGCTTGGTGGGTGAGTTCCCAGCTGAAACAGATAGCACTTACCATATTTGGGTCGTAGCTCCATTCTCTCCTGCTCATCTATGTTATCTAGGATAGTATACTTTGTTTTCTTTCTTATCTTCGTCCTCTTTCTGCTAAAAAGAAAGTTACCACAGAGACATTTACTTCTCACGTACACACATAAATCCTCTCCCTCTCCCTTTTCATACACATAGCTACATACCCCAATATACAGAACTTCATTGTAGTTCTTCACCTTCACTTAAAAAGAATGGTTCCAGTTTATACCTATATAAAGCAGTTGTACAATCTGGACCAGAGGGTATAGTTTATTTTCTCTCTGATATACAAAATGAAGAAAACAAGAAAGACTGACTTGCTTTCCTAGGTCACAGGGGTTCAGTTTGTTCAATTTCAACATAGTAACTAGACACGAGGTAGACATATATTCATTTATTTCCAAATAAAATTGCTGTAAGAATTGCTTAGTCCCCAATTTTTTTTTTTTTTACCTGAGAGAATTTAAGTGGTGCTTGTCTGGTTATGCTTACAGAGAAGACCAGACAAAAATGGAGATTGGCTCCCAACAAAAGGGACAAAGCCCTACTGGTCTGTAGGCAAATCCCCACCTGTTCTTTCTTCATATAAATCCTTCCCCAGCATCTACTTCCACAATGCTGCAAACATCATCATCTCTATCTTAACTTTCAGCTATTTGCAGGAGTTACTCATCTGCTCATTAATACAGAAGGAAAAGTCCTGGAGCTAGAGGAACAGACACAGAATCCTTTGTTGTATTGGATCGAGAGGGAACAAACAAAGGATTTCAGGGTAGAAATAAGGGCATTCACGTATAAAACCCTCTTCCTCATAACTTTGGGGGGGATGGGGAGGTGGGACTTGCTCTTTGTCAAGGCAAGGTCTGGAGAAGCACTCCCACCCAGATTGCACAGTTCACAGTGCAGAAGCCACCTACTGCTCAGCCAACGTTACAGCAACAGCCAGCCACTCTGCCTCTCCTCTACAGTCTTCTAAAAAATGGAGTTCATTTGGCAACTCAACAAAGCCTTTAAAACCTGCAAAACTCCAGGCAAATCTTGGACTACAGTGTATCTTTTTCCTCTAGTTTCCACAAGGCAAAGTGCATCTCTTGCCATTCTGTCCTGTGCAGCATTTCCCTCCTCTTTTTCACACGTATCTCCATCAACCAGCCCTCACTCTCTGGCACAAGCCACATGAGGACAAAGGACAGAAGCAGCTGAACTCCATAAAGAATCCCTTTCTCATGAAATCCACACAAGCCTGTGAGGCTCCACCCCACACTGTGGGGGTGGAGTGGGACACACTTCTATTTAAATCTTTCTACCAACAACACTGTTCCTTCAACCATAAAAAGGAAATCAGTATCAACTCCCACACATTTAAAACAGCATCCTTTACATACTGCAAAGACACCCTAGAAAAAGCTGAAAATCCAGAAAGATTTTGACGGTGTTTTGTTTTTGCTAGCACCTGAACAAGCTCTCTATTTGCTGGGCTCTTTGAGCAGCAGCAAAAACACTTGCTCTAGTGACAGAACTTGCAGGGCTTGTCACTTGAAAGAGAATTTCTTATCAGCTCACTAGGAAAAACTGGAGGCGGGAGCCAAGAGAGAAACGACATACAGTAGTAGGCAAAACTGTTTAAGGAAAGGAGGAAGCCAGAAGTTTGCGTGACTGAGATCACTGGAGTACTCCTTGCCTGTCAGCCAGATGCAGCCCACGTGTCCACCCTTCCCATCCAAGGGAGGCACCACGTTGGGAGAAACTCCCTTCCCACGGCCTAGAACACTCCTACGTCAGCGACCTTCAGGGTGTGCCTCTTCCTTCTTACCATGGAGTACCTGGAGGACTCAGTGGGAGACCATGAAGATCTGCAGTATACTCTCAGCATTTAAACACAAATTATCTCTTAATATGGAAGATACTCCAATATGGGCTTTTTGTTTTTCAAAATACAGAAGAGTACAGAGCCACAAATGGATACTCCTTTTTGCAATGAAAGCAGGTCTGTGCAGAAATAGCTATAGGAAGCTCCTCACATGCCTGAAAAGAGTTCAGTGGTTTAGTGCTAAGGACTGGACTAAAATGCGGCAGTTGTGTGCAGTTTTTGCATATAACCCATCAAAAAGAAACAAATAATGTACCTTTTGCAGCAGCAGATGCAGAACCAGGCAAGCCCTACCATGACCACAACCAAAATAAAAACAGATACAGTCACATAGAGTATACTCCACTCTGAAAAAAGAAACACAACAGTGCTTTGTAGAGTAGTATGAATAGAATAATTTCTAATACAACTCTATTAAAATAACCAATCCTGAGGAATGGGAGTGGCAACAGGAACTTAGGAAAACTTAGCACATTCATTCTCAGAAGAATTCTTAAGCTTCCAGATTGACAGTGCACCTCTGCAAATTTTCTTCCACTCCAATACCTTTTACCATCCCAAGATACCTGAAAACTATGTGGGAACTGAAAGTCAAGAGGGCACGGTTACCACCTCAGTTACTTTCTCTAACTCAAATAAACACAGGTGTACTCTGGGTCTGGCATTTTAGAAGTGCATTAAAAGAGCAGCTGATTAGAGACAGATCCTTCTACTCGCATGCTTACATTTGTAAATCCAGGAAAACACGAGAAGGATACAGAGACACATGCGATAATGTGAACTCCAACATGTGTATATTCACTATTTCAGTGTTGTTATTACACTACGGAACAACACAGCATCAGGGCAGGGCTGCAGGAGGTCCCAGCCTCAGGCTTAAAACCTACTGTCTTGTCTTGGTTGGCCAATTAGTCTTTGCTCACTAACAGACAGACACATGGCCCATGGTCACTTAATGGCTTCTAGCAACCTCCTTATAAATTTCTATAGATTTGCTTGAAGACTAGTGCATGGCTCAGCAAATGGCTCCAAGCCTGCACAGGCCTAAGAGCTGAGCTTTATTTCAACTTCAGTAAAAGATCAAATTAGTTAAATTAAAACTATTAAATATTTGAAATAGAGAGGCTTAGCATCAGCTAAGTTAGGAGTGCAACAGAATATAGATATGATTAAGCTGGTGAAACTAAATTGCATTTCCCAGATGCAACAGACAAACTGAAACAAACAGCGAAATTAATCATGCTAAAAAGCTGAGGTTTTAAAGGTGACTATGTTGGTTAGTCCAGAACACTAGTGTTTTCTTTTCTTAGGTCAGATCATACTTCTGGCACAGAACCATCAACCACTCACTCAGAGAATCTAAGTTGTTGCCTCTTTTTCAGCTTTGCAACAATCAGATGAATGCTACTCAAAAGCTTTGCAATGCCCACGCTATTAAACAACCCTTCCAACTGGCTGCAAATTGTTGCCAGATCTCCCTCCCAAGTTTCCATGCTTTTTTTCCCCTCAAATAGTGATACATTTTAAAATTTAAACTTTAAAAATATTTTAAATATAGACTACTACTGTTAAGACATTATCATTTCAAGATGTTATTCAAATATCTTTCTACAGAAAGATATTGCTGGGCTGGAAAACAGAGAGACTGTTTTAGTCTTCCTCAGCATCTACCTCCTAAGTACTCCCCATTCTGACAGCAAATAATCAACAGTCTCACAAGATGATGAGCTATTATTGAAATCCATCCCACAACACCCAAACTCACCACAGTTACTCTCTCCACCATTTAGATAACGATGAATCAAGTTTTCCATCCACAGCTGGTAGCAAATGCAACGCTTTGTTATGGGGTCACAGTGTCCATGTCCAGAGCATTTTAAAAGACAGGCTAAGAACAAAACCAAACATAGGGTCAGTTGTATAAAGGGACAACTTGTCACACATCCTCTTACTGTGAGACTAGACTGGTGACTAGACTCAAGCATCTAGTTCACATCATTCTGGTATTTTTTACATCTCCCTTTCCTTTGGTGTTATGTGTTAAATAGATTTATAGTTCAGCAGACTGCTGGCTGTGAAGAGAAAGATAAGAATGTATCTTATGCATACAATATTGAAGTTGTATGCAAGTCAAGAACAGTTTATTCTAACCAGAAATAAAGATGAGTTGAAGTTGTGGAATTCAGACCTGCTTCTTTCTTTATGACGTATTTGTAAGAACTTCTAAAGTACCTGAGAACTGAGGAATATCACTGTTCTCAGGTACTAGAAGACAAGCATCATACCAATAAACTAGAGTGTATTTCAGTATTTCAAAACTGAATTAGAGCATCTGAGGTCAGAATGTTTACATATCTCATACGCTTACAGTAGTAGCCATTACTAGATCAACGGGTCACATCAGACTAAAATAAAGAGTTATTCCCCTTAGAGTAGCAGATTTGCTATGTCAAGAAAAGCGTTAATGCATATTTTCAAGTGACACCTATGCATTTCAGTAATCCAAGTACGTTTACAATAGAACAGTCCTTTTCAACTGGTAAATAAAGACACAATTACCTACAGAATTAATGACTATTGTATTGCCAGAGCTTGCTCACTTTGTTTGCATTTGGATCATTATGTCCTGATTTTAAATTATGGAGAAGTCATATCTGTAATATCTGAGTATCACAAAAGGTTCACATTACTAGTGAAGTTTAAAATAGGCTTAGAAGTTCAAGCATGTTTTTGGGGAAAATAAAAAGTTCATTATAAGAAACCCCAGCAGCCTGTCTACATTGCAAATATTAGAAGACTAGGTTATAACACAGTGATCACCTGACCATTTCGCCTGATACAGACAGGCAAAACCAAGTTACATTACAAGCCTATTACTAAACACCAAAAGCCTTGAAGGAACCAGAGACACGAAACATTCTATATTATAGCTATATTAAGTTTTGCCCATCTTCCAACAAAAGATGGTATGAGCGGGGTATCTTTATCCTCATTCCCCAGGCCTTCCTGATGCAGACCAGATTAAGATGTGCTTTTGCCTGCTGTTACAGATAATGTCTTCAAAAAAAACAAAAAAAAACAACAAAAAACACACAAGTAACTAGCACCAGTCTACCACAAATGAACAAGCATTTTAAGTATTGTCTTCAACGTCATCTTTTGGAAAGCCACATCCAAGCCCAGACACCAGATGGCAGGCAGAAGGCCTTCATGAACTGTTTCCAGGTGCTGTGTTAGCCAAATGCCTACAAAGTTCCAAGATGAGCAAGCACAATCCAAAACATACCAGCCGTGTCAACCCGCAGGACTTTAAAAAGCAGAAAGTCAGCCTTCTCTTTCAAAAGCTGCACATGCAGAGTTCGCGAGACATCTGATGCCTTGATCACCTTGGAAGGATGCCCGTTCTGCACGTAGAACACAACTGCAGTGCTGCAGAAAGAACAGCTACGGTCATGACTGCTGCCAAAGATCACTTCTGTCAGGCATTCAGTTTACAGCCTTTGGTTTTGTTTGTTTCTGGGAAGCAAGTGTCACCACTGATAAAGATTAGGGAATTCTGTCCATGGATCAGTCAGCTTCCACCCAAATGCCATGGACTTCATTCTGAGCAGAAGCACCAACAGTTCTTTGGCTTCTCAGTTTCACAGAAGAAAGGTAGGGACAACAGCAAACGTAATTCCCTCCTAGGTCTTCCTGACTCTCGCTTTAAGAGAAGTATGTATACATTTGCTTTCCCCACTCTCATCTAGAACCTGTCACAAAGCATTCTGAAGCAGTTTGGGTAACTAGGAAACTGAATTTAAGAGGAGGAAAAGCTCAGAAGCAAGGGAGACAGAGAACTTCATATGGGAGCCCTCTTCTTCCCCGCCCCGTCCCCATGCCCCTTTTTAAGTTGGGTGGTGTTGATCTCATCCTGTATCAGCCACTTCAGGGAACATCTTTATCTGAAAAGCAGTAATTGAAAGCTGTGATTAAAAATATCATAGCTATAAATGCTGTATTTTCCAAACTGTTTGTTTTTAAATTTTAAAAGGTTCCCCAAGAGCTAAATAGACACCAAAATAGGTTTTAAATTACCAAGTAGTTAACAAGAAGTAATTTAAAGATAACTCATGTCAACAGGTTCTACCAATCATGCTGAGGAGTTTCTCTAGGTATGCACAGCCATCTCTAGCCCTCTACACCAAGCACAAGGGTGTATTTCTACTTCAGAGTAAGATACCACAGTTGGTATCCACTGTGTAGTTTTCTCTGCAAAAAATGGATTTTTGTCACAAGCTACCTGGGGAAAATGTTTATAAAATACTTAGAATATCAAAACCTTAGAGAGGAAGTAGAAGAAAAGGGGAATAAAACCAGTTTGATCAGGTACAGCTGGAACCTTATTTTGAAATACAATACTTGCTTCACCATGATAAAGTCTGTCTCACTCCATCCAGCATTTAGGAAAAATAATAGCACTGTATGGAACAGAGACACTGAAATATATGCAGGATGCTTTCTTTAAAGGAATAAATAAAAAAAACTATACAGAGAATTTTTAATTACTTTTTAAAAAACAAAACAGTTCTGAGCCTCCAGAGAGCATACCTCATCAATTTTCTACCACAGCAGAAGAAATTCACCTTTTAAAGTATATACTGTTGAGAGCTATAGCATTTTTTGTCATCTTAAAGATGATTATTTTGCAACTAATTATGAGCTGTGAAAGAGTCAATGAAAATCACAAGCCTGGCACAGCAGGATATCTTTGTACCTTATATCTGAGTAGGCTTGTATCTTCTGAACCTTGATATCTGAATCCAAAACATTCAGCAATACAGCCAGTTGTCTCACCAGGGTGTCCTTCTGCTGTTCACTCAGCTGTCCCACTCCAACTTGCAGAATCAGCTCCACCAGACCACTCTTTTTGGGATCTGACAGAAGAAGAACATGCTATTCTTTCAGAGCCTGGCAAATATTTCAGTACCAACTGAAGACAACATGCAGTACTGAAGAGTATTTATTAACACTATATTTTCCTCCCATATCCCTTATAACCCAACCCTTTTGTGTTCTTAGAAAAGTACTTAGCCTACATTTTCACATTCCCTCTGAAACAAATCTGGTGGGTCCCAAGATAGCAACCCAGCTTATCAGCTGAAAGAAAGCACTTCAGTGTGTACTTCAGTTCAGCATTAACACATTTCTGTGCAGAATAGCAACTTCTGGTTCCCTAAATGCTGCCATCCTAAGGTCAGAGGTAGCACTAGGTGAGTCTAATTCTTAAGTTCCCTGCTAGTTATCTATTACTGGCTACCACCCAGGAAAAGGGAGGCAAAGATGGACTCATATGGTAGCATGCAAGACTGTGTGGGCAAGTCTAAATGAGGATGGCCAATTTGAGAAATATCAAATACGTTTACCTTCACAAACTGAGGGTTCTGTTAACTAATACTTGAACTTTTAGAGTGCCTTGCAAACAAAACAAGATTCACAGATATCCAGATATCCATGAGAATCCTGAGCCAATTATTGTGATTACACTCAACAATAAAGTGAGGAACAGAAATAAAATCATTGTCCAGGAACCAGACAAACAAGAAATCTCTGACAGACCCAAGATTTCAGACTTATTTCCTGAAACCTCAACTTATGCTTCCATCACATAGCCATTTATCCTGCATTTGAAAACAAGTCTATATACAAGCAATATCAAACCATGAAAAGACAAGTTAAAAACCCCTGAAATTCTTTGAGGTTTGTTTTTGTCCTTCAAGATGAAAGAAGGAAAACAAGCATAAACACACACTTTCAACCATCAAATACACAACTGAAGCATTTGTACCTAAACTTAATGCTCAGGTACCATCTCTTTCCATTGGCCAAACTGATAAACAACCAGGAAAAAAAAAAACAAACCACAAAACCTACAATGAATGAAAAGCAACAAAAAGCTAATTAAAATATTAACTAGCAAGTAAGATTTTCATTTATTTATGCTTCCAGTAAGGCAATGGTGTAATTGGTAGTGAAGAATCCCAACATGTCTTTAACACACTCAGGACTATTGAGAGAACAATAAGAAGGTAGGAAGAGACCGACCTGTTTGCTCTGTGTTTTAACTTGAGAGAATATTGTCAACATTGAAATAAGTAAGTGAAAAGGAGAACAAAGATGAGGTATTCACAACGTATCGATGACCTTTTAATTGTCATACCAGGCCGCACTTCAACAGTTGCTGAATCAATATCTGAGTCTCCTTTAGCATCTGTCACTTTCAAGTGAAAAGTATAGGTTCCTTCCACCAGATTAGTTAGCTGCAGTACTGCCTCGTGGTCTGAGCCGTGGATCACATCCTGCAAAAAAAAAAAGAAAAGGTACCGGGATGATTATAACCCCAGAGAAAGTTGCAAGTGTGACTATCAAGTCGGGTATCTGGTATGACAGCATGAGTTCTTGCTTTGGCTTTTGGGACCAATGTGACCTACCCACAGTTTATAGCAGAGTAATACAAATTTGGAAGTGGCAGTTAATGAGGATGTCTGCACAGTATGGATATTTTCATTAAAAAAAAAAAAACCCAGACAGAACAGCTGACATTCTCAAGTACTCATCTGCTTGAAAATCTGAGACAGTTACATTATTATTTCTCAATTTTACTCCAGTATCCTTAGTTCTGCTTTCTTAACTCCCACATTATTTCCTTTCCTTGGAGTTCATGTATTTCCAACTATCATCTCTGCCAGCTACACTGAAGCTAAACCTCTTCAATTCTTCTCATACTCTCCTGTGAATTACTTCTAAAAGCTTTGTTATCATTTTGCTGCTTCTCCTCTCCCAGTTCTTGCTGATTTGCCACTATCTTCCTGACTGCACGAGCTGTCCACAACACTTTGTGCAGATAAGCAAAAGAAGTTGCTACAGTTTTAGTAGCTTACATATAAACTTCAGTTTATCATGAGGTACTTCTGCTGTCTGCCCCCACTCGGAGAACAGGCTCCACTGCCCTAACGACCCAGGCTATTCATTGTGGTCTGCCAGACAAGGTATTTATATATATCTATATATATCTAGCACCAAACACCATTTTTATCTTAAACTCATCTGGTATCAGACATGATTCCTTAGTCTTTATCAGTACTTCTTGCTCTCCCAGATCCTTCCTCCTTTGGAATATTTGGATTTCAGATGATTTTTCTCTCAAACACATTAGCTTGGTACTATCACCAATTACTCCTTAAGAGACAAAACTTTATTCTTCTGTCTCGAGTCTTTCCCAACTAAGTCCACACTGCTGCAGTCCTCTATACTTAACTACTATATTCTATAGCTGTACTGAAAATATCACAAGCCCCTCGAACCAAAGCATTAGAGACACCATGCCTCATAGCATCTTATGGGTCGTACCTGCTTGCCCTGCCCATACGCTACAAGCATAACAAGAGCCGAACTTGACTCATTACAACCTTCAAGACACTTACCCCAGCTGCTGGGCTTTGACCATCCCGAATCCACAAATACGACACAATCCCCTGGTCATCAGCAGACCTTGAGCCATCCAAGGTAACAGAGTTATTTGGAAGCACTAGAACATGCTTCCCACCAGCGTGCGCCCGGGGTGGACTGTTGTTTTCTAGCCGTAAAGATAGTGGAGGAGAAGGATTTGCTTTCAAAACATGCGAAATGTGACATGCCATTGCCAATACACCCACACAGCAATTCTTTACCTGATGATTACAAGCAGTAACAACAGAATCTTGTATCAAAGGTACAGGGAAAGGATGAGTGGGTATACAGAATTTGGCTCCAGGATTATTACAACCTGACAAAAGCAGAGCTGCACCATGAGGAGAATACTAGTAAGAGGTACCATCCAAAAAGACCTTTTTCAAAAGGCATTGTGGGGTACTCTATTTACAGTCTCACAATAACTTAAGTGCCAGATCTTCTCAGTCAAGCAAAAACATTTTCTGCCTCCTTCGAAACACAGCCCAGCACGAGATCACCCTGCTGGGTTCTTCTCATCTCGAGAATCACTTATTAGCTAACAGAAGCTTGTGTAAGGTCTTATATCTTCACAATGCCTGTATTTAGGCAAAGTTAAATCAGGAAACTTAAGAGTAAACCTAGTTACCGAATGCTTTTTGCTTACCGCTCTCAGTGAAATTAAGGCATGCACTGGGAGTACAGCCGAAAACCACAAAAGAAACATGACACATTCTCTTTCCAGAAACCAGACATCACTGACTTTTGCTTAGTACACAACTGATAAGACAAAGCTCCAGGAAGCTGTGAGGCTGAGTGAAATACCTCGCTGGTCTGAATATTAGGTTGGACATAAATAATTCAATTTTGGGCAGATCTCCAGGGCATTGGCTGTAACTCTATTCTTCAGAACAGCACAGAGTTCTCTGTGATACAAGTGATCTTCTTGTCTCTTCCAAATAAAGCAGTCCATTAAACTTGGCTATCGGAGCACTGAATATTTTTAATATTGAACCTGTGACTGTAGTCAGGACATACTGTGGCTACACTTTACAGCATGAATAAGACCATGAGACACATTTGGACAGAGCTGTTGCCATGTGTTTCTGACTAAACACCTAACTGAAACTCTGAAACAGTTCAACCAATGATACACATGGATAAAACTGAGTCCACCTTCTTCTCCAAGATTCATTCGTTCTGCAACGACACTAACTGAAAAAGAAATAAGGCTGCACTGTTTTCAAGAAAGTCAGCAGCTAAGATTCTAATCCAACTCCACCATCATTTCGTAAGTGGTATAGGTACCATACTTGCACAGCCAGAGTGCATTGCTCCCCTCAGAAAACAAGGTATGCAACAGAAAGGCAAACTCTGGACCAAACAAGATCTGAAATGTACTATGCCACCTTCTTTAAAAGAAGGCATAGGCCCGTGAAGATTCCTAAAACCACTCCCTAAGGAACAACATGAGGCAAATGATGGTTGGATTATCACCACCTGCAAACTTGAGGATGAAACGTAAGTCAGAGCTATGAAATCTGTCTGTACCTGACTACCTCCGTCAGAGAGCAACCAAGCTGGTGAAGGGTCTAGAGCACACGTCTTATGGGGAGCGGCTGAGGGAACTGGGGTTGTTTAGCCTGGAGAAAAGGAGGCTCAGTGGAGACCTTATCGCTCTCTACAACTACCTGAAAGGAGACTGTAGCGATGTGGGTGTCAATCTCTTTTCCCAAGTAACAAGTGATAGAACAAGAGAAAACAGCTTCAAGTTGCACCAGGGGAGGTTTAGACTGGATATTAGGAAAAATTTCTTCACTGAAAGGGTGGTCAGGCACTGGACCAGGCTGCCCAGGGAAGTGGTTGAGTCTCCATCCCTGGAGGTATTTAAAAGACGGATAGACGTGATGCTTAGGGATATGGTTTAGTGGTGGACTTGGCAGTGCTGGGTTAATGGTTGGACTTGATGATCTTAAGGGTCTTTTCCAACCTAAAGGATTCTATGATTCTATGATCTCGCACAATAGGTATTATTAGCCTAAAGTCTCTTCTACAGCATGCATGTTGGGGGAAAAAAAAAAAAAAAATTAAAACACCACCACAGCAACTGTTTCTCCATATCAAAAAAACAAAATAAATACAGGTCTTTTAACATTAAGTTTTTAAGTGGAAATTGGTATACTCTGAGACCTCACTTCTTGGATGTTACTTAAAACTCACAGTAGAATTGCTTTTCTGCTCAAAGCTTAACTTTGAGAATAAAATAAAAACATATCCTCTTAAAGTAGACACACCATGGTCAACAATAGTGTTTTGGAGCAGTTTTATTAGAACTAATTCTGCGTATATTTAACTTCAAAAAAGCCTGCAGTAAGTGAAGTTAATTCTACCTGTCACTCACAATACTACTTTATTACAAAATAGCAGTAACTCTTCTTGAACACCCTTGAAATACAACAACAAATATATTTTCCCTTTCTGTTCCAATTTCCTTTACATTCTGTCAGTGATTGAATTAACTGGCAAGTTGCCTACCATAACCTAAGCAGCAGCAACGAGGCTTACCTTCCTTCACAGTAACAGACAGCACAGATGCACTGCTTAAGCCCTGTTGGTCTTTCACGGTCAGCCTGAAGCGATAGGTACCAACCTGAAGACCAGTCACAGTTGCTATTGCTTTGTCACCATTTTCCATCTGTACAGAGCTTGGTCCACTGAAACAAAACATCTCAAAAAAATAATCCTGCACAGCCAGCCAAATTGTTCTTTCAGCAGCATCACTCACGCCATTTTCTTTCACATATATTGTAGTTCTACCACCACTATAAGCGCTGATGGTTAAAGAACCATATGAGACATGAGTTTATCTCAGAGAATTCATAAATGCATTTTTTCAAGACATTCAAAGCACCCAATCATCACATACCCAGTTATTAGAAGAGGAGAAAACACACCCCAGAAGTTCAACCTCCTCTCTACTCTTTCACGGGAGCATGCAAACACTGTTGCTCTAAGAGCCGCTCACATGCACAGGGTGCCAGCAAGCCTCTTCCTGTACCATAGATATCACAGTTGCATGAGCTAATACCTTTTCCTTTTATTAAGGATCAATTAGTCTTGCACATAAACATACAATTAGAGACTTCTGTAAAACATTTTCAATCATCATTCCAGAGTGCTTTAGTCACCTACTATTGAAAGCCCAGGCCAAACAGATTGTCAATTTACTTTATTATTCAACAAACAAGTGACTGAGAAACCCTAGTTCTAAGCACTGATGGGAAAACTTTGTACATTACAGGAGGGTACCCAAGCCTGTAACTTGCTTTTTAACAGGAGACATGGAAGTTTCTGTCATTCTCTCTCAACTTTAGAACGGTAGGCCTCAAAATGACACACTGCAAAACATAGGCAGAGATTGCCTAAGCTTTCCAAATTGAACTTAAAATTCCTGCCTCTTACCCTATTACTGCCTGAGCAGGAAGCTCCTCAAAGCAGTTCTCAAACAGTGCATCACCCAACACAATTGCATAAAAGGCTCTGGCACACACCCACTTTCACTTTGTTCTCTGTTTCACTGGAGATTAGCAAGATCTCTAGATACCTGATATCTTCCCAACGATAGAAGACAATGCCTTGGTCATCTTGGCTTTTGCTTCCATCCAGTGTAGTACTTTCTACTGGGAAGGTCAATTCCTTGTCAGGGCCAGCCACTGCTACTGGAGGTCTGTTATTTTCTGTAAAAATAATACTTAGTGTATGACATGTCCTAGGCAGTCACTGGCAAGGATTGCCAATCAGAGGGAAGATTCTACACAGAATATTATATTACAAATTTGATATACTGGCTCAAGGGTACAAATCACAAGTATAACTGCACAAGCCAGCAGAAAATACTAGGTGGGAGAGACCAGCTCTGCAACAAGCCAAATCCCACAGCAAGTACTCCCCTTTTTCACAGCCATATCTGAAGGCACAGTCACACTCCAAAAATTTTGCAGCATGCTCAATGCATTGTATGAAATGTTTTATAACAAGAGTACTGGTATATTCTCCTGGTTCCACCACTGCATCCCTTTCAAAACCACTCACATGAATGTGGTTCTTTGCCCTCGAAGATGATACTGGCCCAGGTTTTCTGCTGCTCAAGGTCAGCACACCACCACTAAGTTAATGCCAATTTAGAGCCTTTGAGGATTTAGTGCAGAAACATATAACCTATTATTCTGTTTTCAACCTCTTTTGCGGCATAGTAAAACCAGCAATGCTACCATTTTCCTGAATATTTATTTACCCTTGGACCCAGCTTCGGCAATAGCATCTTTCTAGTTCCACACTATAAGGTGTCTAAAAGGCACCACCACACGCTGTACTTCCAATTCACATTCTTGATTTCTGCAGTAAAGTTTCCCCAGAAGGGGCCATCTACAAAAAGATGTGTAATAAGCAACAACAGGAAGATAAAATGTTGCCCCATGGTGGAATGTGAGACCTTCAAATGGGCAGAAAAAGCCACTTTGGATGTAACGGGCAAATGCATTAAAAAAAAAAAAAAGGTATAAAACAAAACATCTCCTGAGGCCTGGACCATTTGGGCCCATTGATCACTCAGCTCCCAAATCTAAACATGTGACAGATGCAGCTTTTGAAAATTCCTTGCTAGACACTTTTCCGTAGAAAGTGCAATGCAATTCTAGTCAGAATTCAAATCACACAAGGATTCTTGAAGGAGAACTGCAAAAAAATAAGCAAGCTGAGCAAAGCACTGATTCTGGATAGCTTTACAAACAGACTTTGTAGGATCTTAAACTCAAGAGCTACATTTTAGCTTTTGAAGTACACTCGAACACATCTCTGTGCAGGTTGCCTTACATAATCAGGCCGGTGTGAGCCCTCAGGATCACCCCCTGGACCTTCTATGACTCTACACTTGTTTTAACTGTTTGCTTTGACAGAAAATGGAGGTGGAAGAGTCCTTGATGCAGGGATACCGGACATTCAGGCTGCTGTCTCAGTGGTGCAATGCGGGGAGATGAGGCATTCGAGGACAGGACTAAGGCATCAGGCTGGCCCACCCCTGAGGGACCCAGACGTGCCGGCAGCTGACTTACCAGGCTGGACGATCAGTGTGACCTCAGCTGTGGACTGCTGCCTTGCAGAGTCTGTGACAGTCAGCTGAAACGTATAATCTCCCTCCTGCATTGCAGATAACTGGAGGTACGGCGTCCGCACTCCCTACAAGGCATTCATAAAGACAGACAGAGCAAGATAAAACAGAAACGAAAGGTCTCACAGAGTAAATGTGGAGAAAAAATAAAATTTAATTCTTAAATACAGTGTTTGAGCAACAGTTTAAGCACCTTGCAGACAAAGAGGACATCTAAAGTTTGATGCACAGACAGATGTAATGTATTTACTATTGCAACTGTCCCTACCAACCCAGAGAAATATCTATAGACAATAAACTTTAGTTTCTTATGTTGGTATAATTGCTGCATTATTTCTGAACAACAATAATTGTGAAACACATAGGACATTAACTTTCTCAATTAGGATATTAAACACTGATGGAAATTACTACAGCTTATTCCACTTCCTTAGAGATATTTTAAAAGCAAACATCATGGCATTCTTTAATATGTTTATAAAAATTGTTAAATGCAAAACCAAGCTTGACTTGATCCCAGCCAGACAGGCTTATGGAAAAAACATACTAAACAAGACAACTCTGTCCTCAGTATACTCTTCTAGCAGTATTAGTTGATATCTATATAAGCTCATAAAATGAGTGGGGCCAGCTATAGGTCCTTTTGCTAATAAAATGAACATTTGTAGCATCTCATATGAGGAATAACAAATCACAATTAGGTTTGGGTTTTTTTTGGATAAAGATAATAAGAACTAAGGGACTTGATAAGTGATTAACTAACCAGCAGAGGTACTTGTTACACTGCACTCTAACCATGGATACCATGTAACACACCTGAGACCAGCATTCTCAGTTTTAGGGATATGAAAAAGATTACTGGGTTCTTGAAACAAAACCATAAAATGCTCCTGCATTTCCACATTAAATACCCAATGATCCCATTAGATACCTCAAGCAGTCATTCCCTTCTTTCAGGAAGGTTGCTTTAAGATTGA
This sequence comes from Platalea leucorodia, assembly GCF_965183815.1. Lineage (NCBI taxonomy): Eukaryota > Metazoa > Chordata > Aves > Pelecaniformes > Threskiornithidae > Platalea > Platalea leucorodia. Next base: position 102,574,020 of record NC_138823.1, read on the forward strand.
ACGGTTCTTAAAAACTACAAGTTCAGGTTGCATGGATGCTTTTGGAAAGTGTTTGCCTTAGTAAATGAACAGAAATAAGCCATTATGCTATAAGCCCTTCCGTAGTTTTGTAATTGCCTCTACGGTATATGCTTGCATCAATACCACTCATCAATAACAGATCTACAAAGTGATTTCTTTCCAGTTCTGGAGGTCTAAAGCATTTGCAACATAGCAGAAATCATGTCTCTTGTAAAAAATGGCTTCTGAGTTTCAACTGGCTTCGTTACATGAATTACCTCAACTGCCTACAGAGCTACAAGAATCTCCAACTTACTGAGTGCAAGTCCACTGAAAATTTTTATTAACTTCTCTCAGATTTAAAAAAAAAAAAAAAAAAAAAAAAAAAATATACAGCGATGAAAACAGGAGAATAAATTCAGTTAGCCTTCATAGGAAATCCATGTTTTAGTGAGCATGAAAAACCCAGCACAGAACATGGCTGCATAACACTGCCAAAAGCCTTGTCATCTTTCACTCAGAAAATTAAGCTTCTGTTTGAGTCCTCCTTTCTCCAGAAGAAAGTGTTACAAGAAAACCCTGACTACCCCCCAACATTCTCCCAAAAACATTTTCAGCATGTCCAGTGTCTCAGAAGACGGAAACCTGTGGAACAGGCTCTAGGGTCCAAGGACAGACATTGTGAACTCGACGTCTTTCCAAACCACCAGGGAACAAAACAACAGAGAAATCAGAAATGGCCACAAGGAATGAAAAAAAAAGTTATGAGATGGAATTAGTAGTATCTAAAATAAGAGCTGAATACATCAGAGAGGAACAAACAAACAAACAGAGTAACAGCACTCTAGATATTTCAGTTCTTCTGAGTAGTTACTTAGGTATGTGTTTGCTTGTATTAGAAGCAAAGATAAAAGAGCTTTCCAATCCTATGCAAGAAGAAATAAGACATACCTGCATTGCTACAACCTTGCCTTTGCTTTTGGGACTGAGCGACCACTCGTAGCTGACAATTTCATGGTCATCGCTGCTCTGGTTTCCATTCAGCGTGATGAAGTTCTGGGGCAAGGTGACTGCCTGATTAGGTCCTGCATTGGCAATAGGCGGGTAATCCACTGGTTTGTTGACAGTCAGAGATGCAATAGTGGAGTTGGCTGCTCCATCTGAATCAATCACTGTGAGTCTACAACAGGAAAAACAATATTGGAAATCTGTTAAGATGGACTTCTGCCAAGTCCTAAGTTGAACGTTTAACTTTTTCTGGCACTTCTTCAACCACCACCTAAAACAGAGCCGCTAATTAGATAATACGAACTTCTGCTTCAGAAACACACATTCCTCAACTAAGGTAGGAAAGAAATTCAGAAGACTGTTTTCAAACACAGCTTTCAACCTTTAAGGAAAAAAAAAAAAAAGCCTAGCTATTCTGGATCCCAGATGAAACCCCTTCCCTGCAGTCAACGGCAACTTCATCAATTCCCAACAGTTTTCACTGCAAATTCTTTAAAAAATGTACTCAATAAAAAACAGGGATTTCATTCATCAGTCATAGTGGAACAGTCCCTGTTAACACCTACATCCAAAGCTACTCTGGATATTCAGAAGCTCTGCTTATAGCACAGTAGCAGTCCCTAACTTCTTATTTCTTCATGGCACACTATTACTAATTTTAATGGAGCTTAATATCAGCTCAGATTTTTGAAGACGTCAAGTCACAAAACTAAAAAGCTACAGGGTTTGAAAGAAAACCACTATTGCCTCTCAGAAACACAATGGCAAATCATCTCAAAATGAGACTGCTGCAGACACCTGAAAGTGATAAAAGACTGCCCTCCACAGTGTGGTGACCGACTACATCTCTAATTCACCTCTGTTGTGAAAACCACATATAGCTGACCACATGGAAGGGAACCACTCTTGAAGCCTTCCCTGAGTGGGAGCAAAACTAGTGCTCATTAATTCTGTCATTAGGGAACACATACTTTTACAGTGGGTGCGCATCCATGCTTATCAGAAGCACTGGATTTTGTTGACCGGCTAATTTCCTGGAAGCTTGAACACACTGCTCTGTTGTTCAAGTACCTCAGTTTTCCCCAGAGGCGCACAGATAGAGCAAGTGATTTCTTAATTCCCTAAGGTCTGGAACACACTTAGAGCATTGCTTGGAAGCAAGCTCTGCCCTTTTTAATACAGAAAAAAATCCTATGGTCATTCTGCCACTGCACAATATGGAACAATTCCAGTGAAGAACACAGGATGAAAGTTGGCAGCTATGTAATTTTTGGTGAAGCTTATGCAAAGCACCATGTTTAATGTATATGTATGCTGGCTCGAATATTCTGCTGATGCGACACTGATACATAATGTATTGACTGGTAGGCCGTTAGCCACTGGCAGCCAAACAACTCAGGCTCAGTCAGTGGGAAGTCTGCCTCTATGAAGACTAGGCTGTAAGTCAAAAAGTTCAGAGAATGAACTCTGATTTTAATTAAAGCACCCAGAACCACAAACATTACTTCCATTGTTTGGATAAAAATCCAGCTTCAGCAATGCATAAGTGGGGGAAAACAGTAGCAAGGCAAAGGCTTTTATGAAGAACAGAATGACTCTTATTAAAATCAGCACACAACAGTGCCTTGCGAGGATCAGTCTCCCAATATTGTTCTGTCTGCCACCACACTTCAGGGGATGACTTTCACAGCCTGACTGCAGAGATTCATCTCAGGACACTTGCCAACTTCTAAGCTGGGAAGAAAAAAAAAAAGTAGTTCTGTCACAGTTATTATTGCTGGGAGTGGGAGGTATTTAATTTCTGATACCTTGTTTTGCATAACTTTGTGCTGTAAAGTATCACTACACCAGTATCACAAAATCACTGCAAGCACTTTTTAATAAAACTGTTCCCTGTGTCTCGCCACTGTACAAAATGAAGGGTAGCAGCATGCAGGAGAAAAATGAAGTTTTTTGTTTGAAGAGGTACATGTGAGCACAAAGAGAAACAAAAACATTTAGCTGACATCACAGAAACAGTTAAAACCCCAAAGGGAAGCATCTGTACCTGAAAGTGTAGTTTCCAGGAACAAGGTTAGACAAGTGCAGGACAGGTGTGTCAGCAGATGCCTTCTGCTCTCGCAAAGGACCTTTAATTTCCTCCCAGTGGTAACTCACTATTTTCGTATCATCTGTACTTTCTACATTCATTAAGGAAAAACATATCAGTTTCTTGTAGCAACTGCTGGAATGAATACTAAAGTCTTTCAAGCACTGATCCCTAACCAGTTTTCTACAGTTATCTTTTCAAGCATACTCAAACAGGGTTCATGAACCATAGCTGCTAAACCACAGATTCCAAGGTACATTTGGTACGGTTTATCTAAACAAACAAAAAAAAATTCTTCACACACACACACAAATAAAAATCAGTCTCAAACTCTGCACTCTCCAACTTGTCTGCTCTTTGTAATTATGAACATAATTATGACATCTCATCATACCCTACACGTGACAGCTCTCTCTCTGGGGCCTACATGGCCCCAGCTGTAGCGGCACAGAGGCCTTCTGGGCAGGACAGGAAGAAAGGGTAAGAGTAGATGCTATTCAGATGTAGCAGCCTCTGACACATTGCATCTCAATCCCTAAGTGGAAGGCTGCATTTTATCACTTTTTTTATTTATTAAAATAATTTATAACTGGACTCAAATCCCCCAAATAAATCATGATTCAGGGAACTTCTGAGCAGAGTGAGAAGAAGGAATTTCACTTATAACTGACAAACAATACTGTTGCAACTGTATATTAAAAATACAAGATATAACCACAGGATGGTCCAGTACATACGACTGCCATCAATGAAGGTAGAAGTTGTAGGCAAAGAAACTTCTTGTACTTTGGGTGAAGCAATGGCAACAGGCAGCTGGTTAACTCTGACGGCTGTGAGAAAGACAGGGGAGAAAAAAAAAAAAAAAGTAGTGAAAGCCAAGGCAAAACTAATTTGTTAACTCTACAGATCAATAGTCCCCAGCGATTTAAACCTAGGATTGACAGCTTTGCAGCATCTGCTGTCTTTTTTGGACAAGGGAAAGAAAAGGTTACAGAAGAGCAGTGCACTGACTTGTCCGCTGCAGCCACTTCTAACTGGTATAATTTAGATCAGACCTGTGCACTGTAACTTGCAGCTAGAGCCGGTTCAGCACCTAATTGCTGTTCCTTGCTGTACTAGAGAAGGGGACCATAAAAGGTGGCACGATGCTATCTCAGGCCTTGCCCGAGGAGCGTACAAGACCAGAGAGCACTTAAAACACAGGGAGCAAGATCCTTAACTCTACTTCCTTAAAATGCTTTATAGACACCACGATATGGGACATCTCTACATGACTGGACTACAAGATATCCTTGACAGACAGTAACTGACAGACTATTAGATAAGCATATTGTACAACTACTTGTGTTGAAGAAATTAATTTCATTATTTTAGCCAACTCATTTACCTGGTTTGACCGTGACATTTACAAAACCTTCACCAAAGGCATTTTCACCAGAAACCGCCACTTTGAAGGCATAAAGTCCCACCGATAACTGAGACAAACAGAACAAATTGGGTTACATGTCGAATTATACAAAAGCAGCATGCATAGATCTGCCAATCATATTGTAGACAGAGAAAAATCTGGATATCTGAAACCTAGAGCTCCTTTTACAAACACATACACAAAAGGCCACTAGTCATTGCCCAGAAGCGAGGAATACAAAGCAAACGCTTAGGAATTTCTACTCTATCTTAGAAAATTATTAGAGCACTCTAAAAAAGACACTTCTAATCTGGCAAAGATTTGGAGACATACAAGCAAAGAGACTCTGGCAGTCATTCGAACTCCTTGAATGAAGGTGCCCTTTCCCACAGGTTAGATTCCTGTGAAAGGACCACACAAACACAATGAGTCTGAGCTTGCAGCTCACTTACATGAGAGAGCTTCAAGGTCTGGCTGTGCCTGCGCTCCATTTCACCACCATAGTCAGGAGGGTGACTGATTAAGCTCCACTCATAGGTGTAGGCTGTTTCTAAGAGCAATAACATAGCATAAGAGTAATCAGTTTTGCCTTCAAGACAAGCCCAGGAAACAAATAAATCAAGTTCACCATCCATCAGATAAAACGCTACAGTAGGCAATCATGACTGCTACTGTTTAAGCCTGCAAAATGAACCAGTATGAATACATGTTAAACTTCCACAGTGGAAGTAACTTGGTAAACCAGCAAGGATGTAATGGACTTCACAAATAACTGATTCCACAAAAAAAAAATAAAAGCTTCACGAGAAGTGAATGCGTTTTACATAGCTACCTATGAAATACGTATTCTTTGCTGTTGCAGTTCAAAAGCTGGTAGTTTTAAGGTAAATGTTGCATTCAGAACCTTCTTTTCCCCCTCCTCTGCTTTACAGCAAGATGCCATAACCTGGGCCACATCATTGTCTTTTGGCAGAAACTACAGACTTTCTATTGAACCATCTGGCTACTGAGTTCAGGTTCTGAAAATAAAAGCCACTTAAAATCTAAAATCCAAAGGAGGAAATCCTCTGCAGTTGGAGCCACAAAAAAGGTAGTAGTAGGAAATGAGAAAGATGGTTTTATCCTGAGGTGCAGATGTTCACATAACTCAGGACTTGTCTGCATTTACAGGCTGGTAGTGTGTGTATCTCCTTGTATGCCAAGGCCGTTCAACTCACCTGTAGGTGGTGGTGGGACAACAAAGGCATTCAGTTCAACCTCATTTTTGGGTAGCATCACTTGTATGTTACCTCCAGCAGACACAATAAGTTCCTTTACTGTATCTAAGACAGAATGAGTACATTATGTTTTAACAGACGGGACTGCTATAAATTTAGTATCTTCAAATATTATTTGTAATGGATTAAGTAAAATTTGACAAACACTCTACAGTGAATAGGCAAGGATAAGTAAAAAAAAAAAGATAATTCCTCAATACATAATCAAATAATAATCTATTATAATCATGACTATGGCTCCTTCACCTTTTACCAAGTAAAAATTTTTCTTCTTCCCCAAATATGAAGTGTCATTTCTCCTACTTCTGTTTTAGAGAAAAGCATTCTGATTATTCCTGTATATAACAGGTAACATTGCTCTGCATAAATAATTATGCATTTTTCTTAGTAATTGGATGGAAGTGCAGGAATTAAAAAGTACACACTTCTGTAATAGAAGACAAAAAAGCCATCTGCACCAGAACAAACCTCATTAACTAAAGTAACATAAAGTAACATACGCTTTCTTTCACCAAGAAGCACTACTTCTGTGTTTATGTGGCACTTATGAGGCACACCTCAACGTCCAGCTCAGTGTCCCTTTTAAAAATTCCACTTGTACAGCAGGGCAAAGGTGTTATTTTGTACCCGAAATGCACATTCAATCTATTTGCCGTCCAGGAACACCCTCCCAGTTCTCATCTGTGAAAACTCTTCCCTCTTCCAAAAATGCCGAAGTCCACAAATCCAGTCCCCAACAGAAACATACCAAAGCACAATGTCAGGAAAGGTTCCCATAGACCTATATTTCAAAGGTTTTAAATGTCTTCCTTCTAATATTGGGAACGCAGAGAACAAAGGTTCTCCAAAGGCAACATTCACTAGCGTCTAAACCTCCAACTTACAAACTGAATAGATGAGCAAGAGGCTAGCCAGCAGTGGCAGCTGACAGATCTAAAAATGGATGAAGTGAAGAGGCCACATTGACAGCACACTCTCTGTCACTGCTACTTAAATGCACCCAAGGCTCCATAATTGCTCATGGGAGATGCCCTAGACACCACTGGAGTGGAGGTTTGTACTTTGACCTCCACATGAGATAAGAATAAAGTGGCTAGATGAGGATGATGACCAAAGGAGAGAAGGAGGGACTGTCTTCGAGACTTCCAAGACAGTAAGGCTGAGAACACAAACTTAAAGCAATCCTGGCACAAAGCAGTACTTACGGTGAGATTCATCACAACGTTCCCTTCAGCTTCTTCTTCCAAGCTCCTTTTTGAGTCTTCTTCAACCTCCTCCTGTGAAGGAGGAGGAGGAGCTGCCTAGTCAACACTCAATGGTAATGATGATCCATTGCCTTGGAGAGGGATCTCTTGTAGCTCATCTCTTCCCGTTACCTCCTACCACTATCCTGGCTGGGAGTTTGGCAGAGGGTGCCAAGAATGTCCCAAACCAGACTTGCTCTACCAGGAAGCAAAGGGCTTAGCTCTCCATATCCCTCAGCACATCAGGAGTGCAGAAGAACAGACACCTGTGCTGCTCTGCTTCTTGTGGCCCTTCTAACCCTTTGTCAGGGTGCACAGGGACACAGGAAACCCAGCAGGAGAAAGGAGATACTCTAACATACACAAAGAATTTAAGACAACTACAGGGGACATAGTGGTTAAACACGTCCTTTTCAAAATAAGGACTTCTGCTCAGCACCTGGAATTCTGATAAGCTTCCTCACAGCTTTGAAATTAGAGCAAAACTTTTTTTTCCCCAGGATGAAGAGGCCACGTTCTCCCCTCCTAAGGGCTAGGCTTCTCCCCTCCTAAGGGCTAGGCTTCTCCCCTCCTAAGGGCTAGGCTTCTCCCCTCCTAAGGGCTAGGCTTCTCCCCTCCTAAGGGCTAGGCTTCCTCAGGTCCCACCTATGTTGCTGCACGACATCTAACAATTATATATATAGTGGGAACCCTACTGAGGAGTTTTCGAGAGGGAACAATGTTATGAGAAGTCACAGTATGGCTAGAAGAGACTATTCTGAAACTCCAGAAAGCCTCAGGTATTTCTCACCAAGTATAAAAATTAACCCATTTAAAAAAGGCTCTTAATCTCTGCTTTTTACTTTGCTGTATTTGCTTGAGTTATAATTTCCCATTAATGATGGACTTGGTCAGAGTTTTGCTTCAAAAGTAACTGGCTAAGGTGTCTGAAGTTTGCAATGTTACTGTAAGTCTACAGGCTTGAAGTAGGATGATGTTACGTTTGGATAAAGAGCGAGCTCATAACTAACAACACGCTGGAAGCCTGACAGTAGTAAAGCCATCCCCACCCCCTGTCCAACGTGCAGGTACCCCTCAGATCTCTGGCTATGTTGAAACATTACCTGCTTTAGCAGCAGTAGAAGGTGGTGTGAATTGCTGCATGGGCTCAGATGGCACAGTATTAGTGGTAAGCAGCATGATCCCACCTTCAGTGACATTTTCTGGAGCCACTGTAGGAGTCTGGGTTTTCTCTGACACACCTGGGGAGAAATCCAGTTTGTCTGAAGAAGGGGAAGGTGTAGCAACCTGAAAAATGAATTATAGGGAAAGAGTTGTCATAAGTGAGCCTTTTTTCACATTTCTAGATTTAGAGTTATGCTGGTTTTTAAACAGCATGTAGGGTGAGCCTACTGATTTATGTTACTAGGAGGTTTTATTCATATACAGAATACCTGTCAAAGGTATTTTCTTCCATTAGGCTTTGTAAGAAATGCTAATCATTTTCCAAGTTTCAGATGCAGAACAGCATAGGCTATGGTCATCAAAATGAGGTAACCTGGAATACAACTGAGGCTTTCTGTTCTCAACATAATAAAGAACAGCAGGACAGGTCTAAATATAGTCATACACCTTTAGGAGCCAATGACAGAAAGTCTATCTGGTGAGTATTATTGTTTTCATGCTGTACACGCACAAACATAACAGAATCCTTGCCTCTTACTACACCTGCTCATGTCTTTACTTCAGCCACCACCCCCCTGAACCCTCTCTGCTCAAGGCTGAACAGTGCCAGCTCTCAGCTTCTCTTCATATTTCAGATGCTCCACTTTCACTTTGCAGTTTGTTGCCTCCCTAGGGAATCGGAGCAGCTCTGCCTTGGATGTGGATGGAAGGAAAAGCTCCCTGAGCATGAAAGCAATGCCAGGGACTGTTGCTTCCCAGCCTGAGAGGAAGCAGAGAGCATGGAAGTCATCTGCAACTCCATCTCTGCCTTCAACAAGGACAGAGAGAAAAGATCCCTGTGCAGCTGGGACAGTGACAGCAGTGTTGGGGACTGTGGCTGCCTACCCTGTGAGGATGCCGAGGACCACACCAAGAGCTGCACCTCCAGATGGGTCCATAACACAGATGATGCAAGCACCTTTGTGGCCATGCCTCCAGCTCAGTACGCGGACAGTAAGGACATCTCTCTGGGCAGCTGGGACACTGACAGTGGGATCAGGGACTGCAGCTGTCCCCACGATAGTGCCTTCAGCACGCCAACCCTAGACCCTGAGCAGGAATCTCGCCCTTGACAACATTATCACGCACAGGGAGAGCCTCAAGCCCATCCTGCCTCATACCCTGACAAAAGGCCTTTCCTCACTCCATCCCACATCTTCCAAAAAGATCACCTTTACCACACTTTGGCAAAGTGCTTCTTTGCCTTCCAAATTTGAGGGAAATCTACTTTTCTGAGCTTCCTCTGGCTTTCCTCCTCTCCTGTCCCTTTGCCAATCTATCAGCTGAAAAGCAGCCATCCTGGCTTTGTAGGACAGATGGGGACACAGTCACCTCAAACATACCTTTCCTGAGACACTCTTCTGCAATGGCACCAAACATCTCCTCAGTCAGCAAGCCTAGGCAAGACTCTGCAGTCAAAAAAGGTGCCCTGTGGCGCTGTCATGTCGGAAGTGGTGTCACAGCCAAAAAACATATAGCTTAAACTAAGAACGTTAGCAGGCAGCAGATAACTGGGGCAGGTGCAATATCAGAAATTGAGCTCTCGCGCAGAAACTATTACTGAGAGAGATCCTGTAGCAGATGTGCAGGGCAAGATTAACCTTAATTCCAGCTTAGGAATTGAAAGGAAAAGGAAAGAAAAGAAGGACTCTTTCTGGGAGTGAGTAGGGTAGGCAGTTCTCTTGGTATGGGCTTTGTGGTTTGTTTGCTTTTACCCACCTGTACAGCTGCTACTCCTTGTTACAAAACAAACACACCAACCATGAGGGCCCACGTCCTTCAGTTCTCAGGGTCTGACTTGAGAGCAAATATCTTGAGAATTCCAACAGAAAACAAGAACACTCCCATAATCCAAAAGAATAGTCATGCAATTCCCTGAGGAAGCTCAAAGTTATAGCGCAGGCAACAGCATCATGCCCAAGGGGGATCCTTCCCCACTTCTGGTCCCTGGCTGACCCCACAGATTGGGTGCTTTCTTTTCTCCCTGTAATGGGAAGGACCAGCCCAACCATGTTGCCTTGCTCCATCCTGATCCTCCAGGCAACCCACCTTTCCCCCTCAAGGAAGCATCTTCCTCAAACACTCCTAAAGACAACTGATCAGGACTCTGGCGAGTCAAGGGCTAATGTTGTGTTTTATACAACTGCTTCCCCAGCAGTGTTTCCTCCATGTCCCTCTGCGCAGATGACTACTACATAACTGCAGTACCATTTGCTCTTTCACATTTATCTGGAAAACCTTAAGGAGAGCAGCTCCGTCAGCAGTGAAACTCTGCTCTTTCACTGGTCTGCTTCTCCCTCCTTTTCTGCATTCAGTTATCTATCTAACGATTTCAAGCAAGTATGATCTCTACTAATCGTGTAGTTGGGGAGTTGCAAAAGAGCAAACCATCATACTGTATGACACGAAGTGCAGACTTCAAGAAAGGAATAAACATTTTTCACAGGTAAATCTAAGTATCAAAACATCTTTCAGGGGTCTTTTACATCCCCTTGGGATCAAGTCAATGCATTTTTAACCAAACAGGACTGTTCAGCATTCGCAGGCCTCAAGGCCAAAACAAAGCCAAAAAAAGATATGAACATCGCTGATATTCCACTTCATTCTAACTTTTAAATATCAATTCTGAAGGCATACCAATCAGACATTAAAAGGCTCTTCATCACATATTCTGTCAGCCATCTTAAGCTTTCTTAGGTAGAGCTTTATGCATTTTGACTGCACCATTACTCTTGCAAATGTAATAAACTCAAGAATCAAGTCAGGCCTAACCTATTGAATAAATGTTTGACACACTGCATCATCAATACAGCATTAGCTGGAATCTGACTAAGACCTGAAAAACCTCACCTTGCTGAACATGCCAGCACTTAACTGGAAATTTTAAAAAGACAATTAATACTTCACAGGTATCTCACTTCAAGGATGGGCAGCACTGCAGATTTCTGTTTTGGGCAGCTTGACAGCATTTACTGTGTACAGATTTCTAAATGTATTAATGTTACTGAGCTGCTAGAGGGTGACAGTCCATAAGATCACTCTGCTGTAAACCCAAAAGCCAGGTTACTCAGTTAACGGGCAAACCCCATACGCTCTATCCCACGTCACATACAGAAACACCCTACACCTGACTGCATTTATAAGCAGGATGTTCCCGGGGCACAAACTCCAGAGGCCTGTGTTTGGTTGGTCTCACAGGTTAAAATCTCTCTCCAGGTCCTTGCTCGAAGTACACAGCACCTGAGGACACTGCATCCTACTGACTACTATGAAGGGAGGGAACTGCATTTTTGCCACTCTGCTCTGTCTTGCTTGTCAGAACAGTCTTATCTGGAAGCTGCAGAAGGGAGTGTGTCAGCACATACCTAGGAACAGAGCTATAGAATTGCCGTGGCAGAGTTAAGTGGACGATAGGAAAACATTGTATAACATGCAATAAACAGAGGGTATTTCATTAAAGTCATTCGCAAAAATGGTTTTAAGATCTTCACATTTTCATAACCTATACAAGACCACAGTCTGAGAGGTAGTTTCAATCCTATACCAGTGAGAAAACTATCTAGAGACATCTCGGCGTTTTTAATCCAGTATAAAAACTTAGATTTCCTTAATAAGAAAATTTGGTTTCCAAAGAAACTCTTTTTTTCCAGAAGGAAACATAAATATGTGCCTGAACAATCCGTATGAGATTTGATTAAAATGTCTGCTTGCTGGAGAACGAGACACAGAAGAATGAAATCCTATCACCAGAATTTATCACAGGCAGCATCTTTTTCACTAGTCACGAGTGCAGTTCCCAAACCAGAAAAACTTGAAGCCAAGACGAAAGTTTGCGTTAGGCATAACCAGCGGGGTTTGGGTGGCAGGGGACTGGCTGCAGGGGTCACCTCTGTGGTCCCAGACAGCTTGGCAATGGATGGAAACAAGCCACCACGCGTCAACATTGCAACCACTCAGAGTTAAGAGCGAGCAATAGCCACGGGGGGCATGAGGAGGAGGTGGGGGCGATGCACAACAGGAGAAATGAGAGGGAACATGTGGAAGGGGTCATTATTGGGCACAGAGCTGGAGGCACCCTCTTGGAAGGACACATTTCATGCCACCTCCTGGGGACTGAGGCCCACAAAGAAGACCACACTGGAGCAGAGGAAACAATTAAGAAGGGAACAGTGGCAGAAAAGAGAAAGAAGCAACAAGTGTCAAAAAAGAAACTGCCAGGCACTGACCCCAACATCCTGTGCCACCTGTCACCTCACCAAAGGGACTGACCATAATGTGCAGTGAAAAGAAGGGGAGTGGAGAGGAGATGTGTCTGGACTGAAGCTGAACCTGGGGAAGGCCAGGAAAAGGTGTTTGCCAAAACTGCTCATCATCTGCATTTCTCTACGAATGTCCAAATGCAAAGGATTCCCACTTGGGAAACAAAGGCTGCACAGGCTTTGGCAGTTTCTCAAAACCTTCTCCTTCTCCAGATTCGTAATTTTTCTCTACATTAATAGAGAGCTTTTAAAGTCATTTCACAATACATTTCATGAATGGCTTTCAATGCTCATCAGCCCTCTATAGCTCTGCTAACAGAGCACTGCCAGATCATCTTCTAACTACAGTTGTCTTATCAGCTCTTCAACATCACTACCAGCTGAGGCTAAAGACTGACCCAATTTTGGAGCTTCGTCTCTTCTGCACTGAAAGAAGCAAGCTCATTCCTCAGCCTTTCCATGGGAATTTCAATGGCTGTGCTAGCATAATGTTAGCATAATGTAAAGATCACACAGGAACGCCTTTGCTGTGTCCCAGTGAGAAACAGGTTTCTCTCCATTCCACTTTACTATAAACTCCTATCTACACAGGCAGTGCACAAAGAGAAACAAAATCTTCCTATTCTGGCTGAGGTGGCAAAATCAGAGTAGAGATTGTACTTACAAAGTAGGCTTGGCCATATATATCGTTACCACCGCAAGATGTGAAATCTCAACTTTCATAAAGCTGTATTCACATGATCCCTTAGAGATGGGGAACAAATTTGCTCAGCTGTTTGCCACACACTTTAGGTGATCTCAAGAGTTGTATGGCTTCTCTAAGGCACAAGGCATAAGCAGTTCGGTTGGCAGAGATCCTGACAACTGGCTAAAGCTTAGCACAGTGCTAACGTGGCTTCCATTTGCCAGCAAAATACAGCGGAGGCAAGCTTCAAGTCTTACTGCATGGCCAAAGTGCACAAACACGGTGGTGTGTGGAGGTACTGCAGGTTCTTTCCAGCACACAGCACAGACCGTTAACTAAAAGATGGTTGTTAGTTTCCCCTAGCAGATGAAAGGAAAATGGGAGATGAGCTTAGTATAGCAGTGGTTGGGTTTCCTTAATTTTAACTTTGTAAGAACAGCTCAGCTATTGCCCTTTGTTAGAATTAACTGCAACTTTAGTGCATGAAAGAATGTCACTCTAAGTTTTATCAGCAGGAACAGTATACTTTGGTATCATACTTTTATATGTACATCCATATGTACTTTTTGCATACTATTAGAAAAAACAAATAGCATCTACCCCTCTTGCCTAAACTCCCATGTTAATTTATGCTCATTTCAAGGTCTGGATGGTAGATACTTCTTCTGCTTGCAGAAGTACCACCCACTTTTCAACTTGCAACAGCACTTTATCTGTTATCAAATGTTCTTCCATACACATGGAGACAAGTTCTAATCTCTTCTCGCTTGTGCCAATATACTCCAGACCAACTTGGCCAACCATAGAAGTCACAGGCTCTCTTGAGCCCAGAGGAGGTGATCCTTGAAAAGCAAGCAACCTGCTCTCATGGTCCCCACTTGTCTCCAAGACAGTCTCCCTCGGGATTCTTCCGAGCAGATCCCACAATAGGCCAAAGGCTGCGACCCTGCTTTTTGACTTATTCCCACCCCTCTTAGGAGCCTGAACTCCTCCACCTCATGGCCCTGACCAATCCCTCCTTGCCTGCAAGGGTGAGGTCCAGCAGAGCCTCTCTCCTTGTCAGCTCCACAATCACCTCTGATAACTTCTTGAAGTTATCATCAACGCACTCCAGAAACCTCCTGCATTGCTTATGCCCTGCTCTCTTGCCCTCCCAGTAGGTATTGGGGTGGCTTAAATCCCCCATTCACAGCTCCTGGTCCTCATATGAGGCTCCTCCCAGTTGCCTGAAGGCTTCATCTACTTCTTCCTGACCACACAGTCTGGAGCAGACATGCACCCTAATGTTGCCCACAACAGTTGGCCTGCCAGCCCTGACCCATATAAAGTCTTGACTAGCTCATTGCCATCTCTAGGTAGAGCTCCTTGGCCTCCCACTAGCACCCACTGAAAGGGTGCATCACCCTCTGTGACCATGAGCCACCTAGGACAAAAGCCCAAAGCACCCTTTGATCAAGAACAGCTGACAGAGCTTGTGAGAAGCTGCTAGAGGTCCCAGCCTCTGCTAGCTGTCCTCTCCCAGCTGCAGCAACCACTTGTGTTCCTCACAGCACTCCCAGAGGCCCCCCACAAATCCCAGAAGTTCTCAGATTATCTAGAAGATTTCAAAGCGGAGCCCAGAAACTGCCACACCTCTAGGCTGCGATGGTATCCAAGTTAGACTATATCTTAAGACTTGCTGTTCTCTACACATACTTATGCCATTTCAGTCATCCCCTCCAAGAACCTCAGTTGTCACAGATTTCATGCAACTTTCTTATTTACATGTATTTTTCTTCCTTACAGTAATGGCAATAAATTATCATTTTTACAGTGAGAGATAGGTAGTTGCTGGTTACAAAATCTGGTGGAATTTAGAGCGATCCAGCTAACATTGCTTGACTTCCTCTTTCCTCTAGCAGGGGTGCGTGTCAAACCCAGTAAATGTTGACTTTACAGCGTGTTTCAACTTTCCAACTGTTCTTAAGGAACCAGAGCCCCTTTAGTCCCAACTGATCAAACTGGTTGGCATAAATAGAGAACAGGTGCATCTTACTCAAGTATCTAAATTAGGTTTTAAGTATTAAACTTATTTTTCTTATTGCCAGACTCAAGAAAAGGATTCCGAAAACAAAAACCTTATCCACTTTATCCTGCTGTACATCATCGTCAAAAACCACCACTGTCCCTCCTTATGTACCTTGCCCCTCTTATACGTTTTAAAAGCATTATAAAAGGTATTTACTCAGCACCATTACATCTATAACACCACTATGCATTAGTAACATGAAACCCATAAAACAGGCTTAATTTTACTGATTGAGGAACTTATGTTTACTGGTCTTGGCGTTTGGATACTAGTAGGTCCATTAGTATTGCTCAGCTAACTACTTCTAATGAGTCACCAAGGGTCAAAAGGAAGAATACCATAACATTACTATACCAGGTCCAAGCCCACTCATCTGTATGCTTCCAAGGAAACCCCATAGTGTCCCAAAACAAACTCTGCGCCTTATCATCTGATAGAAAAAGAGTCCTTCAGCAATTCATCTGCCTATTAAGACAGTCCTCTCCCCTTCAGCCTTTTCTACACTGTAACAGGACTATAAGTGATTTCAGTGTTAGGGTTACATTACAAAGCAATAACCTCATTTGATCTGAAAAACAAAACAATTGCGAAGTGGCCTCACCATACTCTGCGTGCTTTCTGAGGTGCAAACATACCTCTTTTTGCAAAGCATCATCAGGTTGTGCGAGAAGTTGAACCGCTGCTTCACTTTCAAATGTCTTCCCAGGGAATGGTGTAATCTCCGGGAGAGATGACAACCCCTCCATGGAGTGTTCAGTGACAGAGTTCAATTCAGAGCTGGTTTTATTCAGAAGGCTTTCCACCTTCCCAGCCTCCCCTTTCTTTACAGTAAAGTCTTCCTGGTTATCTCCATCATCACCCACGGAAGAGTTGAAGCCATTTTCACCTGCCACCATCAGGCCCCAGTCAGCATAATCCGTGCTCTCCTTCTGCTCATGTTTGATGCTCACCTGAAAGGGGTCTTGCTCCAACTCTTTATAATCATCAATGTATTCAGGTATCTCCTCAAGGCTGGGATCTTTGCCAAGCAGAGAGAGCTCCTTCAAGCTGCTCACTTCCTCAGACGGCTCATTCTGGAGCCCCACAGAGTGGACCATGCTTGGGATCACTTGCCCAAATCCTAGCAGCGAGGCTGGCCTGTGAGAAGGCCTCAGCACAAAAGTAAGATAGGACTTTACAGTTTCAATTTTTTTAGGTTCACAATTCTCTTTGTGTTGGCAGTTCACGATGTAACAGCGTCGTTCAAACATCCAGGACAAGTCACAACCAGAGAGGTCACAACATGCTGCGATGCAGTCAGACACTGACATAGCATGAGGAACTCGCATAATTTTAGTGGTTTCTAAGTTGGGAGATATTACTGCACCTGAGTACGTGGCTCCTTCTCTGCACTGCTCACAACTGGAACCTGAAACGACACCACCAACATAAGGCACAAAACTACAACCAAGCCATAATATAGTTTACTGTGACCAAAAATGGCTTATCACAGGAGACAAGATAAAGACAGGTGGTACCCTGGTTAAATAAGCTCATTTCCTTTCACTAACATCACCACTACTTTTTCTTCAGCACGTCGCTTTGCAGTAGTATTTGTACTTTGGAGGATTTTTCAGTGTAGGATCTTGATACACTCTGCAAAGTACCCTTGCTACAAATACAAATACATAGAGATGAAAGTGAGTTGCCAATACTTAAAAACAGAGCAGGGAACACAAAAAAAAAATCATGGGGTACCTCCATTACCCGCATAGCATAGCAAACAAAACATGTTTTAAAACAAAACTCAAATAAGATGCTGTAACATGTCATTGTTTCATTTGAGGGAGAAGGCAGCAAAAATCTACATAGGAGAAACATCTGCCATCTTACTTGAACTTGATGAAGAGTCCCTCACACCAACATAATTGCTGGGCTTAATACAAAAGCCGGATCAATTTCTCAAACTTTTGCTGCTTTACCCACTAGTTCACATGAAATCCCAACAGCTTGCTCCAGTAGGGAGCCTCTTTCCTTCCTTTGCAGTGAAGCTGTAACCTTTTAGTATGACATCAGAATTATTTTCATGGCACATCACAGACTGAGGTGAAGCATTCAAATAAAGCATGAATCAACACACTGTATATCTCAGTCAATTTTTAACATCTCTTCTAGGTGTTTTTTTCCTGGTTATAACTGCTCTTCAGAATTCCTATCTCCAAAATGCAACTTGATAAATCTTATCATGCTTCAAAGAACAGTTGAGTAAAACCAGGACATTCTTCTTAACATGGTTTTCAACTAGACTTGCTAACTCAACCAGTGAAAACAAGATGTCACCACTGTGGAGCTAACACAGTAACGGAAGACAAAGTTGGCTCTGCCTGCTTTGCATGTCATTAACAGTTGAGTTCTGGCAGCAGAAACTTCATTATTCACAACAGTATATAGCAGGAGAAAAAGGCAGCTTGACTAATGTATTCCAGCTCAAATCTGTTGAGCTGATGGGCAGGAAAAATGAAATCAAAGAGTAGGAATAGGCCAGCAACAGGGGTTAGATCTGACCATGACCTAGAGCCTTGGAGATGCAGAGATTCTCCTATGCATGCAGTGTGTCCAACCACCACACTACAGTTCCCACCACATCTTCTGGGCTGAACTGCAGTACCCCCCTTCACAATACATGATCTGAATACAGCTACTGAAATACCTGTGGGGCATCATACTGCCTGGGATGAATGTACAGCTTGCAAAGTAGGTTAAGTTCAATGCAAAAAAACCAAAACAAACAAACAAAAAAATTGCACCATACACTGAGGGATCGAGAGGACAAGACTTTATGATGGATTTGCAGAGCTGTTTTTTTGGGGTGAGGAAAAACATGAAACAAAAACAAATTTAAAAAAAAAGATCAATGACTTGCAAATAGGTATAGCTGAATAGGAAGCTGACAAAAAGGATAAATAGCTTCAAGGACCATTTTTCTGACTCCAGCTACTCCTTCACACAGAGCTGGGATGCTGTTTACTCTTCCACTTTACACTTTCAGTGAAAAATCTATCCAGAGGAACATGAATTTAAAACAACCTATCCTGTTCTAACACAGCCCAGACATGAAGTATCTTTATCTATACCCAGGAGATGCTCAGGATTTGTGCATCTTTTTCTTTCACATTGCACATAAATATTTCCTCTACGTTCCCTTTCACCTCCAAGAACATCAGACTGTGGCAGAGACTCCGAATTGCCATCACAAGTCTTTCCTTTAAGTTGTCTGCACAACTTAGGACAGGAGAGCCAGCAGAGCTCTGGGTTAAAATGAAGTATAGGAGTCAGGCAGCCTATTTAACCATTCTGTCCTCTTTCAACCCATATCAATTAGTTAATCCTGTAGTCAGCAGGGAGATGAGAAACAGGCCTTTAATAGGGTAAAACAGAAACATGACTCTGTGTGAGTGTGCAATATCAGGTCAGTAACAACTCACTACAATTAATACTTTAGGACCAGTACTATTAAGCTGGGTCAAAAAACTCCTTAGAGAGCTGTGTTCATCCCTTCCCTTCTTTACCTCATCCCTGAAGGAGAACGTGACCAACCTATTAAAAGAAATTTAAAAGTTTCATTATTTATTTGTTCAGAAAACAATGACCAACAATTCTTGTCTTAAAGACAGACTTAGGCAATTGGAATAATCCGAAGTCTGGCCTCAGGCTAGAGCTTTAAGTCCTCACTCAGCATCAAAGCTTCAATTCTCACTCTGCCACTTCCAGCTTGATACATCAGCTATCACACTGCAGAGTCAACCTCCCACAAAATTAATGGTGTTTCATTAGCCATAGAGAGAAACAAGTCCAGCATATTCCTAAGATAATAACAGAATCATTTAGGTTGGAAAAGATCCTTAAGATCATCCAGTCCAACCATTATCCTAACACTGCCAAGTCCACCACTAAACCATGTCCCTAAGCATCACATCTACCCGTCTTTTAAATACCTCCAGGGATGGGGACTCAACCACTTCCCTGGGCAGCCTGTTCCAGCGCCTGACTACCCTTCCGGTAAAGAAATTTTTCCTAATATCCGACCTAAACTTCCCCTGGAGCAGCTTGAGGCTGTTTCCTCTTGTCCTATTGCTTGTTACTTGGCAGAAGAGACGGACCCCCACCTCGCTACAACCTCCTTTCAGGTAGCTGGAGAGAGCAATAAGGTCTCCCCTCAGCCTCCTCCTCTCCAGACTAAACAACCCCAGCTCCCTCAGCTGCTCCTCTTAACCCTTGTGCTCCAGACCCTTCAGCAGCTTTGTTGCCCTTCTTTGGACACGCTCCAGCACCTCAACGTCCTTCTTGTAGACAGGGGCCCAAAACCGAACACAGTATTTGAGATGCAGCCTCACCAGTGCCGAGTACAGGGGGACGATCGCTTCCCTAGTCCTGCTGGCCACACTATTTCTGATACAAGCCAGGATGCCATTGGCCTTCTTGGCCACCTGAGCACACTGTTGGCTCATATTCAGCTGGCTGTCAACCAGCACCTCCAGGTCCTTTTCTACCAGGCAGCTCTCCAGCCACTCTTCCCCAAGCCTGTAGCGTTGCATGGGGCTGTTGTGACCCAAGTGCAGGACCCAGCACTGAGCCTGGCTTTCAACCTGAATCTCCCAAGCAAGCATCGTAGCCACAGACCTTAGCTAACCCCTTTTTCAAATGTCAGAAGGCCTTGGTTTCATCCCAATAAGGAATGGAAAAAACATTAAGCTTCAGAATTTCTGTACAATGGGAAAATTATTTCTCCACCAACTCTAAATTAAATCTAACAGTGTAAATCAAATATCAAAGTAATCAAAGTTTCATCTCTTGCTTCAGCTAGAGTTACACCTGAGTTAAATTCTAGCAGTAGGTGGGCAAGAATGGATTAATTTAGCAGGTTATTTCAGCCTGACACTAAGTGTGTCCATTAACTGTCTTCAGATGGAAAATATATACAATCTACTTAGAGTGAACTTAATCTGATCTCTAATTTCATATTCCCCTTCATCCCATCCAATCTCCAGTCTGCAATGGGCTCAAGTAAGAGATAGTGTACAGAAAATTTACTGAAAGTGTGCCACATGAAAGGGCATATAGTAACATTTGTGTCTGCTAAACCATTACCTGCTGTCTCAGGTCATAGCACAGCTGTTATCCTTTAGTTAACTGAACTCAGAAATTAAAGCACTGTTCTACTCCGACCACTAATGGCAAAAAAATAGCATCATGCAATTCTGTTTATTGTTTCATAAGTACTCATTCAGGTTACCAACAGAAAGACTGCTTCCCTTTATTACAAGCCCTGAAAGCCCTCTGGTGCCTGGGCCATCTATAGCCTAAAAGTTCTGCAAGCCAAGTGCTCCCCTTCCTTTTAGCCTTACCTTACTATGTCTACAGAAGGACAACACTGACACATCCAGAGACCTAGTCAGGCCAGTTGGTTACCCTAAAAAAAAAAAAACCCATACCCCCCCTACCAAAACCCTAATAAATAGTCACACTGTGGAATACAGCTTCATTTTAAAGAGATTCCTTCCTTTAGTGAGGAAACATCCACACCCTTCTTTGAGCTGCACGCTACCACTCTTTCATAACTTGGTGCATGAGTCCACTGATGTCAAGAGCCCAGCAGGAACACAGCTGTTCCTCCATCGCAACTGGCTGGAGACCCTTCCACAAATGGGCATGGAGACTAACTCCAAACCCTAACAGATGCTCTCTCCCTCCTCTCTGGCAGGCTCACACAACCATGAGCACTTGAATGACTTGGAGGCAAATACTCTTTAGTCAGTAAGTAGCAAATTGTGACAGTGTACTAACACTGGGTTCATCATGGCTGATTACCCCGGTCTGAAACCCTGCAAGGAGAGAACTATCCACTTGTGAGCTAGTCTATTTGTTTTCCCTAGCAGCAAGCAGTACAAGAAGCAGCAGAAAGAAGGGAAAAGAGGAAATGTGCAATATAGAAGAGCAGCTTCAGATTCAGACCTTGCACCAAAAAAACTCAAGTTTGACCAGAATCACCTCCCATTACCTTGCTGCTGGCAGCATGGCACTGAGAGCTCACGTGGCACACCATTCCCACAGCCTGAAAGCCTCTGAACTATCTGAGCATGGAAGGCCCTACAGCAGCTTCCTACAGGAAGGGCACGACTGTCTCTGCTTTCTTGACATCTGCCCCCTCCACTCTCTCCAAGCAACAAACTAGTGCCACTCTATTTTTAGGGTTAATGATTTTTTTTTATCTAAGTAACGCTTACCTCATTTTGCTGAATTTTGAGAGGAAAGATGCTGTATCGTTAAGAAAAAAGTTTTGCTTTTCCTACCACCATAATAACACATTGAAACAATTTTGATAATGTTCTGGAAGCAAAATAAAAATAACTTTTTTTTTAATTGCAGTCACCTAAGAGGAGAACTTGAACTCCAATTTTCAAGCTAGAGCCAATTTCCAGAGCAGAGTTATAACCCCCTAAAAAGCACACTTTGTATCATAAATGCTGAAAAAGGCTCATACTCCAGCAGCTTTAGTAAAGGCCTATAGAAAGTACTGTCCTGGAAACCAGAACAGCTGTTATACTGAGAACTTCATCAACATCTGAACTGTCACTGCATCAGTTTCTCTAGCAACAGCTAACATCTCTGTACACCATGAATATGTTTTCATTCTTTTTCTACAGGCTGCTTTTAGGTTATTTGGTGTTTCCCTTCCCTTTCCCTGAAATCTCACAGGTCTTTAAGCAGGGATACATCTGGGATGCCAAAGTGCTCTTTTGGGCCTCAGAAAGGATGCTGACTGCAGATTGAGCACTGCAAGGGGAGGAGGAGGAGAACAAACACACAAAAAAAATGCTCAGTTACATAAAAGCAAATCCTCAACACAAAGCTAAAGCCAATAGTATTCTAGTTACATCTACAAACAATGAGCTGCAAAGCTTTTGTGGCCATTACAGCAGCCTTCATGATGTTTATCATTCACTTCTTGTGGCCAGGATCTGTCAAAGCTCCCTAATTAGTTCAGGGAGCCTGATGGTCCCCTCCATTTGTGGTTTTCATTCCATGAATTGTTACCATCCCTCTTTGTCACTGATAAATCAACCAAGTGCTATTTAAAGAGGAAAAAAACCAAAACACCCACACCTAAAGAACACCTCTTCCCACCCTGCCCCCCCCCCCCCCTTTTTTTTCTTTTTACTAGGCTGTGGATATGTTCATAATCCAAATGTGTCCAAACCACTGACCAGACCTGGCCTGTCAAAATGATTCATCCAACCCACAGCCCATTCTCCCGTTAATTTACACATGAGCATCTAAGCACACCAAATCACTCAACAGACTGCTCATCTGTCCCATCAATGACACTGGATATTTGCAGCTGGAGACTAGAAGGGTTGATGCATGGGTGCAGCCATTACATCCCTCCACGAGGAAACACCAGACCACTTCCAACAGGACAACGTGAACTAACGTGGCATACTGCATAACTCACTATAACCTCAGAGATCATAAACCATCTCGTCTCTCTGGAAAGACTTGCATGAACCGGAACACATTACTAGCACATCTAGTCATGGCAGTACAAGTAACAAAGAATGCACTGCAACCCCAGGCTAGTGGTTCCACTGTCATTTCAAAGGCATACCTAAAATGTCTTAAAGTGTCCTTGGACACTCCTAGCCTGTGTTTCATGCATTAAATACATAGGAAGAAAAAGGTATTCATCTTATTCTTCAAAGTCCAAGACCAGCAATAGTGAAATGTGTTGAAAATTGATAGCTTGCAATATATTTAGAAATACCCTCCCCTAGAGTAAAGAAAAGGATACTGGTGATGTCTAGCAAAGACTCTGGGAGGTCATGTAATCTCTGGCTGGGCTGCATGGAGTTAAGAACAGGAGACTAGACTGCACAACACCTGTGACTGCAATTACCTGCCAATCCATCTCTGCATTTTTGGAGTGGCTAATCTCAGAACAAAGCACCACAACATGAACACACAGTATGAGAAAACTGAGAGTCAGCCATGAGAACTCTATTATATTTGCAGAAATGCATTTCACTAGCAGTATTTGCAAGGTTTGCCTCAAATGCCAGATTAGAATATGCCTGCTCAAGATGAGAGCTAGACTGAATTGATTCCAAGGTGTTGGATTCCCAGTTGCGAAGTAAACTGTTGTTTCTGTGGTGGAAAGCAATGTCTTCTATCTCTCATAGGAAAAAAAAAAAAAAAAAAAAAATCATTTTTGGATGCATTTGCGTAAAAACTATTGATTTTTAGTAATGGCCAGAATAATTTAAATCTATTTCAATACAAGCTGATTTCATCAATGAATGGATATAAGCCAGTGAAATAAGACTGGCATTATAAGGAATGTCTATGTGGAGAAGTTAGGAGCTGCATCCACAGGTTTGGAAAGTCAATCATCCAAACTGCACGAGATGCTGAGTGAGAGAGGCATGGTACATGGTATACATGTTACACACTACCTATGGCCACATCCAGCTCAAGCCTCCTGAGAGACACAAACACTAGTCAGTGGTAGATACCTTTATCCATTAGGTGATCTGCCTACTGCTCTAGCTTTGTTTTTCATTGTATTGGGTTTATGTGGCAAGGTTCTGGTAGTTGGGGGGTGGGGGGAAATGGACTGCAGGGGTGGCTCCTCTGAGAAGACACCAGAAGCTGCCCCCATGTCAGACAGAGCCAATTCCAAGAAGAACCCACTGCTGGCCAAGGCTGAGCCAACCAGCAGCGTTGGCAACACCTCTGTGATAACGTATTTAAGAACGGGAAAAAAAACACTGCACAACAGCAGCAGCCATGACAGGGGAGTGAGAATATGCAAAACAACCCTGCCTACACCAAACTCGGTGAAGAAGGAGGGGGAAGAAGTGCTCCAGGCACCAGAGCAGAGATTCCCCTGCAGCCTGTGGTGAAGACCATGGTGAAGCAGGTTGTTCTCCTGCAGCCCATGGAGGTCCACAGTGGAGCAGATATCCACCCTGCAGCCCATGGAGGACTCCACACTGGAGCAGGTAGATGAACCCTGCAGGAAGCTGTGACCCCACGGAGAGCCCGTGCTGGAGCAGCCTCCTGGCAGGAACTGCAGCCCCGTGGAAAAGAGCCCACGCAGAAGCACGTTTTCTGGCAGGACTTGTGACCCTGCAGGGGATCCACACTGGAGCAGTCCGTTCCTGAAGCACTGCACCCCATGGAAAGGACCCACGCTGGAGCAGTTCTTGAAGAACTGCAGCCCGTGGGAAGGACCCACACTGGAGAAGTTTGTGAAAGACTGTATCCTGTGGGAGGGACCCCACATTGGAGCAGGGGAAGAGCGTGAGGAGGAAGGAGCGGCAAGAGACTAAGCGTTATGAACCGATTGCAACCCTCATTCTCCATCCCCCTGAGCCACTTGGAGGAAGGAATTAGAAGAGTTGAGAGTGAAGTTGAGCCTGGGAAGAAGGGAGAGGTGGGGGGGAAGGTGTTTTTAGATTTTTTACTTCTCATTATCCTACTCTGATTAACTGGCAATAAATTAACTTCCCTATGTCGTCTGGTTTGCTCTTGACTGTAATTGGTACGTGACCTCCCTCTCCTGATCTCAACCCGTGAGCTTTTAATCATATTTTTCTCTCCTGTCTTGTTGAGAAGGGGAAGTGATAGAGTGACTTGCTGGGCACCTAGCAGCCAGCCAAGGGGAACCCGCTACATTCATGAAAAGCAGTCAAACACTATTAGCCAAAAGTTACCACGCATAAAACAAAAAAAAGACAAATAAATGTCATCTAAACAGGAGAAAGTAGCCCACCTCAATTTCTTTTCACAAACCAGAGCATATTCTTCAATATCCTTCTGAAGATATTCACTAATGAGCCCGTTTCTCTATTCTCTCCATGATGCAATGTCAAGCCTTTCTTATATTAAGTCAGCCTTCTCATTATCTTAAGTTAAGAAAACTTTTTTTTTTTAAGTAGCCTTTAGAAGCACAAGCTCATGTGGAGACAAAAACTGCAGAATGAACATCTAGTAACTTCCTGAGCCTGAGTCAATTCACCTTAAAGCTTGCACAAAAAAAGAAGCCCTTTTCACTTAAAGGTGAGCATCCACTGATGTATTTCAGTAAACATATCCTGGAAATCAGCAAGTACCTTCCAGTTTAGTTAGAGTTAATATTAATTGTATGGAAAATACCACAAATTATTGAGATGGAAATAAATAAATACTAAAATTTAAACTAAAATAATATGTGATGCTAGAATGTATTAGCCCCTAAACACGGTGTGCTGGTACCTGAGATACAGGGAGAGGCTTGGAATAGAGCCAGCAGTCTGAGTATAATGGTCTTGTTCTCAGACAAATCAAGAGAGCATAGCAAATTTGCAACTAAAGAATGAAAACAAGACTTTCTATATGCACATGGAGGATATTCTAGCCTGCTAACAATTAAAAGCATTATCAAAAGCATAAAACTGTGACACACTACAGCCAAAATTCAGTATTTACTGCACATTGTTGCCTTCTGTTGAAGTTGCCATGTTTTTTTCTTAAAGATACTGGCATGGAGCCTACAGGAAATACTCAGTACCTCATAGGAGAGCATTTTATTTATTTACAAAAGGCATCCTTATTGTTTACTACAGCAACAAAACCCTCAGCTCCATGTTCTCCTCAAAAAGCTTGGCACTATGAGATGCTCAGGGTGATCCTGAGGACTACTTCAAACTAGCACAGCTGTAGTTAATGCCTATCCCCCCTCATCCAACATTTCCAAATTCAGTAGTCAATTTAAGCATTAGCACATTAGCAAGGCTCTCCCTCATGAAACAGCCAATCCTGTTTATACTACAGGAGATGAAAGCCAGATAACTGAGTATCATTTTCTCAATTCCTGCTAATATAGATACTGCCAGTATCTCCATAGCCAGAATTCAAACAGTGTCTTTTAAAGAAATAAACCCCATGTTTCCATATATCGTTCTGTAGTTGCCATGTCAAAACTGCCTGCACCAGATTGTGTCCCTATGACACAGAGGCAGTATTAAGAATTACAATCATTCTTCATCTCTCTGATTGCGGAAATAATCTACCTATCTCTGTAGCTGAAGCAGAAACTTACAGGACTTTCCTGCGGTCTTTGAAAGGAAATACATGTCTGTAGCGCAGATGATGAGGTGAGAGACGTAAACAAATACATTTATGCTTCTCATAAATCAACCATCCTATCATACTTCAGAAGAAAAAAGGTAACTTAGAACACAAGCAATACATCATTCTTAAATTGTTATCCTGCAAGAGGAGAAGGACAACTCTTTGAACTTTCCCACTACCCCCTTTTGTCCCATGCATCTCCCTTGAAACAGCCCTATGGAAATTGGCTCCAAACAGCTACTCAAACTGCCTTCCTCCGTTGCAATAAACTGCCAGTGATGGAGGTGTACCTTACAAGAACTTTTTGCACTGAGGAGTCACAAGATTTCCCAGCTCTTGCCTTACTCATATTTCATTCACACCTGCATACACACTCCAGGAGCATTTGCTTCACTCGTTCTGGGTGACTCAGACACACAAGAAGTAAACTCCTACCTGTTATTGCCCATAGTAACAGGCAGAGAACACCAAGTCCAAATGCCATCCTGCACCAGGAAGGCAGTGACAACTGCTTTTCCAACCAGCTGCGTGGAAATTATATGTCTTAATGTCCGTTTCCGCTAATATTGTTTAGTACCCTGCTGTGGCCATGAAGCACTGCAACAGACAGCACAGGAAAAAATAGGTCAGATGTAAGCATTAATTAGAATGTCACAGTAAAAGCCAAAAGACAGGTTAAATGCAGGCTTTAATATTACTTCCTGACTTCTTGATGGATGACACAGTAAATCAGGCAAGCTGAAGATACAGAACAATCCACTTACCTGGAAATCTCATTCTCTGGATATGCAGAAATGTCTCAGAAAGATTTGCACACTTGGGCTCCTGTAACTCAAAACCTGCAAATATTCTGTCTGCAGTTACCCAGACCCCGGTTTTGCTCTGACTTTAAACAGAATCTAGCAGGTACCCTTAACTGAGGGATCACTGACAGTATCCTCCGTGCTAAAATCCATGCAGTGTTAAGTCAGCTCTTGAGGCAGCCCTCAAGCTATTCTCTCCCAGCTATCAAGGTAGTGCAAGCAGACACTTCTGCAGAATTTCTAGGGAGACATTTGGACAATTTGGTGTCCTGGCAAGGAATAAGACAGCCTAAGCAACAAATAGGTCTACTAAGGAACGAATAGTTCAAAGCAACATTACTCGGGCAAAGAAAAAAGTTAGTTCAGCCAAACCCAAAACTCCCCCCACATAAAGGATCGTAAGCAGATGTTTGACCAAAAAACGCTTCTGTAAATGAAAACACAGGCAGTGCTTTTTTTGGAGAATAGCCCTTGTCAAGGAGAGTATCACAGTCAATTCCCTTCGATATTCATTACATGACTTGTTAAAGGTAACGACTTTTGTATTTCAGCTGCCTCTATCTACATATGATAGAAATACTGCTAACTGGCTGCTCTTGGGAGGTTCCTTACCACACAATTTTATATGATGAAAGACCATCTTGCTTTTTTCCCTTGCAAAGGGAAGAAGGAAGTTATTTAGACATGCTACTCTTGCTAAGGCTGACTGGAGTAGAGTAGAAACCCCAGCAGCTCAGCAGCTGGACTTCTGCTCTCTAAGAAAGGATCTTTTAGAGATGGCATGTCTGTAAAGCACAGGAGCAACTGGACCGTGGTCGGCAACTTGTACTTTTGTGACTGACCAATAAACCCCTACAATGGAAGAAGACTCAGAGGAGATGGGCAAGGGCAATGTGCCCAGGGAACTCAGGGAATAAGGTAGGGTGTGACCGACCACAGCTTTTGCAAAGCGAGGTGTGTATTTATTTATCTCAACACAAAGGGGACCAGAGGTTGGCCTTTGTTTTAGGTGATAGGTGTTGTTGATCCACTCAACTGTTGTTAGGTGTTTAACTGATGGTGTAAATGTTTCTCCCATTTAGTTCATTAAAGAGTGTGAATGTCTCCCTGAGCGAGCCAGACCAGCATGGGGGAAGTGAATATGTGGCTCAGCCCAATACAGATTATAAAAACTGAACAACTAACAAAAGAATTCTGAAGAGAGCCACGGGCTTGAGCTGGCTTCAACCCTTGTGTTCCTTCCCAGTGACAGAGGATGCCCAGTGTTGCGACTGCGAGCTTATTATAGAGACCAAGAATGGGAATCACATTGGTATTGCGATTGAACTATATGCTGCCATTGCTATATTTTGCCAAGAGTAATGTACATTTGCATTGCGATTTCAGTATATTTTGTATTGCTCTGCTAAATCTGAAATCCCGTATCACATCAAGTATCTCTAAGCTGGTCTCCCAATTTATTCATATGCTGCACAATTAGAAAAATTATCACTGATCACAAGAAATAACCGTCACCAAAAAAACAACCAAAATACACCCAAAATAACCAAAACACTATGCTGCTTCTAGTATGACAATATTTTGGCATCTACAGTTCGACCTTCTCTCAGGAAGCAATTCCTGATAGAATACACATAGCTGTGCTCCTCTGTAGCGAATAGGACTAATTTAGTAAGGCTTCACCTTAGAAAGGGCAACAGGTTGTCTAGATGCTTCCAGGTACTACTTCTATGATACAAACTCTTCAGCAACAGGGCCATTTTTTACTGTCTTATATTCCCCACTTGCTGTTCTGTCCTTCCATCAACTATAAAGTTATCTGGTTTTGTAACAGACAAAAAGCCCAAAAGTTCCTATTTTTTTAAGCCAAGTCATTCCAAATGTCGCACTTAGAATGCGGCCCCTGAAATGGCTGAGCCCTGGGCAGTGTCAGGGTACAGCATCATCAGCAACTGAACAGAAATGAACACTTCAGCATAGGAGGGGAAGAGTATTTACGTCAGTCCTGAAGGTCCCATAATGTGGAGCATTGTCTTTATTTCACTGTAAAAGTGATGCAAATGAAATTCTTTCATTTTCCACTGAAATGAACTATGCGGACTCACACAATCAATCCACAGAATGGTTGAGGTTGGAAGAGACTTCTGGAGGTCTCCTTGTCTACCCACCCTGCAGCAGGCTGCCAAGGACCATGTCCAGACAGATGTGAATATCTCCAAGGATGGAGACTCCACAACCTCCCTGGGCAACCTGTACCAGTACTTGGTCACCCTCACTGTGAGAAAGTGTTTCCTGGTGTTCAGAGAGAACCTCCTGGGTTTCATTTTGTGCCCATCGCCTGCTGGCCTGTCACTGGGCACCGCCTGGCTCAATCTTCTTTACACCCTCCCTCCAGGTATTTGTAAACACTGAAGAGTTCCCTCCAAGCCTTCTCCAGGCTGAACAGCCCCAGCTCTCTCAGCCTTTCCTCATAGGAGAGATGCTCCAGTCCCTTAATCATCTTCAATGGACTCTCTTCCGTAGCTCCGTATCTGTCCTGTACTGGGGAGCCCAGAACTGGACACAGTACCCAAGCTGTGGCCTCACCAGTGCTGCGTAGAGGGGAAGGTTCACCTCCCTTGACCTGCTGGCAATGTTCCTCCTAATGCAGCCCAGGATACCATTAGCCTTCTTCATGGCAAAGGTACAGTGCTGGCTCACGGTCAACTTGGTGCCCACCAGGACCCCTAGGTCCTTTTCTGCCAATCTGCTTCACAGCTGGGTCGTGCCCATGGAGTCGTTCTTCCCCATGTGCACTTCCACTTGCTGAACTTCGTGAGGTTCCTGTGAGCCCATTTCTCCAGCCTGTTGAGGTCCCTCTGGATGGCAGCACAACCCTCTGGCCTACCCACCACTCCTCCCAGTTTTGTGTCATCAGCAAACTTGCTCAGAGTACACTCTGCCCCATCATCCAGATCATTAATAAAGATGTTAAACTGGACTGGACCCATTACTGACCCTGGGGTACATCTCTCTTTACTGGCCTCCAACTAGACTTTGTGCAACTGACCATCACCCTCTAGGCACAGCCATTCAGCCAGTTTTCAATCCACCTCACTGTCTGCTTATCCAGCCCATACTTCAACAGCTTCTCTACAAGGATGTTATGGGAGTCAGTGTCAAAAGCCTTACTGAAGTCAAGGTAGGCAATATCCACTGTTCTCCACTCATCCACCAAGCCAAACTTCTATAATGAAATGACTAAGAGGTTGGCCAAACATGGCATTCCTTCGGTGAATCTATCTTGGCTCTCAGCTATGCAGGCAGTGATCTGCAGTTGAAAACAGATGTTTTTTTAAGCCTTTCCAGCTGAACCCACTAGCATACACCTGCCCATGCTGATCATATGCACATTTATTCTAACACATTACTCAACGTGATTATTTTTATTTAGTGTTTTATTTCAGAACATTCAAACTAAACCAGAGCGCCATACAGAGCATACAGTTTTCATAAATCTCACCTCTGAACAGTTTTTTGAATGTTTCTGTTGCTTTTGAGAATGAGGACAGAGGAACACAAATAGGATGGACAATCTAATAAGTATTTCCAACTTATTAACACATATACCCCAAATACTTCAGCAGACTGAGGGGTAGGGAAGATATTATTATGGTAAGACCATAATTTCACACACAGCCTTTTTACCGTTTCTATGGAAATCTGTCTAGATTTAGAAAAGTTGTTAGCCACCAAAAATTGTGATTTGCAGAAGAGCTTACTACTGAAACTCAAGGTTTCTGAGATACTGTGCATTTGTTCTAACCTTCATTCATTCCCAGAAGCAGCCAAATGGACCAGATGCCTAAGAGACTTTCAGTCCTTTAGCCTAAGGA
Organism: Platalea leucorodia; assembly: GCF_965183815.1. Classification (NCBI taxonomy): domain Eukaryota; kingdom Metazoa; phylum Chordata; class Aves; order Pelecaniformes; family Threskiornithidae; genus Platalea; species Platalea leucorodia. The sequence continues at coordinate 102,605,090 of NC_138823.1, forward strand.
AAAATGCATCAGGCTCGGTATCAGAACATCACAAGGTCAGAATTAACCCCAATCAGAAGGCAGAAAAATAATTTACATTATTTTATAGGCCTTTTTCGTCTGGAAGGCCAACTTTACTATCTCGCTGCCACTAAAAGGAGACAAGTAGCAGTTTCTATATCCTACAGAAGAGTTAACCAAGGAGTCCACGTGATTACTTCTAGCAACACTAAGAAAAACACTGAAAGACTGTGCAAAGGATCCAGATTTTTGCAGCATTACTTATCCTGAGTTCAGAAACACAAGTACTTGCAGCAAACGGTTGTGAGCTTTTTTTTTTAACTTATACAAAGAAAATACGAGTTACCAGAGCTACAAAATGCCAGACTGGACAGCATGCACAATCTTCACTGAATCCTTATGGGACACACCATATGAGGACACAGTGAATGCACAAAAGCAGCACTGTGTCCTCCCATGCTTCTTTCTGGCTACACATCTATTGATGTTTAATTTCCACATAATAAAAGAGCTTGCATTCACTGCAAAACTAGCTTGCATTTCCTGATATTAGGATCAAGCTCAGACACAAAGCGCACTCAATGACAATTCAGCGCATAGCTTCTGATCCACAGATGAGAACATAACTACCAGAAACTGCACACTTTCTCAAACAGTTAAGACAATAAACACCGCTGCAGTGTATGCATGCAATGCTCCTCCCCATGATACTGTACTGTTCCCCACAAGTGCAAGTTTCATCACACAAACACAAGACATTAAAATTTAAGATGGCGGACAGCCATGAGATTCCAGCAGTTAAAAATAACTAAGGCCACGAGACTAATTTTCTGGCTGAATCTCTATCCTTCACTGATATCACAAAGCCTGTTATTTTTGTAACAATACAAGCAGACAGCACTGCTGGTAATGACTTTTGAATTTCTTGGCTCTTAACAGTTCAAGTCTGACTCATACTCTTAGCTACATGAAGGATGGCAGCCTTGAGAAGCATATAGGCAGGTATGGTAAAAATACATACGTATTATATATATATTGCCTTACTCTGAAAGCCATGTTGTTCTGTTGAACCTGGCAGCTTTTGGCGGTGCTCTAGCCAACAGGAGAGGAGGGAATTCTGAACTGATCCCTCAATACAAGCATGTAGACTTTCAGAATCTTTTAAACATACGCAGTTGCTGATCAGGACCACAACATCTTTTTGGTAGAAAACACATGAAGTACAACAGCCTTCCAAGGAAAAGGAATTGCCTATATCGTCCCCCTCTCCTCCACCCCAAATCATGCTCTGCATTTTGGTTCACCTGGACTTTAACGCAGACTCAAGTAATTTTCTCCCTTAGGGAGAGAAAGGGGTCAGCCAAGCAGAACTATATTGCCACCTCCTACACATAATTAGGGCTATAACAGTAAGAACATGCACGGACTGAATTACCTGTATCTGGGAATACATTCAAATCCTAGAGCTGCAGAACAGCAAATACAGCATAAGGCAGTACGATGGCGCCCTACAAAAGGTGTAGCAGAATCCCTTCATGTTAACAAAACCAGAGACAGGAACAAGTGGTGCCATAAAAGCAGCTAGAGAGCAATGCCAGACAGCGGAAAGCTCCAGGAGAGTGAGGGCCCTGAATGCTGGGCCCAGCCACACTAGCGTCTGTGGGAAAGGCAAGCAGGGGCTTCTCACCGCCTTGCCCTTCTGGTCATCAGTACAGCTAGCCAACATGTCAAAAGAAATACTGAAACAGCATCTGAAACTCAAGCCACAGCTAAAGCAAAACCCCTGTTTTTGAACTGACAGCATCTCTCAGAAAAAGCAGGATAGCTGAGTAAATGAACACATTACCAATTTGGCAGTCCTAATGAAAGTATCTATATACATATATATACACATACACATATGTATGTCAACATCTCTATTAAACATAATACAAGACAATCCTTCAGGAAATTCACCCCTCATGAAGAATTCAAATTAGTTATTTCATCAGCTATTGTACCTGCATTAATACCTGAGACAGTTAGTTAACAGCTGAGCATTAATGTTGTATTAATACTGCAGAAGAAAGAAAAATAGAACTTCATGACAGTAGCATTTGTCCCTAATAACACAGAGAAAAACTCAGGACATGTACAGGCACTAGGAGTTCTAACATTAGCAGGTACTGTATGAACACACATCATCAGAACAGCCACAGGTTAGGCATCTAAATAAAGGTGATAATTTTCAAGCCCTTCAGCACATGTGGAAGATATCAGAGTCATCAATGCTTATGACCTGTGCAAAGTCATCTTCCTCTCTCACACAATTTTCTAACAATAGGCACCTATACGTGAAAATGAAACCATGACTACTGATGGACAGTTATTGCAGCTACAGGATATAGCTATAATTGCAAATGTTTCTCTGCTTTATTCGGAGGGGCTCCCACAGGTGTTGTTGAAGGCTGACATTAGATTGGCATTAAGTCCCAACTCCAAATCAATTTCCTCAGTCAAGTTCAGGGCACAAACAGCAAGTTAATGGGGATAAAACAACAAACTGAATAGCTGAAAATACCCTGCTGTGTTATACTGGATGGCCTATGTGCTACACTAGTTCCACTGGCACCCACAGCTCTGTCCACTGCTAAGTGACACCAACTGGACAAATAGAAACAAACCAGCAGTGCTTCATGGAAGGAGTAACTTTCTTCTACAAGATTTAAGTAGCTTTTATTACAACCGCTGTGGAAAGAGCAAGCTACAGTGGAAATCCTAAAGGTGAGATGCTTAGCAGGGGTGTATGGTATCAAAAATTATTTACAGGGAAGAAAAAAATATTTAAAACACATGAATGACTGGTGGAACTGCTCTGCTGAGAAACTAAAACACTGTTATTAGTGTCAGGATTTACATTATATTATGGCATACAATAAGTATGCCATAAAAGGTCAGAATAATTCTGGATTGTTACTACTTAATTTGCAACGCAGACATTTGTACAGCCCTGAGGTCAGCCAGACCAGCAGGGAGGGGGCACCCACTAATCAAAAACTAACCTCAGTAAGAGTTAGTAGCGCAGAGTGAGATCGTTAGACATCTGAGAGTCCTGCACTCCCCACTGACAGGCCAGGGACATAGAAATATCTCCCCTCAGAACAGAGGCAAACTACTGGACAATTCCTCTAAAACAACATACTCTGGTTTCCATATGTTTTCCATTCTCACAAGAACACGGCCTCACTTACCAATTCTCTCTGCTATCATCAAATACGTACTCTGCAGTGAAAATGAAGTAAGACCTGTAAAGGGAGAGCCTGAAGGAACAAGACGGCAACTTGTCCCTTCCATGGCCCAGAGGCAAGACAAAGCATCCTTACGTACATCCTCCTTTGGATTTTTATCTCACCTGTCCTAAGCCCTCTCATGAAGGGTACTTCAGAATCTCCCTACCTATCTTCTTCCAGTATTTAACTGTTTTTACAACAGGAAAACAGACCACAGAAGAAAATTATCCATTGGATGTACATAACACCAGTTTTGAGCTTTGGATGGAAAAAAGAGATTTAGCAGACTGCCTAGAAGATGGAGACATACCCACGCAGAAAAGGCGGTACGAACCTTTTCCAAGCTTGCAGAGCTTTAAGTTGTTACTGTCCGACAGCTGACTGAAGGCCTGTGTGACAAAATTGTGTGGTCTCAATCCACTTCCTAGTTCAAGTGTCACTATGACAGAAAGCAATAAATACAGCAAGCTGCGCTGCATAGCGGACTCCAACTAGATACCGAGAGATCCTTTTGCAGCAGAGGTACAATTTGCAGTGAGGGCTGATGTTTCTGGAGACACTTGAGTAAATTATAAGCAGAGTTAGAAGAAAGATGTTCACATAGTTTAAGCTGGGTCACCTAAGTGCACAGAACACAAGAATTTATTTGTTTTGCACTTGTTCAAGGTCAAAAATGACTATACTAACACCTCTCCTATGAGGAAAGGCTGAAAGAGCTGGGGTTGTTCAGCCTGGAGAAGAGAAGGCTGCGGGGAGACCTTATTGCAGCCTTTCAGTACTTAAAGGGGGACTACAAGAAAGATGGGGGTAGTCTTTTTAGCAAGGCCTGCTGCAACAGGAAAAGGGGTAATCATTTTAAACTAAAGAAGGGTAGATTTAGACTGAACACAAGGAAAAAATTTTTCATGATGAGGGTGGTGAAACACTGGAACGGGTTGCCCAGGGAGGTGGTTGATGCCCCATCCTTGGAAACATTCAAGGACAGGCTAGATGGGGCTCTGAGCAACCTGATCTCATTGAAGATGTCCCTGCCCATTGCAGGGGGGTTGGACTAGATGACCTTTAAAGGTCCCTTCCATCCCAACGCATTCTATGATTCTATAAAACTACAACAAAAGCTTTGCTATAGCACTGGGTTGAAACGAAGAGTATTTCTTTTTCTCCACTTAGACTATAAGCCCTGAAGAATAAAAAGGAACTACTAATTGATTCAAATCATTATTGTTGCACTCCAGTTCTCCAGATTTTGACAATTTTTCCTTAAGCGCCATTTCCTGAACTACAGCAACTCTTGAAAGAGTCTCAACCTTAAGTAAAAAAAAAAAAAAAAATAAATCTCTCATTTCTGCAGAGAAAGCCCTACAATTCGAACCCACAAGATTCACAGTCTTTCACATATTGTCAAAACTTTAAATACTGGGTTGTTTGGTTTGGGGAGGTTTTGGGGAGCTTTTTGTTGTTTTGTGGTTTTGTTGGGTTTTTTTGGGGGGGGGGGAGTTGTTTTAAGAAAAACGTCATGGGACAAAGTCAGCCCCATTTAAGTCAGTGTCAGGATTTAGGAGATCTCATTTATGATATGTGAACACCTGCAGTTGTTAGTAGTGCTATTTAATATCTAATACTTAAAAAAAAAAATCAACACTTCTTGTAACTTGATCTCTACCTAAGCATCAAAGCTAATATTTGCAGATCTGGAGGACCCAAGTTTGTAACTATACTGTGTAGGAACTCTGGACACTGATCTCAGAAGTGCTGAACACAGAGATGTTGACAGTTCAAAGGAAACTGCAGACACTCGCTATCTACAAAATCTAGAGGCTAGCTGCCACATAAAACATGAGGTTGTCTTGAAACAACAAAAGTTTACAACTTCAGCCAAAGCAATACCAGCTACAGAAAGGGTAGCAAAAGCTTTTATGTTATTTATTGTCCAGTGCAATTTGAATTGTTGCAATTAAATCAACTACTAGATTTTACTTTGACATTATAGCAGTAATAGTACTCATGCTGCAAACATTGTGGAGGAAGACAATGCAAAACTACTACGCTAAAATTTAAGTTTTACTGCAAAAGTTCTCTGGAACCTACTTCACTTAAAATGAAAAGCAAACTTTCTGTTTTATGGCCTTCAAGTGATTGATATTACCTTCATTAATCAACAATACACCATGCAGTAGAAGAAACAACAGTCTTACACTTGAAGTCAACTGGATGTGCTAGGATTTTAGGTAATGTTTTTGTATTAAAAGACTATGGTGTTATAAAACCAGACTTAGAAGTTACATAAGTGCATCTAATTTATGATAGCCTTCAAGGGTTGTTGACAGATTGACTGGCAGAGACTGGCTCAAGCAATATAAGTACTGATGTCAACAAAGCTAATTGACCATTTTTGAGATTAGAGTATTGAACACCCAGACACTGCCTGAGACACAACCATATGCACTGCAGAAAAAAAATTTGCGTAAGGTGGCGTGGGTACAACAGTAGGTAGCCAGAAAAGCCAAAATCTTGCAAGTGAAGTACATACACACTTTCTCCATTTGTGTCTTGATATTTTATCACCTTCAAGAAGACTCCTAATGCAGTTGGATACTGTACATCCATTTCTAGACTTGAAACCTTGTGTGCCGATATGAGAGCAGAGAAATGAGTACATTTTTTGGCTAAGAAAGGGGAGGGGGGGAGGGGGAAGTCTTTTCACCCCCATCACCACGCCAAGTTTTATGTCCATTCTTAGTTTGGTCTCTTGCAGAGAAAAAGCTTATTTGACCGCTGTGTAAATAGATCCTTTTTTTTTTTTTTTTTTTACTTACAGTACCCTTTAAGCCATTGACTGATTTCAACCAGAAAAGAACAGATTACCAGCAGTTAATTAAGTTCCTACCACTTCTGTAAAAACAGCCAAGCCAGGGAAGGCAAAACTGCAATTTGAACTTCTACAGGCCCACTCCCCAAAACATGTCATCCAATTTCCATAATTGAAAATGGTAGCCCATGTGTCACACCATCGGTGCGGTCTGTGGAAAGAGGGGACTACACGGAAAAAATGTAGAGGCATATGCAAAGACAACGGAAAAATCCTTGTTTGGCCTCAAGACACAAATTCACAGAAATCTTAACATTAACTCTGCTGTTCAGTAAACTACTTCTTTGTTATAAACAGATAAAGCACATGTGTGTGTACACACACCCTAAGATCCAAACCTCTGGAGCCTGACCTCAGATGACTGAGCACATTTTATTTCTTTAAAATCCATCCATATTTAACCAGTGGAACTGCTTGTAACATGCAGAAGAGTTAATAAACTGCACAAAGGACAGATTTATCAAGGCAAATGCATTAGGTCAGGAAACAACCACCAAACTGACCCTTCATCAAGGTTAACTAGCTGAAAACTGGCATCAGGCTAACCGCGTTCATATTGCCTCCAACTGGATTGACGGAATTCTTATCTGCTCCGTACAAAGTCACATCATCCTGATAAATACTCAACAGTCATACCCTGGCACCATTCAGAAAGAGATTAGGTACTTAAATGGAAAAGCAACTATATCTGCAGTTAAATTAGATTATAAATTTGTACGGAAAGACACTTTGTGACAGAAATTGAAAGCTAACTGCCTGACAGTAGGAAGGATTTCTCCCCATGGGTACAATACCCATTACAGTGGTTCTGTGCTTCCTCTACAGCATTGAAATTGGGGACCGCTGGATATACAGCACTTGATCACAACTCCACCTTTAATCACCAATTTCCTGCTAAGGATATACATTTAGTACCACTATCAAAACTAACAAACATAAAGCATCATCATCTGCTTTCTTAAAGGAAAGATCTGTAAGTGAAGTCCGTACAACCAGTATGTGAAGAAGCCCACAGCAAGCCTACTGTATTCAACATCACAGAAGGTATAGCCAGAAGGGGTCTGATGGCCTCCACCTGAAATGGATACCGTGTCTGTGCACGTGGGGAGGAGAGGGAATCAATTGTTTTTAAAGCATTCCTGATGGAGATTTCACTAGCAGGTTCAGAAACCTGTTCATGAAAACTCCCCCATCTCCACACCACTGAAATTAGCAACATGCTCAGACAGCATGCAAAACCAATGCGGTGAGAAGTCAGCTGTATGCAAAGCTGAATGAAACCAGAGCATCTCCAGGTCACCAAAACTTCTTCACTCCATGCAGCTCATTAGAATCGACAGAATTGCAGCTCAATAAGCAACTAGTGAAGATGTAACAGGTTAATATTTGCATGTGTTTTCTGTGGAACCTGAAGAGTTACAGAAGTGCACCTCCAGCCCTCCATCACAGTACTCCCCGAGGGAAAAGGTGGGGAAAGACTAAACTGGGTAAGCATTCCCAGAGCACAGCCTTCTCCACAGACCATGACTATAACTCCAATTAGCTTCAAGAACCACTGCATTTTCCATTGCCTTGTGCTTAAGGGAAAAGCATCAGCCCACGAAGCTCGCACACGTACACTCTCACCTTGTCTGCACCACTCAGACACACAATTTCATGTGTAACATGCTGAGCAGCTCGACCCCCATCATCTAAGCTACCAAAACGAGTACGGACAGTATCACCTATTAACTTTGTATTAGGCCAGGTTTTTTAACAACTCAGATTTGGCTCAAGACAATGCCTAATCGTGAAATATCAACTGTAACAGTCAACCTTGCCAAACACAAGGAGCAGATAATTAAAGAAAACAAACGTTTAATAGAGTTGTGCGGCGGAGGATCAGTCTCCTACTACAAGATACTGTAAAGGCAAAGGCAGATACAAAACCTACCCCAAAGAGTTTAAAAGCCACTATATCCTATATCAACTCCACTATCTTGTCATGCGGTCAGTAAGAGGAACGTGAGAGTGCTCCTACAGCACACACAGATAGGGAGGAAGAGAAGACAAAACAGTTTGCGCCTCATTTTGTTCCCTCAACTGTCTGACTACTCATAGGTTATCTGAAGGGGGTCAGGGGAATGATGAACTGTCTTCTGGTTTTGTATAGCAATCGCAACGAGATAGCGCCCCAAACTGCAGTGATATAAAAATCACACATCGTATTTTCTTCTGTTTTAAGCTCTGCTCTACTGCTCAGAATGCAATGTGACAAAGCATTTCACAAAGTACACATTAGCACCGTGCTCACCACTCACACATAAATGCATATTTAGGCTGTAACAAACACACACTTTGACAGAAGACTGGAGAGCAACTTGGCAAGAGTAATATTCTTACATTCTTTGGATATATAAACATCCAAAAACACACACATACGGAGGACAACATGAAGCTATGATTTCTGAGCTCAGATCTGATATAGTTAAATGCACATGCACACTTAGGAAACATGCCATTAGAACTGTTTGATCCTTCATACATAAATATATATCTTTACGTATGTATATAAAGAAGCCTAACTGCAAATTAAATACCAGGAGACACACACACTCCCCCACCGCAGCCCACTGTTGTTTCTCCCGGCCGCACAGGTTGCACACGCACACCACACACATTTTGCCACAGGCAGACGGGGGAGGGCGGGAGACCTCCCCGAAGACCGGAGGGCCGCTGCCGCTGTCCCGTTACCGTTTCAGCACGCCGTCCGCAGCCGCGCCACAGCGCTCCTCTCCCCGGCGCCCCTCACAGCGGAGGCGCGCCCGCCTGCGGGGCGGCTCCGGGCTGCGCTTCCCTGCGGACCCCAGCCCCTGGCCGGGAGCCGCTGGCAGCCGCCCAGCGCTCAGCTCGGGCAGGCAGTCACCCGCCGCCCAGGCGGGGAGCCCGGCAGCGCCCACTGCGTTTCCCACCCCTTCCGCACCCGCGCCGGGACCTGCGGCCGCGCCCAGGCCGCGGCGGGGAGCCTACCTGGCGGCGGCGGCGGGCAGGAGCCGGCGGGGCCCCCACGGCCCCCCTCCTCCCGCGGGTGCTCGGCGCCGGGGGCTGGGAGCCGGCGCGGTGCGGGGGGCCGGGGGCGCTCGGCGGGGCCGGGCCGGGCGGCGAGGTGCCGCCCGCCTCCGCGCCGCTGCTGATTCAGGAGCAGGCGCCGTCCCCCCGCACCCCTCCCGGGGGCGGCCGCCGCGCTCCGCGCAGGATCACTGCCCAGAGACACCCCCCCCCGCTCCCCCAACCCGCGCCGCCCGCCGCCGCCGCAGCGCTGAGGCCGCCGAGCCCACCGCAGCGGAAGGGAGCCACACCTGTGGGCAGCGGCAGCGACCCGGGGGGAGGGAGACGAGGGGAGGGAAGCGGCCCCCCGGCGGGGACGCGGGGTTGGTGCGACTCCGTCCCAGGCGGGAGCGCGGGGGCTTCCTGCCGGCAGCAAGGCGAGGAAGCGCCGCGCCTCCATCTTGAGGAGGGGGCGCGGGAAAGAAGCCGGGCGCAGGGGGCAGCAAATGGCGCCGCCCCCCGGCAGGGCTGCGAGCTCGAAATGGCGCCCCCGGCCGCTGCGACCCGCTCGGAGGCCCCTGCGGTGGAGCCGTGTTACCGTCCGCAGGATTACCCCAGCGGGGGTTTTATCTTTCCGGAGACTCGACCTCCGTGCTGCTGCTGGAGATAAAGCAGCAAGAGCCTCCCAGGTCTTAAGACCTTAAGTAAAGGTCTTAACATGTTGAACCAACGAGCTTTCGTGAGAAGGTAGCCGAGCCCTCTGCGCCACGCAACTTTGCGTACCGGTGCTCGAAAGGCGATGGCGGTATCCCTGTCGGCCTGCCGAGTGCCCTCGGAGGCGGGATCCCACTGCCTTTGTATCGTCATGCTGCACGAAGGCCTCCAGACCTTTGCCACCTGCAAGGCTTTGGGCTGCTCTGTGTCCACTTGCAACGTTTTGGGGACACTGTCGCTCCTGGTAGGGATTTTCCACAGCGACTGGCTGCACGGGGGCTGCGGCGGGAGTCCGGCACCCGTCTGGCATAAGCTGCGCGGGGGCAAGCCCCCCAGTCTCCGTGTCCTCTTTCTACCTTCCTTCTGATTCTTACCTTTCCAATTTTCTGAAAACCATTGGGCCAGGGACCCAGAGCTGCTCAGCTGGCAAGCCCTGCATCCTAATGACAAGTATCTCTGTGTGAAGCCTTTGCAAGAGTACCCATAGCTTATTCAGCACAGCTTTTCAATAAAATATTCAGCTTTTCCATGTCTTTGATTTTGCTCTGTCCTCGTTCTTGCCTTATTCACATTTTCTGCTGAGGGACTCTGGCATGTGTGCAGTCAGAGCATGCAGAAATGGTTTATTTGTTTCTTTGATTTTTACAATTGCACTCCAAAATAATCGGTCTATTTCTATTTGAGAAGAGGCATTTTTCTACTCCCCACCAAAGTCCACGTGCCATAGAGAAGTGTTTAGAGTTTGTCCATGTTAGCAACATTTTAAGCAAGCAATTTCATTTTGAAGTGAAATAAAATGCGGAGAGCTGTGAATTTCAAACTTGAATTGCAAAGGTTTCATGCACCAGCCTGTCAAGGTCCCAAATTCTGTGTTCCACCTGCTAGTGATGCTAGCGTATTGCCAAGTTCTGCTTAGTCGTTAATGAATTGCCAATGCTTGACTTGGGGTAAATGGTATTTTGCAGGTGCTACAGGATGAAAAAAAAGTGCTCTAAAGATGTAAAAATTTAATTTCTTGAGCATAAACTGCTTTTACCTCCTTTTTTACCCCCTCTTCTGACTCCCACCTTACCAACTTTTTTTGACAATGGTCTGTATGTCATTTCCTGAAGCTACTTAAATCTTCCTTGGTATGGGGAGCCCATAGCTCATGTGCTTGCTCTGTAAGGGAAGGAATTAAATCTCTCAACTGTCATAGTGGATTGCCTGTGAATATATATGAAGGAGCCTAAAGGAATTGTCTGTTGACATTGTTAAAAATATTTTTTTTTTGCTATGTTGTTATGCTAGTTTTGATTCCTCAGTTTCTGTGATTTCCATGTGTGGGCTGTTTTGGCCAGCTTATGGAGACTGAAGCCTGCTTATTTGAAGTAAAAAGGATAATGTGAATTCCTAAGAATTATTCTAATAACAACACAAAGGATCAATGAGAAGTCTGCTATATTTTTTCCGATGTTGACCAAGGCTACTTGACTTGAAGAGGAAGAGTGCGCGGAGAGAGGAAGCCTGGCTATCTTTCCTTTGTGAGGCAGCCCCATTTCTCATGCCTTGCAGCCTTCCTGCCAGCACTGAGGGTTGATTTACTGACCCAGTGGGGGAAGAGGATTGTCCTTCAATGCTTCGCATGGTCGTGCGATCCTAATTTCACTGACTGTAAAAGCACCAGATACAGTGGCACCATTTTTTTTTTTTTTACTTCTTCTGCAGGAAGGATTATTCACTTGTATACTCAATGCTAGAGCTTTTTGAATAATCTGTGCAGGTATGCAAGAGGCTCCTTAGCACCGCGCATGAGAGACAAGTCCTCTGTGTGTCCTGTCAGGAGGTACCTCCCACCATCTTAGTGAAAGCAGGGGGAAAAGGATGAGAGCGGTAACTGTCCCTCTGTTTGCCTTCTCTGCACAGGAGTGGCTTGATCCAGCGCCCTTGACTTTCTTGCACGCAGATTGCCTTCTCCGTCGAATGAACAAGACATAGCTAGTCCTATGCAAACGCAAAGGCATCAGAGCAAACAGCTCCCATTTGAGAAACCCAGCAGCAGCACCTGGTGCCTGTTTACAGTCTGCAAACTCCAGAAACGCTATGAAATGGCGGAACAGACCGAGAAAGCAGGTTCGCTGCAGATGGCTGAACCGAAGATGATGTTTTCTTGCTGAGCCAATTCTTGCCTTTCATATAGTTGATGAACTAATAGGCTTAATCCACATGAAATAATAGGCTCAGCGTGCTGTAATGCTATCTGAAAATCATTAAAACTTCAAAATGTAGCCTTCTAGGTAAATGTTGATCTGGTTACCTCCAGCTGCCTTCCCACAGTAAGTGCATTCATTTGATCAGACAAAAGCCTTGTGGAGCTGTCATCACCCAGGACAGCTAACTCACTGCCAGACAAAGGGACATTTTGGAGTCTGCCTCTGACACCCCCCCCCCCCCCATCACTGCCAAATGTCCCTTCGTGCAGCTTGGTGCCGTGACAGGGAAGCCCTGGTCTGAGGCACAACATTACTGTGGCATGCAGGGAGGTTCCTCCCATCCCAGGGGGCTGCCGAAGCCCTCCCTGTCACCCTGCGCCCTGCTCTCCTTCCCCCTCTCGCCTGGTTTGCTAAACCAGCTGCTTTGAAGTTTCCCATGTGACATCTATTCCAAAAGAAAGAGGTCTGGGAGATATGCTACTTTGGTTACCAATTGTACTGTGCTTTTCTGAAAATACCCTTTCCCCACCTCCCATCTTAAACAGGTAAAAAAACTTGGTCGTGTCAGTTCGAGGAAGTGCCTGCCAACACTGAAAAGGAGGGTAGCATTCACCTTCAAGGCATCCGAGACAGAATTTTTTCTGATTCCTCAATAATTGTGAGAATTTCTGAAAGCCACGATGAGGTGAGTTCCCCTTCTTGGCCATATTTGTCCAGCATTGTCAGTTATACTCACATGTTATTTCTACTGCCAGTCTAGGTAAAGCTTCTGCCTTGACAAATGATGTCTGAGTAGGTTTTATCAGCTTCTCTGTCCCACCAGTGACAGTATCAGGAAATCTAGTAAGAGTGCAAAAGGTTAGTGACATGGTATAATCCTCTCCTCCTTTTGTTGAAGTATGTTATCTGTCATTGAGGCAGATACATACTTTTACCCTTTTCCTTAATCAAAACTGTAGTTTTACAACATTTCTTTATGTTAGTAAGTCCATTTCTTGTCAGGTATGCATGAATCCAGAAATAATGACACACTAGCGATTTTACCATGGGTTGTTGCAGATACAGTATTACTTTCATTTCAATTGTAGTTTAGCAACATTCCTGCCTACTGCATCTCCTGTTCAAGCCTCCTGTTTTCTCAGCCGTTACTGAAATGGCAGTGTTGCGCTGACGGCTTCTCCGTTGCTGGGGTTCTGTTTTCTCTGAGCTGATGTTCCATAACATGCCTCGTCTCCAAGAAATAGAAAGATGCTATTTATGAACCTTTATTAATTAATCTTTTTTGTACTCTTAGTGAACACAGTACCTGGAAACCTTTACCCTAATGAAGTTAAGCGGGGTCACTCTGTAACCCCTGCTTGGGTTTTACCTGCACACGGTGTTTCAAGACGGCACCTGCATGCACTGTGTCTTCAGTAGGATTTTGTATTGGATTGCCTGCCACGGGGTAAACCCACACCAAAATACAAAGAAGTGATAACGAGACCTTTTTGGAGATTTTCAAATCCTATTGAGCTGATACAGCTGAAAATCATGCCAATTACTCATCAAAACACACCCATCTATTTCTGTGTAATTATTCCCATCTTTATTCTCTCCTTGTTGACTATTTCCACTCTTTGCATTGTTTTAAATTCTCAGTTAAGATCTATAGGGCAAGGAATTTTACTTTGTACACCAACCGTAACAGTAGTTATGGTTCTGCAGCTGTTGCCATAATACAGGTAATCATGTTTGTGTTTTGATCTAGTAATTTTGGATGTCTTCTTTGTCCTTGTATCAAATTGACTTCCAAACCTTTATATGATGTGTGATATTTATAGCTTTAATCTTCCATGTACCTCCTCATTGTAAAATAAATTTTTATTAGTTACAGTTTCAGATTACTCCCTATAGTTAAGAGCATAAATGTTCTTTAGATGTATACTTTTAATCATGATAACATGATTTTCTGCTGTTACTGTGGTTTTGCCTCCTTTTTTTTTTTAAATCCATCTATTTATTATTTACCTCCACAGATGTTTAACATTTCCTTATTTTGTTCTATGTATATCCCTTCTCTTTTAGTAATTTCAAGATATTTTGATGTAGAAGTGTTTAAAACTTTGCCTGGATCCTCAGAAGAAGTTGCTTCTCTTGATATCTGAATCAAAATATTAACAAAATAATGCTTCCGATAGTACAGGATTTCCTCAAGGTCCGTTGTTGTCATTGATTATCAATAGAACTACTGCATTTTCTTACATTCCCATGTTTGTATAAGTCCTTTGGATGTATAGATGCCGTAATATCATATCACTGAATCAGGAAAAGAAATCAAATTATAAGTTGTAGCCCAAGAAACGTTTTGCTTGGTTTTATTTTGCTGTTTCTATCCCTTTAAATATTTATGATGTTTTCTTAAAAGTTTTAGTTGCCATATTCAGCAGCTGTTCTACCTTTTACATCAATGTAAGAGGCAAATTGTTATAAGGGCTCTGACTCTTGATTGTCAGCAATTTGGGTACTTATTAAGTGGTTTAAAGTGTATTTAATTAAAGATGTAGTGCTTGCTTAGCATTCAATAGTCAGTAAAACATTTAGCATTTATGCCCTCTTAATTTTTTTAAATATGATTGCTTTTACTGTCATTCAAGAAGAATTTTAAAAGCTGTACACAGGATTTCCTCATTCTGGAAGAATGACTAACCACTAATTACACCGAATATAATCTTCCTCTTGCCTGTCTTTATAATTAGAAAAATGAATTGGCCCTTACAAGGTGTTATGACTTTGCTTGTTCCTAATAAAAGTATTATGTCCCCACTCACTCACTATTTCAAAGGTTAAGAAACACTGCCAAACAAAGGAGGGATCAGTTAGTCTACGCTAGAGATGGATCCGCAGTTTAGGCATTGTGCTAAGTCACACACAGGTCTGAATCTTCCTTTTTCTTTTCTTTCTTCCCCAAATTAAAAACCTCTCCTACAACATCAGCCATTACCCTTTTTCATATCTTTCAAAATAGTCCAGAAGGTGCCCACATAAACAAAAGTAGCCATCATGTATGAGGCCAGATAAACCGGTGTTTCTTTGACAAAGCACGAGTTTATTGTGCTTTCCCTTTCTCCAGGATCCTTGGGAATGTTAAATTGCCATCCCCTCTCTTCACCTTCCCCATGAATCCTTTGGCTGCAACTACCAGGGAGGGGAAGGAGACGTAAGTGGTGAAAGCAAACCTCATGACGTCTCTTTCTGCTTAGTGAGGAAAAAGAGAGCATGCAGCAAGCCAAGAGGTGTGGACACTATTGGCTTGTGCTGGCTTTAGTGGCTTGTGCTGGCATTGCCGCTCACAGCCAGCTGCAGGAGGACAGGGAAGACTTGCTCCGGCAAAGTTACTGATACAGAGAGATAACCTCTCTTGCAGTCTAAAGTCAACTGGTACAGAAGCAACACCTTAAAAATACCAGTAAATGTGAACTGACATTGTGAGTCTTAACTAGACTGTCTTTTTTGCATCATATGGCACTAATGATTTGATATTAGACTCCCAAATTCCATACCACTGGTGTCATTTAAATCACAGTCCCAGTTCTCATATCTATGCAAGGGTTAGTATTAGACTTGAATATTGGTACAAGAAAAGTATTCTTTCTGCCGGGTTCAGTCCAATTTGCTTAGCACTGAAATGTTCCCAGTCACTTAAACTGGGCAGAATCATTTAATTTAACATCAGATTCAGTCCTTGTAAAAACACACAGGCCAAAGGAGTATACAAGACACAGTACGGCAATGTGGAAAACCATGAGCGAGGTTAAACCCCACTGTTCTCTATCATCATCATTTCCTTGAGAGTCTAAGCAAACAGAAAACCTTTCCAAAATGAGAAGAAAAAACCCACCCCAAATACTCTTTCTCCTGCTGGTATGTTTGAGAGCTGTTCTGTAAAAAGCAATATGTATCTTAGGATTTTATGAGCTTTTAGTTATTTGGGAACATAACTGAATAAATCAAGTGCTGAGTTTTCTGGCTTAGCTTTCATGAGACTTCACACTGATGTTTCTGAGTGTTACTGCTGAGAAGCTTTCTGGGCATGTTGAGAATAGTTCCTTTAAAATATTATGGCAATATTATTGCGATTGTTATATCGTGGTTGCCCTTCAAGAAGTCAAAAATAATGAAGAGCTGTATTTAGATGGTGCTTTTCTTTACACCTGGGCAGCTTGTTGAGGCCAGGAGGTAAGCAGGGCTTAAGAAGGGTGACTTCACACCGATTAACCCTCTCCTCAATCCGAATGTTCCTGGTGATCTCACATTTGTACTCGCGTGCCATGACCTACTGCAGCAGAGAGGCGTGCAGCCCCGTGGCGGTAGGGCATGGGCAACCTATTGCATGAGCACGATGAGCCCCCCGCCCCAACAGGCCGTGCGCTGGAGGGCACGACGCGTTGCTCAGCAAGGCCGGGCTAGCACCCCCCAGGGCGGGCGTTCGGGCCCCAAGGCCGCGGGAGGGGTGCGCGGTGCCCACAGGAGCTGGGATGGGGGCTTTTTCCCTTCTGGTCCCTGCAGCAGTCTTTCCCTCGTGTTTTGAAAGTTTGTCGCTGTTGCCTGCAATAGTTGATTCCCATAGTATTAATCAGTCCTTAAAAACAAGTCAGCTGTGGAAACAGAGGAATTAAACGCATTGACGTAGTTTACACACTTTTAATTAGAGTAAAATGACTGGCCCTGCTGCCTTTCTGGTTTCTCAGCTGGCTCCATGACGTCCGGTCCACGCTAGCAAAGGTACTCAACCAGAAATGGCCCTGCGAGGCCGCCCTTCCAAAAAGGAATAGCCAACTGGAACACGGATAATAAAGCAGATAGAGGTTTTTGAAAAAAGAAATGGTGTCATTATGGTCCATTTTTATAACCATATCACTGTACTGTTTATAGTTACAGGGAGTGATGGAGGGCCCGGAACAGAAAATCCAAGCTATTTGCAATTAGCCAGGCTGAGCTTCAAGTGGTTTTGTATCTCACAGTGTAATTTTATCTTGAGCAGAATCTTTCATGTAACACTCATTCTTACTCTCTTTTATGTTGGAGAGCTGCTTGTTAAAGTTACGCGTCAAATATCTCTTACATAAGCAAAGTCAAACCAAAGTTCTGTCTAGTGCAGTACCATGTCCCATATCATTGCCAAAAGTAGACGGCTAGGGAAAAATATACATAATAGCTTAACATCTGCCCAGCATCTAGCTGTATTTGGCTCAGCGTTTGTGAGCTGACTGTGGTATTTCTGTGTCTCTGTATTTCTAGTCCACGAGTACCCAAGTTCCTTTTGAAACTGTGTTAGCTCTTAGTTTCCATACCATCTGTCAGCAAGAAAATACAAAGCTGTAAAGCTTCAAACTCCCACAACTTGGTAGCTGATAGAAAGCACAGGGAGGTTGAATTTTCAGAGTCGTGGCTCAGAACAGTCTGATTTCCTGAACACCCACACCGTGCACTGTGCAGCATATTCTTGCTTTATACAATTTTCTTCAGCGTTGCTGAAATTCTGCAGTATATTTTCTCTGTTACTAGAGCTACAGTATTGTCTATACAGCTATTTTCTGATGCACAGAAGCATATTTCATGGATTAGAGTGCAACTCTTCTAGAAAGGTGGTTTCAGCCAGCTCTTGAATAACGGGTCACATCAAAATCCTGGACTCAAAAGCTCCCTAATGTTGGAACTAAATATCCAGATCTTATTTTTATGTTCAGGACAAGCCTAAAGACAGTAAAGATTTAGCTTCATGCTTTATATCAACACTTTTGACAGTGTTACTAGAACGTTTTCTGCTTGGTTCGGGGTGTTTTGGGAACTAGCTTTCACACATAAAGCTTGTAACTTCCTAATGAATTCCAGACGTAATTTTAATGCCTTAGGTTTATAACGCTGGTAGCTTAAGAAGTCATTCCACAACTACGGTTAATAGGAGGTCCTAAATAAAGTATGATGATTATAAATTTGCAAATCTCTTCATGGATCTGTTTAATCAGCTGGCTACTAGCATTTCTTAATCAGCTAACAAAATGAAAACGCAAACTTTGAGGTAAGTCAGTAAAATCTGGTTAAAAAAAGAAAAGTAAGTGATTTGACAGAAGAAAAAGAAATACCTAATTATATAAAAAAACCCCAACCAACCTTTCTTGTTCTGCAGCTAATCAGACTCCCCTTACAGATTCTGTAATGTCTCAGTATAAGAATGGTCAACCATATAAAATTGCAATGTGATATTTTTAAAGGCAAACTCTGGGCCTCTGGAAATTATTCTTATATTATGTTCCTAAGCAGATGGTAAGACTGTCCATTAACTTTATCTGACTTTAGAAGGATAGTCTATGTTTCAGAAATGAAAGCCATTTCTGTTTTTTCTAATTATTGCATATATTTTGCGCATTAAAAAAGTTACTGTCAGTAATATGTTGTTAGTAACATGAAGAAATGACTAAAAATTTCCTGTACGGGTTAAAAAAGAGTCTGTGTGATCGGATTTAAATATAGTGTCTTATAAAAAAAAAAAAAGAAACATCTGTTGACAAGAACAGTTCCAAAAAATCACAAGACAAAACAAAAACATGTCAAGATTTTAGTTTAGATACTTGATACTCAGGATTTCTAGAACTTAAGGCAGAGAATGAATATCTGTAAAAAAAGAAAACTTTCTTTTTCATGGAAGGAAGGGTGTTTTTTATTCAGAGTCACATTATGGCTGAGAAATTTGATTTGTCATTTTGGATAGCAACACTATTCAGAAGGGTTTTTTTTAATTCCATTTTGCTTTGTCTTTTTAAGAGTAAATATTATAGCTACTAGGACGATATAATGTGCTATAGCATACTGTAGCAATTTTTGAGCTTTTACACAGTAAGAAGTGATTAATTTTCAGCAAGTTGTTTTTATGGGGTCACATGTCTGAAAAGTATAGGTATTATTTTATTTTTTCAATTTGAAAGAACTGAAAAGCTTAGATCTTAGAGCACTATGTTCTAATGAAAGTACAGGGGTTTATTTCTTAATATATATGAACTGCAAAATTACAAAGAGCATCTATTTTTTTACATGCAATCTGATGTAGATCATTAAGGGTTCAGTTTCTGAATACAGCTCAATTGTTTCAGCTGTGTATTGTCCCTGCAGTTCAGATACTTAGACATATGAATGTCTGCGTGGTCGTCTCTGCAATTTTGTGGGCAGAAAACTAAAACTAGCTAAGTGCGCTTCCTAGTCTGTCCCTTTTTGTGTTTATAGGCAGTTTTGGCTCATTCTGTCAGTTTACATAGTGCAGCAGACATTTGCAAATATTTGTGATTCTTTTTAACAAGTAGCTATTGTACCGTGCAGGAGATTATCCCTGTTGGTAAGGTAATATTGGCCTTAAATGTAGAAAGCATTCTGCTCTGATTCAGTTTCCGTTGGTCCGGGTTGGAATTCTGTTTGCAAATAATACAGTTAGGATCAGGATATTCCGATCTTTGCCAGAAGGTACTCAAGTGCTTTATTTCAGGCAATGTAGTTATGCCATATACATTTCACAGCTTCGGTGAGCACTCTCTCCTTTTATAGTCGACTTACTAACTTGGTTAACTCAAAGAACTCCACTGAGAATGCCTTCAGGATTCAAACGCTGTGTCAAGGAAGATTTATTACGTGTAACTGCCGCATGCAGGAGGACTATACCCCTGCAATCTTGACTTGTAGCTGCTGTATTTTATAACAACTTGTAACCTTGGCAACCAATGGTGTGGAAGCAAAATGCCAGAATCACCTGAGTAACCATGGAGACCAAAACAATGTTTATGGGTAATTGGATAATCCAAACTACCTACATGACATAGGAAATACTTGATACTTAATACCTGGAGACACTAGCTTGAAATTCATCATTTGGAATGAGTTATGTCTTACCATTATAAAGCATGAAGCAAAAAGCTACATACAAAACATATGATAAAGAAAAATGAGATGTCTCTTCTCTGTAGCCTTTTCCTTTCTGATCACACTTAGATCAAGAAACCGGGTTTGGTTGTTCTGTATGTGTATCCAATAATAGCAGAGCGTTTGTGCATTCCTGCGCAATAGCTGATACTGCCAGTTCACCGCACCAAATGTGTGTACGTTCCTGTGCCTCCCCACGTAGATTAGCATCATACAAATACCATGGCAAATGCTCCCCAGGAGTATATCTCTGAAGGAATAAAACACCCTTGCACCGTGAGGATATTCCTTAGTCAGTATCTGGTTTAGATGTCATTCAGGGAATTACTGAATTCTGATCTGGCCTTGATTTGGTTTTGAAATAAACTATTGATTCTCCCACGTCATTCAAGAAACAAGTTTCTGAAGGACTAAGAGTAGTCAAATCATATAAAGTACTTTCATAACGAAAAATGGTATCTGTTGCTGTTTTGAGTAAGATGCTCAGATCAAGACTTTTGCCAAAGAAACGTGGGAAGACAGTCTGAAAGAAGAAATCCGAAAATCCTCTCATCTGTCTGGTCTCGACTGCTCTCTACAGCTGCAGTAGAAAACTGCAACTGGCATCAGCTGTACTCGGGGAACGGCTATGGGAAGCAAGTCAGTGAAGTCCCGTTAAAAAAAGACATTTAACTTAGTTTTTACAGATTCCTTTTGTCTAGGAACAACACAGCATCCTTTGAGAAGAAACCGGCGTGGAGGAGAGGAGATCTAAGACTCGGTGCGGGAGGCTTGATCCTTTTTTTTCTTCACCTCAAATTCTCATGCTGCATCTTTTGTGTGGGTCTGGAGCCCTTACTGCTGAGCCTGGTGGGAGAGCGTGGCAGGGACAAAGCAGAGCGGACTAAGGTTACTGCAGTGAGATAATTAAACTTGCAGCTGAGAGTTAATAAATATAAAACTGCCTTTGCCTCGTGGTGGCCAGCTACTGCATCCAAATGGGAAGCGGCAGGGCAACAGGAGGTATATTCATGCTAGCTCGCTGCCCCAGGCTCACCCCGGGATGTTAGGAAGCAGCCCAGAGAGGGTGTCTGACAAATTTATTTATTTCTTTTTAAATCAGGGAAAAGGAAAGAATGCAAATGGCAGATATTCACTGAGAGAACCCTGGAAAGTAATTGCAAGGAAAGAAGAAGGTGTGGGAATAAATGACAATTATACACGATGTCATCAAGCTTATTGCAGGAAAAACCACCAGCACTGATTTAGGGTACAGACAAAGCTGCTTTAAGTCAAAGAATAGAAAGGTAATTACAGACAGGGACTTTTACAACAAGAAGTCAGATACTGAGATATCCAAAGTCAAATTAACTGTTAAAAAAGGTTTAATGAAATGGGAGACATCTCAGAAAGCAGCAGTGAAGGTCACTAGCAAGGTGAAAGAAATGTCTGAAAAGTGAAAGATAAGAGAGAACGACGGTTAGTTTCTCTAACACAGCAGACAAATAACAGTTTAATTATTGTTAGGATGAAGGTGAGGTTTTTCAGGCTACTGTTTCTTACTAGGAACTTACAATGACATTTGAAAACTCCAAAAGCTCAGCCATACAAAAGGATGGCTCCTGAAAATGGGACTGACTGGCTAGAGAAACAAAATATGTCAGTAGTGAAGGGAACAGAGGAAGTAATGCTGGGATGGATATCTAAGAGAATTACCACATCATAAAAGCGTGAAACCTGGGCTGCTAAGCCAATTAGGAGATATTTACTGGGGCTGAGGTAAGAATATAGTACATAACCAAACTACTCTTAGAAAAGCGTGACTGTAAACAGCTGCTCTGCAGTAATGGTTTGTATGTGACCTTGTAACTTGTGGAAAATATAAACTGCTTCACCTGTCCTCTCTTGGAGCTTTCTTTAATTTAGGTATATGATAATAAATTGCACCAATGGTTATTTTAGGAAACATCCAACACTGCTATTTTTTTAGAGATGGTTTGAGAGATCTTCTAATTTAGTACTCCACGGCACTAAGGAGAACTTACTTACAGTACTTATACTCCAGTATATAAAAATACTAGAAAAGCTAAATATTGTCTTCCAGAAAAGCAAAAATCTAAAACAACTAGATTGCTAGATTTTACTTTTAATTCCAAAAAATCTAAAAGGATTTTTTTAATACATTGAAGAAGCAGCTATGGATTTACTGACTTTTTTTCTCTTCTGTAGCTTTTGTATCATTACAGGTAGGTGGAAACATTTATTTTTAAAGCTGGCAATCACTCTCCACTGTAAGTCTTTGATTTTGGCAGACTTTGAACATTTGAGCCGCTCTTTCCTGAGCTCTTTCAGAGCTAAATTACTCTTTAAGAATATTTAAAAATGGGTCAAGCATTCCTAAGACTCTCTGGTCTTCCCTTCTTTTGAACAAAATTTTGAAGATAAACCTAACTACCCTCTGCCTTTAGCTGCTCCAATTAACCCTGCCTCCTAATGCTGCTAGCAGTAAATCTTTGGAAAAAACATTTCAGTGACGCAGTGTTTAGCAGCCACTTGTTCTCGTGAGTTCATTCTCTGTACTTTCACAGACTTTTTCACTGTCTTTCCAGTGGCATCTCTGAACGGCAGGAGACTGGTCCATATCAAATACCTTATTTGAGAGCAACGAGTTTGATTTATTTGTGTCCAGTGGACTCATTCTGGATCAAGGACTCTGACCAGTTCAAGACGGAGAAACAAGAGGCCGTGAACGACTAGGAAACCTGGGGTAAATGAATACTGCGCGTAAGCGTTGGCCATTCCTGTGCCTGCATGATACCTAATGTAAAGGGCGTCATGCTCAGTCTGAATCTGTCTGTGTATGTAATGAGATTGTAAAAATGCTAGAATTGTGTAACAAAAAAAAAATTGAAAGTAGCTGAAGTAGCACCAGCTGCTACTGAGCAACCCAGCTTTGGCACAGTGAGCAGGTAAAGCCAGCCAAGTGGTTAGAAAGGTGTATATGAGTAAAATACCTGTGGTTTGCTGTGTTTGTGTCGTCACGGTTGTGACTGTCAAGCCGAATACTCTGAAGCACTGGTGCAAATATCTGCAATACTAAACCTAAGGGATTTAACATTGATAGTAATGGGGTTGGAAGAACGTTGTTCGCTATTTCTTTGTTCAAAGTTATTCATTATTCTGCCTTTCTGTTCCATCATTAAAGAAAATATTGTGTGTCGTATTTGACAAAGTTTCTCCCTTCCTCCCTTAATTGGCTATCAACAGATAATTGAAACAAATAATTTAAATAGTGCATAGGATGCATTAACTTGTCCAAATGATTAAAGCGCTATGTGCAACCTAGTAATTTATTTGAAAATCAGGATCAAAGGACTAGTTATTAAATAAATGAACATTGAAAATTAGTTACCTCATTCTAAATGACTTCTCTAATTTTTGTGTGATTTACTCAAACATTACTTAAGGACCCAAAGATAAATACAGAGATTCAGACATAGTATGTGAGGAAAACAACATAGCTTAAATCAGTAACCTGTATTCATCAGTCATCAGCTTTGAGGAAACAAAGCAGGAGTGGGAAGCATTCCTTTCCTGCAACTTCACAGCTTATAGTAAGAAGTCCAGTAATAAACTTTTTAGAAATGTCCTGAAAACTATGGTAGAGGAGAAATGGTTATATTTCAAGGCCAGTCAAAACATAAACCTGATTCTGATCTGGACATCTCACTGCATTTAAGCATTTAAAGCAGAGAATAGGCACATTTTTTTTCCTCTTTCCCCAGCAACCTCCTCTTTTGGTCACATATTCTTCGTCAGCCTGAGTATCCTTTGGCAGTCACACTTTAAAAGATGTGTAGAGGACAAGAAGCTTTAGCAGGGCAAGAGAAATGCTGAAGCAAAAATAGCAAATATTTTGTTTATAATGAAGACAGGGTGAAAGGACCAGAAAATAATAATCTTAGGTATGGAATTGCATAATAATATTTGTGTTTTTAACCATTAGGTTCTGCAGTTTTAACTAGCAAAGTCAGGAATACTCTGAAAAGCTGCTGTTTCTATGAAACCACTGAACGTATAACCAGCATCCATAGACACATATTCCATATAAGGGCATTTACATTTGCATCCAGAGCATGAAGCTAATGAAAAATCTGCATCTGAAAATCTTGCCCAGGATGACTTCAGTATTAATTATTCATGCATTTTTTGCATGCTTTGCATTTTTTGCTACTTTTAAATAGACCAAGAGTGCCAAAAGGAAAAAGAAGGTGTTCTACCTAAAATGCTCCTTACATTCTCACTTGTCTAGAACTTGAAGAAGAAACAGAATATATTGTTTTATATGATATATGCTGTACAATAAACTAGATTTTTTGAAACCAAACTGAAAATTAAATTTCTCTATCACATTTCTTAACTCGCTAGGCACAAGCTGTTAAAACTTCATTCTCACATATTAAAAATTTGTTAAAGAATATAGTTTTCTCTTCTAGCAAATATCTGAGAGTAATGATCACCCCCAAAATGCTCAAGAAAACAGCGGTGTGTTCGAAACAGCTGCCACTTTCTGTAGTATGCTGTTTCAGTGAAAGAAAACCAGGTTTACGTGTTTATTTATTTTCACCAGGTACTATGACGAACTCTGCCTTGCATGGCAGTGTACGATTAAGAAGTGTATCGTACACTTCTGAAATAGATGGAAATATTGACATTTTTATCACAGATGTTTCAGATAGACGTAATCCCAAAATATGCTAGCCTGGACTATGTTTCCCCCAGAAGTGGAAAATCCAAGGAAATTTTTTTCTTTTTCTCCTGTTGGACTGAAGTTTAAAAAAAAAATAATAATCTGACTGATGTTTTGTGGTTGAAGAAAGCTCCCGCCAGTGTTTCTAGATGGACTGGCTCCACAAAATGTTCCTTTTGAGAAAGCATCAGGGGTAATTTTCTGGTGATGAATTCTTGTTCCTGGAAGGCAGTCAGATGTTTAGGGTTTTTTTCCAAAGGCAGTTGAAAAATATATGTTTGATTAAATGTGTCTGTCATTTCCATTGCCAAAATTTTTCTTTACCCTTTGTTCCTGGTTATGCTATAATTGACAGGAAGCTTCATGACCAGTAGCTGTAATTTATAAAATATTTTGGGATATTTTAGTATGAAAAGCTCTGTAGAAATGCAAGATATTAATAGCAATCTTGACAATTCCAGGCAGATCAAATTAAAGGACAAATTCTCATTAGAGTAAAAAATAAAATTCAAACCTAGTCCCACATAATTCAACTAACTGATCTTTAATCTAAATAAAGCTGTATTTGTTGTTGTGGACAAAACAGACTCGAATTGGGAATTTAACTTAATTTATTTGCAATTAACATAAATATATAATTACTGATTCGGGTATTGAGAAACGAAGAAGGCAGATACTTAAACGGCTGGGGAAAACAGCTTCAGAGGTGCCGCCGGCTCCCCTCAGCGGTGCCCTGCGGCGGGTTCGTTGGAACCGGCTGGAACCGGCTGTGCCCCAGGTGGGGCAACCCCCGCCTCTCCTCACAGGGGCTGCCCTGCGGCCCCCTCCCCGCGCCGGGAACCCCATACATCTGTTTTGTCTATTTGCCTGATTTTCATTTGCTGAGTTTATTTTTTTAGGTCAGCACTAATATTTTTTTCCTACCATTGTTGGTTTCCCAGCTTAACTACCAACCTGCTGGACTGCACACCTCAGACCTCTGAAGATTCCCGCCAAGGAGCTCGTTTCCATGTGTGGTACTCTATATTATATAAAGTCTAGTAGCGTTTTAAATGGGGTGAGAGTTTCCCCTGAAACATAATGAAACAGGTGGGTTTTTTTCCTGATGGTTTATTTAAGTCTGTAAACTATTTGTTTTGAGAGACGTTTGCAAAATTAAAGGGTCCTACCCTGTTTTTGGTCTCAGGTGTTTTTGCAGTTGTGGCAGCAAGAAGTCTCCAGCTCTTCTATTTTCTGTTACCTATGGAAGGTCTCAAATTTGTTTATTGTGACATTTCTTTTGATAAGTCAGAAGCATTCCTCCTGTTGCCTGTACTAGTAACACGAGGTGAATCTATGTAAATTATAATCTGTCCCTCTCAGCCATCTCGTTCAACACAAGCAGTGTCTTTGGGTCCAGTCGTAGAGATTCATACACTTTATTTTAAGGATTCTTATTTAAACATTGAGGAATTAGTGTAAAGAATTTTTTGCTTGAAGTTCAACCTATTTCAAACTTCTGATACCAGAGTGGGGTTCTTCTTTCCAAAGGATGTATATTACCATTTAGCAAGTATCTCATGTCGCCCTTTGTGCCTTGCAAGGAGCGTAAGCCGACCTAATTTATTGGTGTACATTGTAGAGGATTTTGTTATAGCAAGTTCTGAGCCAAACATTGTGCATATGCTAATGACGCGCGGAAACAGACTGCACAGCCCGCAAGGTTGTAAAGTAGGGGTGTTTATTCAGCGCTGGGCAGCACGGGGGGTCATCCCGCCAAAGTCGTGCGCGCCCGTGTGCTAGCTTGTCTCGGATTTATACAGCACCGTGTTACATATACGTAAGGTTTCCCAAGACGCCTATCCATATGCAGGACCTGTCCCCGCTTCGTATTACAACTAGCCGCAGGAAGTCCTTGCCATAAACTCCTCCCAGCTGCGCTTGCGCAGCGCCAACTGGTGGTGGTCGCGCCGGCCGTGGGGATGAAGGCTGATGACTCCTCTTCGTCACCGCTAGCAACTCCTTGTTCTTGCGCAGACTCAGTTGCTCCTTGGCTCTTGTCCAAACCGCAGGGTGGATTTCAACTGGTTCTTGAGATAAGTTTCTGTTCTTATCAGGAACTGTCCTTTGTTGAGAGATTACAAGACTCCTCGCTTCAATCATCTTGAACAATAGTTGGATAAGCGTTAAGCAATAGTCAAACTTTTATAGTTATGCTCTGAAGACCCTCTTCAGTCCCGCCTTTTCTACAAAGTTAGTAAATTCTTTTACTACACCCTATTCTAATATAATGTTTCTCTATCTAACATCTTCTCAAAATATTTGTTAGATTCAAGTTTCCGTCGAAGTTGGTTCTTCTTCCACTCATTGTAGGAATCCCCTGTATTCTGGAAACACCACAAGGCACACCGGACTGCTATACAAAGGACTATGGATAAAGCTATTATTATTATTATAGCGACAAACAACTGCTTTAGCCATGGTAAGTTTGGTAACCAGGAGGTCAACTTTTCTAGCAGTTCAGTGAAACTCCAAGAGGTATCATCTTGGGCTACCTGGTGTAGGATTTTTGTCTTTTCCCAAATTTGGGAAAGATCTGTTTCAATCTCCTTTTCTTTATTTATGTATGCACAACAGCTGATATTAATGATGGTGCACACACCTTCATCCTTAGCAGTTAATATGTCTAAAGCCAATCGGTTTTGCAAAACCGCTTTGCTCAAGGAGGAGACTTCTGTCTGCAAATTCTTTAATGCCTCAACTGTGGCATTTTCAATTTGCTCCAAAGTGGCCGAAATGTTCACAATAGCTTTTTCTAACTCACTTACCCCTAAAGATGGTATTAACCATCTCACAAAGCTGTCATAACCTGTGGGTCTTATTATTAAGGGGTTTGCCATCCGCTTAATCCTAGTCCATGGAGTTCTCAGGATTCCAGATAATGGCTTCTGGTTGTTAAATATCTTTTCATGGGGCATTAGGTAACCTATAGTACAGGTACCATCCCAGTTCTCAGGTAATCCTTTCCTTGCTCGTCCATCACCACACAGCCACCAGAGCCCTTGAGGAGCACATTCGAAGGTTAGGTCATATGCTAGTCCTAGCAAGATTTGAGGCGGACATTTCTTATTCCTAGTGTCATTAAGACACGAAGAGTCTGAACATTCACACACAGTTCCACTAATATTCTGAAATCTCCCTACACTCGGCCCTCCAGATCGCCGCTCTAGGAAAATCGGGTTCCCACCTTCCAAGCCTTCTAGTTCAAATTTAGGTCCATTAATGCCAGTATTACAGGTATAACTGGGAATTTTTGCTGGGCTCTTGGAAAGAGGAGTTGTTTCTAACCCCCAACAAATCTTCTCACCGGTTGGAAGCCATGTTTCCTCCAAACCAGGTAAACATGAACTTGTACTCAATGACCAAAGTATAGTTTCCCCATTTGGTAGGGTGGAGTTGTTGAAGTTATCATAGGGCCAACTCCAATTGGAGTGAGGCACTGGGATTCCTAGGAGAGGTAGTTCCATATTCCCTCTGGGAAGAGCTGTGCATATCCAACAATCTGATAAATTAAAAACCTTGCTTACATTTTGTGTCAATTGTATATAAAGATTTTCTTGCCAAACAGCTACACTGATTAAATACATAGGACTTAAAAGCAAAAAGGTCTTAGTCCCCATTCTGCCTCCACAGTTTAAGTTTCAAAGGTCCCTGGGCTTCAGAAATCCAGACTTTTCCTGGTGCTTTCTTTACTCTAGAGTGGTGGATCCAGGGTGTCTGTTCCTTAATCTTGATTGCAGTGAAGGAGGTAAGGAGTACCTGGAAAGGTCCTTCCCACTGTGGCTCCAGGGTTCTTTCTGCAAGAGACCTTATATAGACATAATCTCCAGGTTGGATGTTATGTACAGGTCCATCTAAACCTCTACTTCGAATCCCGATTACATGTTTCTCAATTTTGTTGAGTTGTTTGCTTAATGCTACCATGTAAGAGGTTATAATTTCATCCCCAGCTTGTGTGGACATCCCTTTCTGTATTCCATAGGGTCGTCCATATAAGATTTCAAAAGGGCTCAGTCCTTCTTTTGCTCTTGGCTTAGTTCATATGCACAAAAGAGCCAAAGGGAGATACTGAGGCCAGGCCAAGTTAGTTTCCTGTCCCAATTTCACAATCTGCTGTTTGATTAAGTGGTTCATTTTTTCTACTTGGCCACTCGACTGAGGGCGATATGGAGCGTGAAGCTGCCAATCTATACCCAAATGGCGGCTAATTTGTTGTACTACTTTCAAGATAAAATGTGGTCCTCTGTCAGAGGATATGGTTGCTGGAACCCCAAAACGTGGTATTATCTCTTGCATTAATATCCTAGTTACCTCCCGAGCCTTGGCTGTCCTGGTAGGGAATGCTTCTGGCCAACCTGAAAAGGTGTCAGTTAGTACCAATAAATATCGATACCCCCCTTTTCTTGGGAGTTCTGTAAAATCAATCTGCCATTGTTGCCCAGGCCCATTGCCTTTCCCAATTTGGCCCATTTCTGGTCTGGGGGTATTTTTGGGATTAGTCTGGAGGCAAAGATCACACTGTTGCGTCACCTGTCTCACAGTGGTATATAGATTTCTAGCCACAATTTCTCTAATGAAATGTTTATATAGAGCCTCTGTTCCCCAATGCCTTTTCCTATGTTCTTCTCTTACCAGATGCCATGTTAGACAAGAGGGAATGATTAGTTTCCTTTGTGGGGTGGAAGCCCACCCTTCTTTGTTATACAACCCTTCTAGATCTGTGGTAAGCTTCTGATCTTCCGTGGTATATTCTGGCTTACCTTCTAGAGAAATTCGCCCGTCCGGGACCAAAACCCCTTCTATTTTTGCCTTCGCTTTAGCTACCTGTTTTGCCTCCCTGTCCGCCAGCTCCTTTCCTCTTTCCAATTCTAAGCTCACCTTCTGGTGTGCCTTAATGTGCATAATCACCACTTTTTCAGGGAGTTGGACTGCCTCCAGCAGTTTCAAGATTTCCTCTGCATGTTTGATATTTTTGCCCTGAGAATTCAATAGTCCTCTCTCCTTCCAGATTGCTCCGTGCGCGTGTATGACCCCGAAGGCGTATTTCGAGTCTGTATAGATATTCACAGTTTTGCCTCGGGCCAATTCCAAAGCGCGGGTCAGAGCAATTATTTCTGCCTTCTGTGCAGAGGTATTCATGGGTAGAGGTCCTGACTCTATTACTTCTTGACTGGTGGTAATGGCATATCCCGCATGTCTCTTACCACTTAAGACATAGCTACTTCCATCCGTGAACCAGTTTTCCCCGTTTTCCATAGGACTGTCTCTCAAGTCCGGATGGCTTGCATATGTTGCTTTGATGGTCTCCAGACAGTCCTGGTGCACTGGTTCTCCTGTGTTTCCACTGAGGAAAGAGGCTGGGTTGACAATGTTAGTAACTATGATCTCCACATTATCTTGTTCTACCAGTATAGCCTGATATCTCAAGAATCTTTGTGAAGAAAGCCAGTGTCCACCCTTCGCTTCCAATACTGCTGATATCATATGGGACACCAATACAGTCATTTTCTGGCCCAGGGTGAATTTTCGGTCTTCCTGTATGTTTAGTACTATGGCCGCGACCACTCGCAAGCATCTAGGCCAACCCTTTGCAGTTGTATCCAATTGTTTAGAAAAACAGGCAACTGCTCGTCGATATGGGCCCAGATCTTGTGCTAATATTCCTCGGGCAATCCCCTGCTTCTCGTGGGAGAAAAGAAGAAACGGCTTACTCACATCTGGGAGTCCTAAGGCTGGGGCCGACATTAAGGCCTTTTTTAACAGTTCAAAGGCCTGTGTGGTCTTTCTGTTCCATTTAAGGTGTTTCTGTTCGGTGGTCATTAGTGCATATAGTGGTTTAACAAGCAGTCCATAATTATAGATCCACAGTCGGCACCACCCAGTCATCCCCAGAATGGTCCGTAATTCTTTCACTGTTTGCGGTCTCCGAGTTTGGCATATTGCCTCTTTGCGGGCCTCTCCCAAAGTCCTTTGTCCAGCACTGACTTCGTAGCCCAGATAAATCACTGGGCACTGTATTACTTGGGCCTTCTTAGATTTCTTGGAGCCCCAAGAAATTTAGTAGACTCACCGTCCAGGTCATACAATCGTCCTCTGTTTTAGTGGCAATCAGGATATCATCCACATATTGTAACAATTTTCCTTCCTCAGACGGGGCTTCCCAAGATTCCAAGTCCTTTGCAAGTTGACTGACAAAAATAGTAGGGCTGTTCTTAAATCCTTGTGGCAACACCGTCCAAGTGAGCTGAGTCTTACATCCACTTTTAGGATTTTCCCATTCGAATGCAAATATTTTCTGGCTGGCTTCATGGAGAGGGAGGCAAAAGAAGGCATCTTTCAGGTCTAGAACAGTAAACCAGGTTAGTTCAGGTGTCAATACAGTCAACAAGGTATATGGATTTGCCACTACCGGATAGAGGTCTTCAGTTATCTTATTTATAGCTCGTAGGTCCTGAACCACCCGGTATGATCCATCAGGTTTGAGGACAGGCAATATAGGGGTGTTAAAATCAGATTCACATTCTTTCAATAATCCTAATGGTAAAAATTTTTCTATCACTGGCCGGATTCCTTCCCTATCCTCCTTCCTCAGGGGATACTGTTTAATTCTTACCGGTTGTCGGCCCTCTTTAACTTCAACAGGTGAAGCATTCTTCACCCTTCCAGGTATATCGGTGGCCCATACTCCGGGATATACCTGGTTTAGAATTTCCTTGTTAATTTTTCCTTCTGCGGGAAGACTAGCTAAGAATAGACTCAGTATTTGGATGTATTGTTGGTCTTTTACCTCCAGAGTAATTTCTCCCTTTTCAAATGTAATTTTTGCACCTAATTGCTCCAACAAATCTCTTCCCAAAAGTGCCTTTGGGGAATTGGGCATATACAAAAATTTGTGGATGCCCCATTGTTTTCCTAATTTATATCTCAGAGGCTTACAAAAATATGCCTTTTCACTTTGGCCAGTCGCTCCTTTTACCATGATATAATCATCTCCCAGGGGCATCGAGGCTTGATTCAAAACTGAGTACGTTGCCCCTGTGTCAACCAGAAATTCTACCTCTTGTTGTTTTCCCTTCCCTAGCTTCATTATAACCAGTGGATCCGCTAGGGTAGATTCCCCAGGTCCCCGTCAATTTTCCTTCATATGGGCCACTATTCTTCCTGTCTGGTGGGTTCGTCCCTGCTCCTTGTTCCGTGGACATTCCTTTGTCCAATGACCAAATTTCTTGCACAGCGCACACTGATCCCTGCCTAATCGGGGCGGTTCTCGCTTAGGTCTCCTTCCTTCCTCTTCCCTGACAACCGCCACCATTCTTCTCTGTCCTTATCTGTATCCTTCCTCTCTATTACTAAACAGCCTCCATACTTCATCCAGTAACACTTCCAAGTTTCTGCTTTCTGTGGGATGCAACTTCTGGAGTTTGCGCCTAATATCCCCTGCGGACTGGCCCAAAACCAGGGAAACTAGTTGTTGTATCCCCACCTCTGACCCAGGATCCAGTGGTGTGCTGTGGCGCATTACATCCCTCAATCGATCCAGGAATTCAGATGGGGACTCAGAAGGACCTTGTTTAGTTGCACAGAATGCTGACTAATTTATGGTTTTGGGGATGGCCCTCTCCATCCCCTTTGAAATCCACTCCTGATACGCCTGCAGTCTTTCCATATGCACAGTCCTATTCGCATCCCACTTTGGATCTTGGAGAGGGAAATACTCCTTTACGTCCCCTCCTGTAGTCCTATAATGATCTTCAGCCAAATTCCCTGCCGTTTTTAAAATCAATTGTTTCTCTGTCTCGGTCATGAATTCTAATAATAATTGTATATCATTCCAATTGGGGTTGTGTTGTTTTATAATAAACTGAAAATGTTTAGTTACACTTACCGGATCATCCCTGTAATCCTTTGCAACCCTTTTCCATGCTTCTAAATCGGTGGTGGAAAAAGGTACCTTAATTAGCATTGTCCCGCCATCAGGCCCTACCGCCTCTCGAAGAGGTGCTTGCAAGGCTGTTAGAGTAGATTTCTTTCTGGTACGGGAGGATACAGGACTATCCGGGGGAGTGGAGGTCCCGTCCGAGTCCGCACTCTGTTCCTGTGATCGAGGGGGGAGGCTTAAGCAAATCAGTTAGATCTTGTTCTGGTGCTTGATGGACTTTATTCATTCTCGTACACCTTTGTCCAATACTACACGCCGAGCAACACCGTCTCAGTTTACCTTTAAGTTCTTTGTTATTTTCCCGCTCGAGGGCGAGTACCATAGGGTCCTGTGGCGGCACTGTTCCACAGTCCCTTTGCCACTCTGGATGGTTTTGGAGGGTGAAAAACATATCTGCATATGATACTTCATCCCACTCTCCTCCTTTCCTTAAAAACAACATTAATTGTAGGAGGGTATTATAATCAATTGACCCATTAAGTGGCCACTTAGCCCCATCTTCCAATTTATAGATCGGCCACCATTGATTGCAATATTTAATAAGAGTTTTCTTGCTCTCTGTACCTCCGGTTCCAACAATGTCCTTCCAATGAGCCAATATACAACCCAGGGGACTCTTCTTTAAAATGCCGCCCTGAGTGTTACCCGTTTCTCTAGCTTTTTCTGTCTTTTATATTACTTCTTGTTAACCCTCGTTGTTCATTTCAGCTTCCACGCAAACCTTTTCTTGCAGATTGCTATAGTTTTCTCCCAGTCTCCCTCCCACACGTCCCAAATTTCTGGGATTAGATGTTTCTTTCCACACACAAACTTCATTATTTCAGATTTTGATGGGCTCTTTCCCAATCATAAAACCGTGGGGTTTGGGGAAGGCACTTGAGGCACTCTGCCCTCCGCCTGCTAGATAAACAATACCACCCTTTCCTGCAAGATCTACATTTTAGCAGTACCCAAGTCGGATGCCAATTGCCATGCAGTCTAGTGGTAAGTCCACACGCAAAGCAAGGAATTACCCCTACTTGCCCGCCGATGTGGGGATTTGAGAAAGCGTCCGGAATAGGCTGTTCCCAATCCAGAGCCGCTTTCTGTCCCGCGGGAGTTAAATATGCCCCCTTCAAGTCAAAGCGTTCGTTTCCCCTTCTTATCCAATTTCCTCCCTCGTTTAAATATTCCCAAGGTTCAAACCCAAACCACGGAAGGAGTGACTCTCTTCCTTCTGCCACTTTGATGGTTAGCCAGTTCCCCAATACTTAGGAGAACGGCCAAGCACCACGGCAGCCCAATTTACACATCAAAAGATTTACAAATTTTATAAACGTTCCAGGCGCTTTGTCCGTCTCTGGCCGTGCTCCTCGCGGAGTTACGGAACCGCAAATCGGGACTCCCACTCACTTCACAGCGATGCTGTCTCTCAAACACGCATACACACAAATTTTCAACATACAATACATACAATACCCGGGTAAATGAAACAGATAATTATCGCTCTAGTTGATATCCCTTCAGCAGCTGCAAAGATTCAAATAATCCTTGTGAGAGGTCCGCTTACCCTTCTCCTGCTTCTTATACAGTCATTAGCAGGTCCGTCCTGGCTCCCGACACCGGGATGCAGCGGTGACCTCAGATTTGCTCGATCTACCCCCAAAATCGCTAGCGGCCGCTCTATCGGTCAGCAAATCTCTTTGTTACCAGGCAGGGTACCCTCCTCCCATACGGGGACTGTGCTGTACGCCAGCCGTCTCCGTGCGGTTTACCAGCGGCCCCGGCCGAGCGTGGGCGTCCCCTGCGACTTACTGGCCCTTCTTGTAAAGCATACCGTGTAACCCGCCGCCTCAGGAGGGGGCTGTCTGCTCCCGCGGGGAGCGGCTGGCAGCGGAGCCTCCTCCGGGGAAGGTGCTCGGGGGGCGCCGAGGGGCCTCCGCTCCGCAGTCGGTCCCGCGGTGGAGCAGAGGCTCTGCTGCCTGGCTCGCCAAGCTGACGCGCGGAAACAGACTGCACAGCCCGCAAGGTTGTAAAGTAAGGGTGTTTATTCAGCGCTGGGCAGCACGGGGGGTCATCCCGCCAAAGTCGTGCGCGCCGGTGTGCTAGCTTGTCTCGGATTTATACAGCACCGTGTTACATATACGTAAGGTTTCCCAAGACGCCTATCCATATGCAGGACCTGTCCCCGCTTCGTATTACAACTAGCCGCAGGAAGTCCTTGCCATAAACTCCTCCCAGCTGCGCTTGCGCAGCGCCTCCTGGTGGTGGTCGCGCCGGCCGTGGGGATGAAGGCTGATGACTCCTCTTCGTCACCGCTAGCAACTCCTTGTTCTTGCGCAGACTCAGTTGCTCCTTGGCTCTTGTCCAAACCGCAGGGTGGATTTCAACTGGTTCTTGAGATAAGTTTCTGTTCTTATCAGGAACTGTCCTTTGTTGAGAGATTACAAGACTCCTCGCTTCAATCATCTTGAACAATAGTTGGATAAGCGTTAAGCAATAGTCAAACTTTTATAGTTAACGCTCTAAAGCCCCTTTTCACTAATTTGGCATCTAAATTTTTGCTTCCTAACAATATGATTGAGCCCACTTTGGATGTGCTCTTTGGTCTGGAATGATGAGTAATGTTCATTCAGCAAGAGAAAATTGTTGAAGTCTTTCAGTGTAGTACAACAGGAAATTGTTTCTTGCGGAAGTACCTAGAGTAACAGGCATATCAGCTTCAGCAGAGTGGGACTAGTTTTTTTATCATTGTAGTAGCAACAGCTCGATAATTTTAATTCATAAATGGGGGTTAAATAGAGATAGATCATGTTTCACTTAAAACATGTCAAGTCACTAGGAGCTTACTAAGTGATGAAAAAAACATTAAGCAGGAATTTTTTTCTTTCCCTTTGGAACTGGCTGGTATTGGTAGTGGTGTCACATCCATGCAAAGGGAGCTGGCCAGATTTCCAGTGGGATGTAGCCAAGTCTTCTCTCACCCAGTGAGTACCAGCTTTACCTCACAGATGCCTCGGAGTCTAAAGTATTTTGCAAAGGGTGTTCTAAAATATGGTATGCTAATCTAGATAAAAGAAATTTGGTATTTGTAAGTATATTTCCCCCCCCCCCCCCCTTTTCCCTTTTTCTTCCTTTCTTTCTCCCCATTTCTTTCCTCCTTTATTTCATTGTAAAATTCACGCTTAGCTTTCACCACTTAGTCCATTGAATTTCTTGTCTTTTTCCAGATGCATAGCATGGGGAATTCTTACAGTCTGCATAAATGGAAAATTTCAGAACTTTTAGTTATGAATTTTTAAACAGAGTGAAGCCAGTCTATTTAAATCTGTGTATATAAATCAACTGTTTTCAGCGACATTGAGTAGTAAAAAGGAATGATGAACTTCAGGCCACAAAATGAATTTAATGAGGTTGTATGTTTTACTGCCGCAAGCTAGAAAATGCTTAATCTCTCTCTCACATGTCTCTTCCAGCGTATTTGGAGAGTGTCCTATTGCATTTATCCATATATACTGTGTGACATTCTGTAAGTGCCAGAATAGTTCTGTAATCATTTATATAGCTAACGGTGCTGTGTATAAATGCAGACAACAGGCTGAAGATTTCTTTAGCTTAATTGTTCATTGTCATCTTTTTAGTTTCTTTTCTACTTTCTCCATCAGTCTGTAGTTTCAGATCTTCATATACTAGTACTCTGGTATACTTCATATACTAGTACTCCTCCTTCAGACTGAGGCCTTGATCTTTGAGCCTCGCTAGTGTCAGAGATGTGTTTTTTTGCTATCCTGTGGAAACCCAGCTAAACTGGATGAACAGAGAAGACTTTCAAAAAACACATTTCCCACATGCTTTTTGCGAATTTGTTCAGGTGGTCAAATTATCGGGAGACGATCCACAGCTCTCACCCCCATCAGAAGGTACATGCCTCCTTCCCACAACATGACACAGCCAATGCCTAGGCTGAGACATGGTTACCCCTTCAATCTCTTCTGTTAGAGCAGGGCTGGGAAAAAATGTCATCCAAGATTTCCTCAGCATGTACTGGTAGGGAAAGAAGGAGGGAGGAAGAAGAATCGAATCAAATCGAGTCAAATCAAAGAGTTGAGTTGGAAGGGACCTATAATGATCATCAAATCCAACTGCCTGACCAGGGCTGACCAAAAGTTAAAGCATGTTAATAAGGGTGTTGTCCAAATGCCTCTTCAACACTGATCGGCATTGGGCATCGCCCACCTCTCTCGGAAGGCTGTTGCTGGGTTTGAGCACCCTCTCGGTAACGAAATGTTTCCTCACGTCAAGTCTGAACCTCTCCTGAGGGACACAGCTTTGAGCCGTTCCCACGTGTCCTGGCACTGGATCCTAGAGAGAAGAGATCAGCACCTCCCTCTCCACGTCCCCTCCTCAGGAAGCTGGAGAGAGCAGTGAGGTTGCCCCTCAGCCTCCTTCTCTCCAAACAAGACAAACTCCATGTTGTTTGAAATCCTTGCTCCTTAAAGACTGTCTTCTTCCTAAACGCCCTCTGGACAGGGGGCACTCCTGGCAAGGGAGTTCGTCTCTGGGCTCACTCTGCCTGCTGATCCACCAGATCCACATCTGGGCACATGCAAGGGCCTGTTGTCTCGCACACTGAGCAGGTATAAAAATGTTGAAATTCTTGAAGGGAATAGACATCATCTGGCAGCCTTCTGCACTCATTGCACCAGTTTTGCAAACTCATTGCCAAATGTGTGCAAGAAGAGTGATTTTTTGTCGTTTCTTTTATTAATTAATAATAAAAAAAAGAAGTTCCTTTGTATCTGAACAACGTCACTAGTAATTTCATCACACCGCCATTCTCAGGTGGTTTCAGGTGGGCGTATAGAAAGCAAAATCCTCCATCCTTCTTGGCAGCTATCTTCCAGGCACATAGGCACTCTTAAAGAGAGGCAGTTACCTTTTAGTGTCGGATGGCCACCTGGCCAGCCAGCTCCTCACCCACAGCAGCATGATCAGCAACAACTTTCCTCTTCCCTAAATACCTGCAGAATTAATTTAAAAACTGGGTGACCTGTCTTGACACTCCTGGAGAGTGAAGCTTATGCCAAGTGGCAGAGGACGGTCAGGGAGGCGCAGCAGCTGTGCCCAGTGCATGGCCACCAAGGGCAGGGACAGCCCCCTGGGCCCCCTGGGCACAGGAACTGCCTTGGGGCCAGCACCCATCCTCATCCCCTGCGGAGCCAGTGGCAGCAGCAGTAAGAAATGGGATGCAGAGACGTTACAAGGGCTCCCAGTGCTGTGGAGCACCCACTGGTGTCCAGCCAGGTGCAGGAAGGGTGCTTGCCCCAAAGGTGGATCAGGCCAGGGGCGTTTGGCCACTCTGGGAATCCCCTGAGATGGCTGCAGGCTGAGGGAGAACAGGGGTTGGGCATGTCCTGGGAGGCGTGAGCAGCCTGCGGGCCGAGGAGGCAGGTCTTGCTCACATGCTCAGGGACTAGCCGATTGCTGGTTCTGGGGTCAGGAAGGAATTTTCTCCCGGGGCAGATTGGCACTGGTCCCCGGGGGTTTTTTGCCTTCCTCCGCAGCATTGAGCATGACCACTTGTCAGGGCAGGGCTCCTCTGCTCCATTTTGGCTAGGTTACTGCCTGCTATTCATGCACCACGAAGATGGCCTCTCGTGCCCTGCAGCAGGGGGGGAGGAAAGCTTTTTTTCCCCCAGGGTGGGCTAGCAGGTGTCGCTGGGGTTTTTTTGCCTTCCTCTGCAGCACTGAGCACAGCCCCTTGCCAGGGCTCCTTTGGGCCATTTTGGCCAGATGCCTGCTGCTCCTGCTCCACGACAGTGGCCCTCATGCCCCACATCCAGGGGGAGGAAGCTTTCTAGAGTCCCAGGGTGGGCCCCAAGGGTGGCCCCCAGGGGTTGCTTCTTGTCCTCTGTAGCACTGAGCACAGCCCCTTGTCAGGGCTCCTCTGGGCCATTTTGGCGAGGTTCTTGCCTGCTGCTCTTGCACCTCCAAGGTGCTACTTGTGCCCTGGCTCTCTCGGGCTCTCTTTCCCATTGCACGTTTGTAGCAGGAGCGAGCTCTGCTTTCCCTTGGCTCCATTTCCCCAAGGGTTCTCACTTGTGCAAAACAGGCTGTGCTTGGAAGGGCTCCAGGCTTGCTGCACCATCCAGAACTGCCGCTTTTCAGCTCTCCCTGCACGCAATGCAAGTGCAGGGCAGGCACGAGAGTGCTTTTCATGCATCACTGGCCAAGAAGCACAGCAGAGCAAGTTTTGAAAGGCAGAAGGCTCTCCAAACCAGACATAATCAGTGTCCTCAGTTGCTCCTTGTAGGACATACCTCTCAGCACCTTCACCATCTTTGGTTCCTTGCTTGCACACATTCAAGGGCCTTAACATCCTTTTGAAATTGTAGGGTCCAATTTCACATCTTGATGTATAGCAGTAGAGGTAATACTTAGTTAGTTTTCCAATTCATTCTTACTACTATACAGGCTAATCAACTAGTATGTTTCCATAAATCTTCTTAGTCATATAAGCCATTATATTTTTTTTTTCATCAGGAAATCCAGAATTGTCTCTGGATGGCAAAAGTCCCACAATCTGCCAGTTTTATATAATTGGAAACTATAATTTTTGGCGTCCTAGGTTTACAGAAAGAACTGGATTTTTTTCAACCTAATCCAGACGACATTTTTACTGCCTGCCCATTTTTGAATGCCTCATACATATATACAAAGGTACGACTACTATACTATGTTACTGTACTACTATTTACTGCAGATAGAGCAGCCCTTGTTTATGGTCAGGGACAGGTTAAATCGCACAGCCTACATGTTCCGACGCATATATTTTTTCTGGTAGAGAACTGTTTGCATCAAGGTATGTCCTTTACACTTATAATGGAATATTTGTTTTCACTATAGATCTTACTGTAGAAAGAAAGGAGTCACACCAGTTTCCATTGGTTTTTGTTTTCTGGTGTCCATAATGCTCTGCCCTTTATTTCCAGACCATGTCTTAACTCCTGCCTGAATCCCGTAGTCAAAGAAAGGTGTATTGTATTTTAGAGTTCGTGGTGGAGAACTACCCTGCATGCTAGGATCATTTTCTCTATTTTTGTATGGAGCTTCCATGCATACTGATAGGTGTGAACAGTATGGGACTGATTGATCTGTAAGACTTCATAAATCCTGCAGGAGACCTGCTATTAGATTCAGACCTAACAATTATTTAGCTGTTAAACCTAATGTTAGTTGAGGGACAGAGGGACTGTGGGTAACAATTTGGTCCTTCTTAAGGTTCTGATGGTTTTGTCATTAGGCTAAAGTAAGCAGACACATACAATGGACTTTCCAGTGATCCAGTCCAGGCTTTTTGCCCAGCTTTATCTCACTGATTTTAGCTATCTAAAAATTAGGTGTCTGATCTGAGCTAGCTGTCTAAGCTTCATTGATATTCAGGCACAAGAAAGGCACTTTTTCAGGGTGATTGATCTGGCTTATTTTACCAAAGTGTTTATTACATGCAAATCTTAGCTTAGCTAAAATAACCAAGCTGCTACGTTTTAAATAAGCAACTTTCTAGTAAACGTTGCAGGGGGCAATACAAATTCTCAGTGCTTTTAACGGCCGATTCACAATTTTGAAAGCAATTATGATCAAATCAAGTACAAGAAATATGTTTTGAACAAACTGTAGTTTTCATGCGTGACTACAAGAAATAAGGAAGCCTAGTTTCCCCCAGATCTGTGTCTGACAATGCATGTAAACTAACAGTAGTTCTCCTCACAGCTGTGGCAAATATAATGCCACTGCCCCACATAGATCTGCAAAAAAATGCATATCAGAAGTATTAAGGACAATGCAAAGAAACTTCTAAGGATTAAGAAAAATGTAATGTACCAGTAGGATTGGCTTATCGTTAGGCAGGTATTGTGGAGTTCTCAAGAACAATTCAGAAGCTTAGATTTTTCCATTAAGTTTATGTTCTCCATTTGGG
The DNA here is from genome assembly GCF_965183815.1 of Platalea leucorodia. Taxonomy (NCBI): domain Eukaryota; kingdom Metazoa; phylum Chordata; class Aves; order Pelecaniformes; family Threskiornithidae; genus Platalea; species Platalea leucorodia. The sequence goes on from NC_138823.1 coordinate 102,645,775, forward strand.
AAAAAGCAAACAGATGATGTATTCCTGATGAAAAATGAAGAATAAATATGTTCTAAGTAAACTGCCACTCAGAATAGGGTGATGAATAAAGACAGAGATTTTTAAACCAGCAGTTCCAGAAGGGCTTCATCCAACAGCTGGCCAAGAAGCTCCCTGAGCTGGCAGAAAGCTAGTATTGCACCAGTAGTCAACAAGATTGGATAAGATAATATAAAAAATGATTAGTCCATCAGCTGTGACATTGATCCCGGACAAAGTGATAGAATGGCTGTTTGTGGAGTCACTTGTTGATGAGGTTGCAAGTTTGGTTAATAAAGGCTGTATTTTTGTTGTAGCAGACTTGTTCTTGTAAGGCATTTGACTTAGTGTTGCATGGCATCTTGATCGATTATCGAGAGTGATACAAAATCAACATGACATTAATGAATTTAGGACTGATTAAGTGACAAGTCCCAATAGTAATTATAAATAAGAAATCATTACTGAGTGATTGTGTTTCTCTTGACACCCTGGAGATATCAGTTCTTCAGCCTCTGTTGCTTAATGATTTTATCAGTGTTCAGAAATAAAGTCTAATATAAGTGATGAAGTTTGCAGTTAAGCTGAAAAATTAACTGTTTATTTGAGGGGTTTTGGTTTTGAAGAGATCATGTATTCACAACAGTTCTCTGTTTCTGCATGTGCTATGGAATGCAGCCTGTCAACGACTAAAATCAGGTAGGGCAGTGGGTTGTTCTCTGAGGATCTGTAAAGGATGGTTTAAAATTAGATTTCTGGTATGGATGAGATGGAACTGTGAGTATTGTTCTTAAAGCTTTGAAGCTTATTTCAATTCTTTTTCCGTTTCTAAGCACTGTAAATCTAGCTACAGAGAATAATGAATCGTTTTCTGCTGGGTTAATGATCTGGAACGGCTCACTGCAGGCTGATGAGTGCTGGAGCCAACAAGAAGGAGGCCGTGTGAAAGCATGGCAGAGAAAAGGGGTGCCGGGGACGGCAGGACCGTGGTAATCAAAACCCACAGCAGCTCCTGTGAACTGTCTCTTCCCAGAAGGTTCCTCAAAACCATATCCACAATATGAAACACACAACTTCATAACTCTATTTTATTTACAGCTGAGCATGTGGTCTGAGAAAATTAGGCTAAAGCACCTTGATTATGATCTCATTTAGAAGCTAATCTTGCCTTATTTTTAAATCACTCAATTTTCACACCAGTTCAACTATGTTGGCTTCATTGGAGCTATTCCCTGAGAAAAAAGACTGTGAAAGCTGTTTCTCTTTCTCACTGATAAGGTAATATGATCTCTTAGATAGAGCTACATGGCATGCTTTCTTTTGCAGCAAAGCCATTTTTAGAGACATCTAATTTTCCTGTGGTACCTGCTTGTGTGCTGTCTCTTGCTGTTCCTCATTTGCACCAGTCTGTCTTACTTTTTTTTTGTACAAAGGACTGATGAAAAGACCAGCTGAAAATAACATTTTTGCTTTTGAGGACTGGTTATTTTAATGGAGATCATTGCAATGACAAAGCGCTCCATAAAAGTTGTACCAGTACATCTGGTAGGGAAAGGGCTTTTGCAGGAGCCAGAAGAGACGGGGCTGAGAGGACTGAGGATCAGGAACTTCATAAGCTGACTTTTCTGCCAAAGGAAACATGATAAAAAAACAATCTCTATATGCTTTCACAATTTTAAAGATGCTTTGCCCATTACTTTCATGACGTCTCTCCTTGGTAGTAGTATAATGACTTTCATGTGTTAAAATTAACATTTTAGCTGTTAAAATTTGTCTGCATCCCTATCATATCCCTCTGATTCCAAGTAGAAGCATTACCCTACTCTCTTGTAGACAAATCACTTGCAAGGTACTTTCAATATAGAATTAATTTCAGACTAATCAGGACAGAATAAATCCTTCTGTGTGACATTCAGTTTGAGAATACATGATTAACATAACTCACAGCAACATTTCATATTAAGCCCCATGACTATTGTATTTTAATCATACCAATTAGTGAAGTAAAACTTTAATGTATCAGGATGTCAACATTTCTAAATGATAAGTAGGTAAGATTGTTATGATCTGTCAAATATTTTTCTGTGTTGAAAACAATATTTGAAAACTTATCTAGTGCTAGGTGATTTCACAAAGAGGTACAGAAATTTTCCTGACTGATTATAAAATGCCAAAATATTTATACTTTGTGAAAGAGGAAGACTGAAGATAACTGGCATGTATCTTCTTCAAACATAAATAACTTCTATTATTAAAGCTGGACCCATCTCAGCAACTGATAGGAGATGATCACTTCCTTTTTCTTCTTGCCACTTGTCCTTTGCCTTGGTAACTCAGCAAGTTATTGGGGGAGAAGGGAGATTTGTTAAAATTAATATTAAATAAATAAATATTTAAACATAATTAAAATAATAGATAAATATGTTAAAAAAGTAAAAAGTTTCATAGTAGGGTGATGACTTACCTCAGAGCAATTTTAAGTACTACAGAACATAAGCTTTCTTTGCTTCCTTATGTATACATTTATTTGGATTCACAAAGAAACAACAATATGGATATTCTGTAATCTGGATTTTAAAATAATATTAGAAAGATGAAGCTTACAGACTCTTAAAGGTACTTAAAACATCATGGATAGCCAAAACCCCAAGCCCTACATTTTTATAACTAAAACATAAATACAAATAAAAATATGTATATTTGTGTATTCGTACATCTATTGAATGACCAGAGTGCAGGTGGAAGCCTGAGCTGAAGAATCATTATGTATCTCTGGAACAAGATTCTGATGACATTGGGCTTTTTGATATTTTGTTTATTTTACTTTCATCTTGTATTTCAGCTGTGCCAAACACATTGCCAAAAGAGAAATCTTTCTTTACTCAGAACTGATCCTAAAAGTTGTAGGACCATCCTTTTCAAAGCAGAAAAGGCTAAGCAGACGGTTCATAGGAACTGTGCAACTGCATCTTAGCTGTGAGATGGGTTGGTCCAAGCTTCCAGTTTGCTCCTTTTGGAAGAGGTAATTCTACCCTCTCCTCTCCTGTCTCATTTCCCCTCTCCCTCCCCCTCTCCCTCTCCCTCCCCCTCTCCCTCTCCCTTTCCCTCTCCCCTCCCCTCCCCTCCCCTCCCCTCCCCTCCCCTCCCCTCCCCTCCCCTCCCCTCTCCTCTCCTCTCCTCTCCTCTCCTCTCCTCTCCTCTCCTCTCCTCTCCTCTCCTCTCCTCTCCTCTCCTCTCCTCTCCTCTCCTCTCCTCTCCTCTCCTCTCCTCTCCTCTCCTCTCCTCTCCTCTCCTCTCCTCTCCTCTCCTCTCCTCTCCTCTCCTCTCTCCTCTCCCTCTCCCTCTCCCTCTCCTCTCTTCCTTTCCTCCTTTCTCCTCTGTTCTCCATGTCTTCATTTCTCCATTTCTTCGTTTCTCCATTTCTCCCAGTCATGCACTCCCATCCCTGCCTAAAACTTCCCTGATGGGCAGGGAGCAGATCCAGCTTGGCACACTGGCAGATGTTTGATTTCTGCCTTACTTGAACTAAGCACAAAAGTCCCTCCTTAGATTTTGTTTGAAAGCCTTGTTGTAAATATGTTTCAAGGTATGTTTTGTCACTTTTCATTGATGCCAGTTCATTTAAGGGAAAGAATATAGTACTAGGAAGGAAGTAACATTGATTTTTAGTGTACGTCACATCTAGTATAGATTTTAGGAATCAGGGCTCTCAAAGATGCGTGAGGGAGTATTATGGGAAGCTATGAAATGAAGGGAGAAACTGAAAGCAAACATTAAAGTCTGTTAGATTTTGATCAGTTGTTTCATATTCACTTCAAGTTCTCTAAATGAAGCTGATTCAAAGAAAAATGAGATAAATACCATAAACACCAAAGTTCTGGTTTCAGTCCCAAACATAAATTCAGATTGCTTCATTCATTGCCAAGTTCAAGCTTTCAAAATTGCCAGTCAGACCCCCAACGTAACAAGTTGCCTAAAAGTTCTGTGATGCCAGAGCATAGCAGAGGTCGCCATATGCCTTTTTTTAAACCTTTGGCAGACATTTTTCAAAGCCTTCTCGGCACTTATTTAGGCCAGAACTTTCCTTAAACAGTCAAAAGATCCTTGAAAACTGAAATTCTAAGCTCTGAAATATTTAGTGTATACGAAGAAAACATTGCGAGAATCCATTTTTTGCATACTAAAAATGGGAACCATTGCTATCTGACTTCTTCATAGTTGGTAGTTAGTAAGAACTGAGTTTTCAGGTATTCAAGTTGTCTGTTTCCACCTTTTTATTCACCTTTTTAGTTTTATTCACTTTTTACAGATAATAATAATTTTCAGAGTGTGTTAAGAGTCTTTCTGAGTCTTGAGTTCGTGCCCAGAGCATCCCAAGATGTGCTGAAGTCTCCTTATGAAACCAAGGAACAGATTTTCAGAAGAGATCCTAGACATGGTCCTAAAATTGATGAAAGAATATAAAGTTAGCAGTTGCAGTTCTAGTCGCTAACACTAAACCCATATACAGTCCTGGGCTTCATCAGTTTCTGTTGTCAGTCTGGCCTGTTAGCAAGGTGTTTCAGGATACCAGATTGTCATGAGAATTGCACTTTTCTTCTATAGCATTCAGTGTGTGTCATTTAGCACTGGTGAAATATAAGCAGTGCTAAGATTGCCATAATTAGTTACATTTCATACATGGTATGAACATTTTATTCCTTCTTTCATGATATGAAAAGTGTAATTGCTTTAATATAGATATTGTATTAATCTAAGCTATTCCTCCGTAAACAGAAATAACCAACCAGCTTTGTTTAAACAAAGTGCATGCTCTGTCATTGCAAATCTGAGAAAATGTGTTTTTATTAGGTATTCATAGTTCTCTCAGGCTTCTGTGAAATCTCTGTGGAAGAGTTGGAGAAACAGAATGTAATGCTTAAGATGCTTCATGGCTGGAGAGCTGCCCGGCAGAAAAGGACCTGGGGGTGCTGGTTGACAGCCGCCTGAACATGAGCCAGCAGTGTGCCCAGGTGGCCAAGGCGGCCAATGGCATCCTGGCTTGTATCAGGAATAGTGTGGCCAGCAGGACCAGGGAGGTGATAGTGCCCCTGTACTCGGCACTGGTGAGGCCGCACCTCAAGTGCTGTGTTCAGTTTTGGGCCCCTCACTACAAGAAGGACATGGAGGTGCTGGAGCGTGTCCAGAGAAGGGCAACGAAGCTGGTGAAGGGTCTGGAGCACAAGTCTTATGAGGAGCGGCTGAGGGAGCTGGGGTTGTTTAGTCTGGAGAGGAGGAGGCTGAGGGGAGACCTTATTGCTCTCTCCAGCTACCTGAAAGGAGGTTGTAGCGAGGTGGGGGTCGGTCTCTTCTCCCAAGTAACGAGTGATAGAACGAGAGGAAATGGCCTCAAGCTGTGCCAGGGGAAGTTTAGACTGGATATTAGGAAAAATTTCTTCACAGAGAGAGTGGTTAGGCATTGGAACAGGCTGCCCAGGGGGAAGCGGTGCAATCACAGTCCCTGGAAGTATTCAAAAACCATGTGGATGTAATGCTTAGGGACATGGTTTAGAGGTGGCCCAGGCAGTTATGTTAACAGGTTGGACTCGATGATCTCAGAGGACCTTTCCAACCTTAACGATTCTATGATTCTATGAGCACAGAGCTTTTAATATTTTTAAATATCTCCTTAGTGTCAGTAAGTAGGAAATAAATAGTATTGCATGTCCTTTTAGAAGGCCATTAATAAAGTGTTTTAAAACAAGTGGGTGTAGTTTCATTTTAGTTTCATTTAAAAGAAATTAAAAAAACTGTGAATATGTGGTAAACTGTCAGGTACAAACTGTATGTTAACAGCAAAGTGATGATAAGGAATATTTACTTCTTTAGTGGCTAAATAGAGAAAGTTAGCTATAAAAAAGCACAACTAGGCTTGAGAGCAAACAGTGTCTCTAAATCCATGAAATACCGTGGAACTGCTGCCATCTGCTGGGATGTGAAACAAAGATGTGTCAGTACTACACAATGAAATGCTTCTACTTGCAAGAGCAGAAGAGGTTTAGCTTCCGATATAGAATAATCAGAAATTCTTGAGGGCTGGCTCAGTCGCCCACGGTTTTTTGTACATACCATAATCCAGTTCCTCACCATTTTAATATTTGACTTCTAAAAACTAGGTCAATATAATTTTATAAATGCAGCGAAATTATAATCCTATAATTTAAACTGTGGGGAAGATGCTTATAAGCAATTGTTGCATTCTACTTCTGAGATGTTTCTCAGAGTAATTGCACTGGAATAGTGTAATTTTTTTCATTTATATCATGCTGATTGAAGTGGCTTGTCATGGTTCATGATTAGGGCTTACTGAAGTACTGTGATAATACAAACCTATAATTCAGTAGATGTGTGTGTGTGGCGCATTTTGTAGTAACTTTATTGCATATTTCAGGCTTTTTCTGCTTTGTGAAGGGCTCCAAGCAGCGAGACAGGTTGATTAATTTATTCTTTTTTTTTAAACTTACTGTGTTTTCCATGTGCTTGTTTATCCTGTGAAACAACTGTGAAGACAAAAGTATGTCATACGAATTCAATACTCAGCATGTAAGCTATGACTGGTTTTCTCGTGACCGACAACAAATAATTGTTTGCTGTCTCCTCAGGTGAATGCAATTCATTATCAGGAGACAAGCAAAAACAAGTTGCATAGCACCAGGCTTCTTAGGGACAGGTTATGTTTTAGGACCATGGAAAATAAATACAGTTAGGACTCTTAATTAATTATTCCTGAGTGGTATAACACTAATTTTTAAAAAAAAACTACAACCCCTGCCCAACCTTAAGGTGTTGCTAGAATAGGCTGTTTAATCCATATACCTGGTACTGAAGGAATGCAATGCTTCTGCCTGCTCTCTTAAATATTAATCTGTGGTAGCCCAGGTAAACCTGGGGTGTTTTCATCAGTTTTACCAGTTTCTCCCCATACTCTCTCCACTTCAGGTTGGCATGTCTCCTAGCCAGAAATTTTGATTGTCTCCTGGGCTTCTTTGATGGGACAGTGCAAGCAAACAAATACAAAATACTACCTGTTCAAAAACTCTGCCTATTGGGGGTGTGTGGTAAGAGAAAAACTGCAGCTGTCTAGCCACAGCACAGCAAGATACATGAGATCTCAGGTGGCCTTTGGGACAGAGCTACCAACTGCGTGTCATGCAAGTTGTATAATGCTTGGCACTCTGCCTTGGGTTTATCTTTACTGTTAATACTGGCCATCAGTCTTCTTGCTCCCGAGGCTGACTGTTCCTATAAGAATCTACTTCACTTCTGGCCACTCACTGCCTCTCACTCATAAAAGATGATTTTATACTCTTGGTGCAGCTAAGAACATCCACTTGTTGGGTCAGCTGAAATAACCCCAGGTCTTGAAGATGCTCAGGTGAGACAGCAGAGGAAAGCTGTTACAGCATCTAAAGGTAACCTGGGGGTGAGTTTGTGATAACTGGTCAGTGAAATACACCACTCTGTAATAACAATTAAGGAAAATAAAAATCTGGGACAAGGTCTGGTCAACATGTAACTGTTAGTAAGATCGCCTTCTCTTAGAAGTCCCTGTATGTTTCTTTATCATACCAGCTAAAATGAGCTACAACCTGGCAGTTCCAAGTGAGGTAGTTTATTAGTGACATGATGCAATTTCTATGGTATAGAACTGCTATTTGTGATATCCCAGGGTTATGTCAAACTTTGATGAAAATAACTTAAATTTTTATTTCTATGAAAATCCACAGAAAATAAAATCAGTCTTCTGTGCTTGTCCTTTCAGCACATTATTTGATACAGAATTTCTTTGTAATTCTGCATTTATACTACTTGCTCCATTTTTAACTATGTCGGATTGGGTTGGTTTAACATGAGAACTTTGACAAAAAAAAAAAAAGTGCCCATTGGTTTTTATCTTAAGCACTAATTTTGCTGTAGTTAACAGTATTTGGCAGAACCCCGTTTCCACAACTCTATGGAGACAATCTGTCATTTATCAGAAAGTGTTACCCAAGTTATGTTGTGTCCCTAGGAAACAGGAAATACAATTTAAATAAGTGTAGCAGTGTGAATTATTTATTGACTTGTTACCTTTGACTCTTAGCAAAACTGTTCTGTACATTCTCATGTTAATGTTTTGAACAGTTATTACTATGTTGGCACCATTGTTATTTACAGGGAGGAGGGGAGTTTATTGCTTCAGGCTGTCCCAACATGTTCTCTTATCTTTATAGTAAAGCAACGTCATTTCTCGCTGTACTTCTGTTTCCAAGTGGAAGATGTAGTCTGTAAGATCGTTTAGAGATGACCTTTGAGCTGTTCATAGGAGTATAGTGAATAACACAAGTATGCATAAATATATGCCTATTCCTAGAAAGCTCTCTACTTTCTAAGAATACCAATACACGCATTTAGTGTAGCAGTAGAGAAATGTTTATGGTCTTTCTTTCTTTTATTCAGTTTTGTATAACTGGGAAACGATACTCGAACTGGAAAGCAAATTCATTGAAATTCACTGAATAGATCACAGTAGCTCAGAAGCAGCAGATCCTCAGGAGTGCCACCCCTTGCTTGCCTGCTACCCCACAGAAGTAGTTACACTTGATAGGGATGGTCTGGCTGATGGAGCCTGAGCTGCTCTTACAGGACGTGGGGTCTCAGTCCTGGTTTCCTGATAGGGAGCCTCATTTTTGCTAGAGGATATCATACAGCCAAGATGGGTCATATTCAGGGAACATTGCAAGGTCTCTTCTTGGTTTATTTGCTTGAATGGAAAAAAATCAAGGCAAAAGGGTGGAAAAATGGATATAATTGTTCGGTTTTTTTTCAGATTTACATATCTGATGAGTTCCAAACAAGGTATTTGTTTTGAACAAGGTACTTTTAAACAAGCAAAATACTCCATTTAGAAAATGTGGTATGCTTTAACTTTTTGCTTTTAACAAATTCAGCATAAGCTTTTATTTGACTTTAATGTAGACATTTTTGAAAAAAGTGAAGGAAATTCTGACAACATTTATTTTGATATTTCTTAAAAGGACTTTGATGAGACATTATATTTATAAGTCATTCTAAATACAATCCAAGTATAAATGTATTGTCTTTTAGGTTATGCCATAAAAGCTCCTGTGCACAGCCACAAAGGAGCAGAGGGAGACAATGCTGGGGGGGGGGGGGGGGGGGCAAATAATACCCATCCGTGTTGCTCCCAGGCCCATCTCAGGAGCCATCAGCCCATCAAAGGCCCATCTCCACAAGCCCAGAGAAGCACAGGGATACACAAAGACAGACAGGAATGAGAACTGCGGATTCAGAGGAGGGGACACCCTGTCTGGTCCCTCCCAGGGCTGTCCCAGGAGACCCTCAGCCCTGGTGTCCCAGGTGTGACACCCATCATGATGAGTCAACCCTGGAGCACCTTCTGGACTAAGGGAGGTTGCTGCCTAAGGAAATGGGACACACATTATGGGATGCAAGGCAAGAGCATTTTGGGATTGCACAGGACTTATTATGGGATGCTTAGGGGGAAACCAAAGGTGAGGAAAAGGAGGGATTTAGATGGTTTGGGGAGAAACAAGTGTGGGGAAAACAAAGACATAAGGGAGTAAAAGGGCTTGTTGCATGTATGCTTCTCTGGCCATGCCCTGTGCCTGATCAGTGCAGTCTGTCCTGTCTTCTTATTAAAACCCTTTCTAACACTTCTTCTGGATGAGGGACTCTCCATTCGCTGGGGGGGAGGGGACGGGGGGGAGCCTGGGTGGCAGTGACTGGAGTCAGACCAGGGGTCAGAGTTGGCCCTGTGCCTGGCTGCCAGCCACTGGGGAGACCAGAGTGACTGAAATCAAGTGCCAGCCCCTGGAACCTCAGGACCACGGGCCACAGGGGTGTATCTTCCCCTGGTGACAGCGGCTGGAGTGAGCATGGGTGTGCAAGTGAGTGTGTGAGCACTAGCACAGAGCAAGCATGACCAGCCAGGGAGTAGGTGAAATGGCCTGGGAGAGTCCCAGCCAGCTGCTGGAGAGACCCATAGCATCTGCAGTCCTGGCCAGCTCTGGGTGTCTGCACATCCGCACACCTGCGTGCTGGTGAAATGGTCTGTACCAGCAACTGGAGTGGGGCTGTGGCCTTGGGGTCTCCTATGTTCAGGCACCAGCAACAGGGGAGACTGGGATCCGGGGGCCGGCTGCCAGGCAGACTGAGCTTCTGAGCCCGGATGCTGGGGAGATCCGCCTTGCACGCATGGGTGTACCACCAGCGGACTGCCATCCTGCTCAGTACAAACTGCCGACTTCTGCTCATCTCCTGGTGCTTCTCTTTCACCGCTCTTTTGAACTCGTTACGCTAAAAAGCAGTCATCTGTTTAGAGCGCTGACGGATTAGCAGATTGATTTAAAAAATTAGAAGTCCATCCAATTCCGTGGTTTTGGAAGAAATTGGAGCCTTGCTGCTCTTTCTCCACTAGAGGTCTCTACAGGTAACACTGAGACACATCTGAAAATAACTTTGCCACTGACAACGGCTGCTGTTTCTGTTTGTATGCACACAACTGCATGCAAGACAGTTGCTGTACTACTGCTTTATAATCGTAATGTAAGTAGATCCAATTGCCCTAATATTGACAGGTAGTAATGTTTAAATGTGGCTGATTGATTGCTTTTTGTGGTATTGTACCAGGTGAGAATCTTGGCTGGTATCTTCAGTTAAAAGGACTAATTTCAGTTTCATGAGTATATGAAAACCAGAAGGACCAAACAATAGCTGCTCTTAAAAATTAATAGTGAGGCATCTTTGGTTTCCTAAGGACATTCAGTCTAAGAACAAGTCCTTTACCTTTAATAGATCCTGATTTCACTACTTTTCAATTCTGTTAATTTTAGCAGAGTTACTGGTGACTTGAACTGGGTTTACGGGGGGGGGGGGGGCGGGTCTTCCCTTTCTCAGACATGTATAACTGCATTTGTTTGTGTAACATCTCCAATATGGCTAGGCATATGTGAAAAATACCTGACATTATACACACTGTAACATAATTGACACTTACTTAGATAATTAAGCCTGCTTTGCTTAAAAGAGCATTAGGTGGAGGTGGGCCCAAACAGCAACGGACTCCTGCATGCTTCAGGAAGATGGAATAATCTTTCTCTGCAGAACTGAAATTTAGATTTCCTATTTATTACTGCATGCAAATATTCTGTTTCTGTTTTAATTTTCAGAACTTAAAACTTTACTAGATTTTCTAGACTGTCTCTCAAATTCAGGATTGCTGAGTAAGCAGCAGAAATGAGCATGTCCTGCATAAATGGGACAGAGCAATGCTCTAAGCATATAACAGAGGGAAAAGTACTAACGTAAAATTTCTGAAGTTGATAAGTAATTTGCAAAACCCCTTTGGCTATGTTTAAACCGGAAGGCTGCTGCGCTGACTTTGCACACAACTAACAGCTGGGTGCATTTGAACAACCTCCTGCTGCGTCTGTTCTGCCTTAGTTTCCACTGGAAGAAAGGTTGGATGTGTAGGCTGAGGACAGATGGACCTCAGAAGCCCTGAGGGAGGCCATGGAGCACATCCAGTGATGAGGTTTGATGTAGCTTTGACACTTCTGAGGCAACTGCAGAGAAGACAAAAAAAAAAATCCTTTCTAGTACAGCATCAATCTAATTAATGTTGTGGAGGATTTGGGTAGAGTAAAGAGGTTAGATACAGGGACACAACCTCCTGTGGAGTCTGTGATTGCAGAACAGCTCAGAGAGAAAGAAGTCCTCACTTTCAGATACTTTCAGCGAACCTCAAGAGCTGGTACTTTGTGAGCAGGGTCTGTTGGAGGAGAGGACGTGACCAGAATACAGAGATACAAGACCTGAGGCTGCAGGGTTTCTGAGCACATACTGCAAATGAGCTATGTTAGTCTACCCAAGTGAAGAATAAAGAAAAACTCTTTTCCAGATGGTCAGACTTCTCTGCTGCCTCTGGTTCAGAGCTTGCAGTTTCAGGTTTCCTATCAGTAGGATATTTTGAATTGCTATGAAACACTTTTTCTACTATGACATTAGATGTTTTCATTGCTCAATGACTTCCAGCATCCCTTTTTTTCATACAGTTTTGTACAGAAGAAATCCACCGTGTTTTACTTGCCAAGAAGGACCATAGAAGTGTATGACACACTTCATTTCTGTAGTTGCAGCAGTCTTGCTATTACTAAATATCTAAATACTACTTTTACATTCTGGAAAGTTGAGGTATAATTTGTTCTCAATAGAGTTGAGAAATGTAAGTTGGGTCTTGTGCCAGAAAGGGTTGTGGGTTGCAGGGGAACTCATCCTGCCTATAAGATATGCATAAGCTCATATTGTCCCTCAGGGTGTCTGCTGGGTTAATAGAGCTCTATGGAATATGTAGATGTAGGGTCCTGGATGATTCCCATCATCTCCTTCATCCCCAGAATAGTCTAACTAGCAAAAGTCTAGGCTTAAGGATGGGGATAAATCGAAATTTGCATGGGGTGTGTTCCTTCAGTTTTGTTATTGTCATAACTCCAGATTAAATGCTATTTATGAGTATTTTACAGTGATTATCAAGTGAAGTCTGAGCATTTCTTATTGACAGTACATTTATTCATATATTGCATAAAAGGATAAAAGACAGCCGTTGCTCCCCTCAAAATCCAACTGAGCCATGCTGAGTTTAATGTAATTGCAAAGAAAATTAAAAGTGCAAGTCATTTTATTATTAAATGATGATGTATTTTATGCCCTGATTAACCAAAATATTTAAACCTAATTCTAACTGAAAGCAGTTGCCTTGTTCCATTGGATACCCACAACTTTAAAGTTAAATGTGGTTTAAATATTACTCTGAAATGCAGCCACTGACCTGCATCTATGCACCTGAAAAACATGTAGCTGTTTTTTGCAAATAATAGCAAATTGCTTTGAAGATATAGAAGTTGTGTTACATTGCTATGTTGGCTAATTTTGAAATATCTTATTTAGAAAGAATTATGCAATATCTGATAGAGAGAAAGAATCCTGTATCAATATGCAGCATTTCTCCATTTTAAATATGTATATTCATATTACCCCTTATATATGTATGCACCACATCTTTCTTCTCATTAATGAAGTTTGACAATTTGTGACAGGACAGAAAGGGAATTCATTATATTTAGTAATAGAAAACCCATTTCTCATTTTTCTAGCGCCAAGCAGCTGCAATGAAATTGCCTAAACCACTATATCACAATTCCCCACCTTTGTGGTTCTTAAGGTCACCCTCAAGGGTCTTCAATTTCCTTATGTTCACAGCTTGGCACCTGGCACCTTTCAGAATCAGGAAATATAAGGAAGCTATATATTTTTATTCTTAGAAGGATTTTTTTTTTTTATTTGAGAAGAAATAAATCTGTCAGATTGAAAATATTAAAAATCAGAAGCTTGGCTGTAATAATCACAGCAATGTCAATGCCAATTTTGTTTAGAAAACTTTGGAATGAAAATTTTCTGCATGACAAAGAAACTTTCCCTCTCCCTGAAAGAAATTGTCAGTGTGTAAGGGAAATGGGATTTTTATTTCAGTGATCAATGGAGTTTAAGAATAATTTATGGTAATAAGACTGAAAGGCACCCAGCCTTACTTTTCCTTAAAAAGTTGCTCAGTGTTCTTGCTGCTGCCAACTTCAGTGGGCTATGTCAGCTAAAATGAAAGAATTTTAGTCTTTTAGACTAAATTTAGAGTCATTTTCTCTCTATAAAAAATGGTCATATGCTTTGTATACCAGTATTAATTATTGAGGAAATGCAACAATAGGCAATAGTACAGGATTCAACTGATTTCCTTAAGGATGTCTTCAGATGGTCTCCAGGCTAATAAACTCCAGTAGCATAAATTGAGAAAAACACTAGCTTTGCAGTCTGCAATGGGATAAAAGAAGGGTTTCCTTTCTATCTGACTTTATTTCTACTGAAGTTGTATTTCCTAATTCTTTCAGTGTATGACTTGGAATAAAATACAACAAATATTTCTGTTCCAGTTAAAATTTTGCTATTAGCAAAAATAGATGATACTCTGAATATGAAGACAGTATTTAAAAGCAGTAAAAAAATTTGATAAATAACATGTTGAAAAGCAAACTATTTTGTATTTATTCATTGTGTTGCCCTAAACCTCTAAAGTCTTCACATTTCCATATCTTCTCATTGAAAACCTAATTTATTTTTCATCGTGGTAAATGTATGCAGTACAAACTGATTCACAAATTCAGTCATTAATACTACCATATTGTCATAACAGCATCAGTTTTGTGCTCTGCCGTGTGCAATCCTGTGCAATCTAACCAGCTCAGCCCCGTTAGGACTTGCCTTCCCACAAATCTTCTGTTCCCAGTTCTGGGTCAGCACCTTCAGAGCCTGAGAGAAAGGTGTATAAAGTGTGTGAATAATTGAAATAGAGGAAGCAAGGGAAAGAATTGAAATGAATAATGGGGTTTTTTTTCTAGTTCAATGGATAACAAAGCTTTTCACAGCTCTATCAGGCAATATAGAACTATTTGCATAAAAACCACAGTAGCTTCAGTACTATGGTTACTAGATAGATTTTTCTAAGAGGTTTTGAAAAACTCCTGAGGAATATTCCACCAGCTTATGATTCTTATGAAGAAGACTGAAGCAGTGCACCCACGTGTGCTGCTTATCGGAAGTGTTAAGTTGGCATTGAAATACTGAGAACTGTCTTTGTGTAAGTCCGTAGCTACAGCAATAATCAGCTAACTATCAAAGTAGATAGCAGGTAATTTCTTGCCTTGATATGACTTTTTATTACTTCTGATATTATCCATGAATATCTAGGTTTATAATGTTCATACTGTATTGGACTTGCCAATATAAGCTATTCTTAAAATAAGTCCATTTTGAGTTTGGGTTTTGTTCTAGTACAAACGGTTGGGTTTCAATCCAGAGTCAGGGCTGTGATTACTTAATATGACTTGAACAAATGTTTTAATCCTTCTGGATGTGCCCCGTGACTTTGAGATTTGCTTGTATTGGTATTTGCCTGTAGCACACATACATAACTGCAGCCCAGACGGTTACCAGCTTAGTGCAAACACATTCACAAAGGACTGTATGCTATCAATCAGCAGGTTTTTTTTTTCACAAACTGAAGTTGTGCAGGAGAAATCCAGCTTACTATAAAGAGGCTGGACAGACTCGGTGGTTATCTCATTATTTCCTACTCAGTCATGAGCTTCCTGAGTGAATTTGGGCAAGACCCCGAGAATGTGTCTGCCCTCCAAAACAGAGTATGAGGTGGCGATCCCCAGACTAGAGAGATGTTTGCTAGTAGCAACATGCAGTGCAGCACAGCTGCTCAGATGTTCTGGTATTTCCGCTATGGCATGGCTTTTCCGGGAGCTGTTTCCTAAATATGGTGTTCTGATTATTTTTTTAATCATAATTTCTTTCTGTAATGCTAGTAATACGAATTATGGAGGTATTCTCCCATGCATACCCATACAAAAGCTGAAATCGGAAGCTGAAATCGGAAGCTATCTCAGCTGTGGGTACTTTCTTTTTTATACGTCTCATTGAAGGGAGCAATCTCAATGAACAACTCTTGTTTCCTCTACAGTGCAAGTGCATTTTTGGCAATATCCTTTGAAGATAATACTTCTGTATCAGGCATGGAAGTGGATTTTATGGGACATGCTATTCATACTGCTAGTACAATAGAAAAAACAGCATGTTCAAGGTGCATCTATAGATTTACTGGTGCAGCTAGTTTTAGCCCCTAAATTACAAAACAACAAAGAAATATATATAAACAAATGTGTGTCTTTGTAGACTTTCTCTATGGCTATAAAAAGATATCAGTCCTTATTCAACCAACATCTGCAATAATGTATTTTTTTTTCTTGTAAATGGTTAATTGACTCTTTTCCTTAATTATTTTATTATTTTACCATAATATCTTTGTTTTATTCTGAAAAATATGAAAGGAATATTTTGATATTGCTCTGGAAATGGTATAAATGCAGATGTTAATGGTTTCACATGACTTTGATACTGATATTTGTTTTACATTGGTGATATATGGCATTTTTTTCTCCAAGTAATATTCAGTTCAAGAGCATGTACTAACAATGACTATTATGATTGTTATTGTATTTGTCTGTCTATAGTTTTGAATTTCCAGTGTTTCACTGATAAAACCTTAGTTCAGGTGAGTTACAATGCAGAATAGCTACTCTGAATTTTTATCAGTTTGAGATGTAATAATTCTTGCTTTCAGGAGAATTAAAAAAACCCCACCCTATTTAAAAAAGATATTAAAAAGAGAACTATCACTATATTTCAGAGTTGCTGCTATGCTGAGCATCTGTGTAGTTCAATGGGAAGCTTTTGCCACTAAATGTATCGTGATTTTAATGGTCATTCTGCAGGAATTGTGTAGGTGGTGATTAGTGCCAGTATAAACCCACGTTTGGAGATGGCATCACTGTAGGTGAGAAGTGTGGCAATAATCACTAAATCTTCGCAACATTTAATTTCGAAAAGGTTGATTTCAGAATCATGTGGTTAAATTGCTGCTGTTGTTTTGGATGCTGTCCTATCAAATCCCCAAGTCCACTATTTTCTAGCAAAGTCAGCTGCACACCTGCACATTTTTAATACTCTTACAATCCTCTGTAACTCAGTAGCTTTCTAGCTCAGCTGTGCATGGAAACAGCTAAGCATGTAAATATATATCATATCACTAGATGTCCTCCTCCCACAAAATTTCTTCTCCTCAGTTAACAAACTGATAATATTGTCCTAAAAATCATGTACCGCACTAACAGATCGCCAGTGCAAACTCATATAGTCACAAACGAGCTGCTCCTGAAAAACAGCCTCAAGGTAGGTCAGAGCTCTCTAGTTATGAAATATGTTTTATTGCACGCATATTGGCCCTTTAAGGACTGCAGAGGAATTTTCTGTCACCGCAAGTGTTGCAGAAGCAGGGCTAACCCCTGGCTGGTGACTTATAAAAATCCAGTATCTAAGTCTGATGGTATCATAAGTAATATTTTTGCTTACCTCTATGCACTGATTATATGGCGCTTTCTGTGCCCAGACGCATAAACTCTCAAGATGATTCCTTGCTTGTGTGTTGCATGGCCACTGTCCCGTCTGCTTTTTGTTGCTGAGGAAATAGAAGCGGCCTTAGCTGGTCTTTGGTGCTATGTAAGCATGGTTTTTGTTTTATGACAATTTGCCAGAGTGTCCTATATGAATACAGCCATCCCCGCCACTAGAAGTGGATCAGTATCAGTTAGCTAATGAGAGCATCTGCAGGGCCTGCTTCTGGCACAGTGGCCAGGACAGTTTCCCTGGTGCGATCCAGCTAGTCCACTTGGTGCCCGCGGTAGTGGCTCAAGGCTCCTCTGGTAACTGGAATGGGTAGGGTGTGGGATGGGGAAGGGTGGGATGCATAGTGGGGGGCGGTGAGAAGGAAGGAATGGATGAATATCCATGTTGTTTTTCCCAGAACCTACAGCAGTTCCTGACTCCCTTGTCACAAGCCACTGAAATGACACACATCTTGCAAACTGCTGCATTACTCAAAAAATGCTTTTGAATGCTGATGACATTAAAGAATACCAAAGTAATAACTGCAGGATGTGCTGGTTGTGGAAACGTATAGGTTGAGAAATTAAAGCATACCATGGACCTGGAGGAAGAGCAGTATTTTAAAGGGTTTTTGCTATTTCTGAATGCTGGTGCTAAGGGCTGGGATGTTGCTCTGGGGCACTGGACAAACAGGGTTCCCCCAAGAGTTTACAGCTTGATCTGAGAGGAAGGGAAATCTAGATGGAGGAAAGAGAGCTACATTTAAAATAGGCTACAGGCTTTTCGAGTGCTACCTTTAGAGCTGTTAGGTTTTCTCTCAGAGCTAACGTGACATGTGAAAGACTGCATTTCACAGCATGATTAAAGGCATTAGAATAAATGGGATAGGTGACAAAGCGAGCAACGTTTCTGAACTGAAGAAACACTTCCAGAGTGCTTACTGATCTTCAAGAGTCACTGCCTTTTTCTCTCCAGTGTCTCAGAGAGAGCTCTTTCAGCATGACATAAGTGCAAAGCCCATTGTGAAATACTGGAGCATGAGTTCATAGCTGAGCTTATATCCTAGTTGTTGCTGCTTTCTGAGGACTCACTGGTACGTTATCAGCTGGAGGGATGGTCATCTGTGAAAAGGTTTTTGTGGGTCAGATTAACAGCTGGAGAAAGGGAAGGTTGCTACCTTCTGCTTTAAGCAGTGTTGTAATGAGAGCCCTCTGTTGAGTCCATCTCACAGTGAGGGATGAAAAAGTGTGTAACACTGTGAGCTATATGATTTTTTCTAGCTTGTGCCTGATCTAGTGTCACTTAGAGTTGAAGGAAGGATTTCAATCTTTTTCAATAGGCATGGTACAGAGGTTTTTTTTTATGGTAGTGAAGAGCCATATAATTATCTAGCTGTAGTAGCTCTTTTTAACATTTCAGTAAGCTGCTGAATTTTGTTGAGATTCCAATAAAAATGCAAGATTTTACAGGGGTTTTCTGGGATGTGATTTTCAGACCATTATGTACAGTTTCATTAATTTTCCTAACATACATCTTCATAGCTCATCACTGCCTGCAACAGCTATTTAGACAATATTGACCTTTATTTCAGGTTGAGACATATTCTGAAGAGATTGAACAGCTTAGAGCCTATAAATGAATGAAACAAGATAAAAACATCAATTATGATTCAGGAAATTCAGGAGAAAGTAGCCACCAGTGTTGAGAAATGATAAAACTGATCTAGACTTACACAACCTGAAAGCGAGTTTTATTCAAGGATCACTCTAGTGACCTAAGAATAAAAGGGAATAGAGATGCTCATTAGCATTCAGAAAAATGTCCCTGGAAGGAATGGGAAAGAATGGGAAGAAGTCTGTGTAAATTTGGGGATAAGAGATAAAATTAATTTGAAGATTTACAAAGGTTTTAGTAAAGAAACCAGTATTTTGGCGATGCAACACTCATCTTTTGGAACTATTAAGAGATGGTGTACAAAGCCTGGCCTTAAGTAAACTCTATCAAAATGAGTCTTCTTACCCCAAATATAGGGCTTCCTGAACTGTTACTTGCCAATATCCTGAGAAATGCATGCAATGATATAGATCCTGCAGCATATATGAAAATCTCCCCAACCGTTTCGATGAACCTCCTATGAAATAGAGATGAGCCAGGAGAAGGTCTTACAAGTAGCTCTTCAAAAGTACGGTGTGATAAATCTATGTAGTATCACAGGTTTTGGTTCTGAATCCCATTTTTTAGTTTTAGTGTATTATTATTATTTCAGTCTATTCAGTCACTTGTATCTTATCATGTTCCTTGTTGACAGATTCAGGGATTCACATGCTGATGTTGTGTCAGCACTGAACATCAGTCTTTGCTTTGCAGCATTAATCATTACCTTATTCATGATAATTAGAGTGGGGAATAAAATCTACAACAGTAAAAAACCCCAGCAGTGCTGGAATTGAGCACTGAGTGCAGTGAGGCATGAGTGTAACTTCATGCAGAATTGTGTTACCAGGTTATCAGGTTCCCTACCAGGTTTGAGTGTTTTAGCTGCTTCTGTCTCGGTTGTAGTCTTCATCCGCTCCTGTCTTTTCAGCCTTTATGAGCAATTAATCACACAGCAGCCATGGTCCTAGTGTGGTCCCTAGTATCTCTGCTTTTTCCCATACCTGCAAGGTTCTTAGATGTTTCTGTAATGCTCTTAATGCTCCCTAACCAGCGAAGGTTTACTTCTGCCCACTCTTTACATTTTAGAACAAAGTTTGTTACCAGAACAAAATTGTTTCTGGTACCAAAGGCTTTCAGCTACATTTCAAATGTTTCAAAATGAACACAAAAACCGATAGGGGAAAAAAAAACCTCACACAAAGTGGTGAGAAGAATGTCCTGTTTGGGGATTTTTGTGAAGAATCAAAGGTTTTTGTTTTGTTTTTCACTAACCATAGGCTCACACTATTTTTGTGAAAGAATATTGGAAATAGTTGGAACAACATAAAAAATTCAGTTAGCTGCCTATAACATTATGTTGGAGATGAAATAGGTCTCTTGCCTTCATCCTACTCTATTATTTTAGTATTGATGGCATGTACGTCAGAAAGCATAGGAAAAAATTGTTGTCAATGGGTCACATCGTTGCCTGTTCAGTGACAACTAGTTGGAGGTATCTGCTGGGATCTTTTAGTGCAAGGGGTAGTGGCTCAGGATCTGACCCTGGTCATGTCACAGCTGCCACTAGGGATTGTCAGAGCTGCATTTTCCTCTGCCTGGAACTGCAGCGTCATGGATGCAGAAAGACAGGAGTGTTTTAAACTGTTTTCTGAAAGACCCTTTTCAGCTCCATCACCACTTGTTTTCTGGGTTTCGTTCTCAAAGCAGACTGCTCTATGTCTAGAAGAAATTCCATTAATAACTGTTCATGTGGTCAGTCACACTTGCTGGCTTAAAATGAAGCTATTTCTGTAATTTCTTTGAGTCATGGTAACAGAAGTTTCCTCTATGTCTCTCTGTGTTGGTGAAGTAATGAAAATTGCTTTAGTTACTTTTCATTTTACTATTTGCTCTGCTTTTGTCATCTCAGCCACCCATTCTAAATTGGCCAGTTAATTTTCTGGGCTTCTACTTGTTTCTGTTTAACAGAATCATGAAGCAGTTTTACAAAATGTCAGGTCTGCAATGCAATAGCTCTAAACAGCCAAGTTACTGTAAATAAGCAACGCAATAGCATTGAAAAACACATCACAAAAATTGTTAGTGTTGTTGTATGACTTATTTCACTAGTTTTATCTTGTGGAGGCATGACAGGATATTTGCAAAATCAGGGTAAATATTTTTGGCAAAGAAGCAGAGTATTCTGACTGTAAAAGCCTTTAAATGAAACACTGCACTAAGTGTAATTTTTTTAAAATTTCAAATACCAGTTTTATTTTCTGATTATGTTTCTCATTTCAATTCATTGACGTTGACCCTTTACACCCCTTGATTTGGTCACCGATCCCCTCTTTCAGTGCCTAAGCTGTAACATCACCTGTCTAACAAAGAGATCTAACAGCTCCCAGCTGGCTGTGGTTGTAATTCCCATGCTGCCTGGTTGGACTTGGAGCGATACGACCGGAGGGTGGTCGAGCACCGCAGGCGCTGCCTGTCAGCCCGAGGCTGCAGCAGCACACAGCACCAGCTGGGAATACCTCAGCGTCTCAGCTAAGGAGGTGCCTGCTCACATGCACCTGCCAGCCAAGGGCTGGGTCTGTTCCACCCGTTTCAGCTCCCCGCCAGGAGAGTTGCTAGTAACTGGAGAAATTTTTATCTCCCTTCCCCCCATCCATCTCTCCTTCCCTCCATCCTTCCCTTCTCTGCAGATCACAGACACAGTCCTGTGCTTGCTTGCAGTCCTAAAATTTCAAATACATTATGTTTAAATAGTGGAGAAAGGCTGGGAATGTTAAGGTATGTAGCAAAAATTGTTCTGCTCAAAAGACTAATACCATTGACTTCACTTACGAACAACAGTGAAATACTCTACTCACAGGCACAAATAATTTTAAGTGTCTTCTGTTTTGTGGGTCAAAGACTTATTGTCTTACTTGCTCAAATATTTTGGGGGACAATTTTACAAAGCAATCTGTCTTCACTTTAATACAAAATATTTAAATATTTTGTTCCCTTTTAAGTACAAGCATTTGCAAAAAAACCCCAAACATCTTTTCCATGATGGAGGCAGTAATGTGTGAATAGCTGGATAGCTAATCCTACTGAAATCATGTTTTGTATTCCAGTATAGAGAACTGATATGCATAGTTTGAAGGTGTTTTTATCATTTTGTTTTTCCATGTTGCTTCTGTAATTTTGATGATATACTTAATTTCCCAGTTCTCATTTGAAAAATATGGACAGATACTTAATAAGGTAATTATATCTAGGTCTATGAAGAAATACCTGGGCAAATATTTCTCAATCCGGTAATAAAATGGTCATTTTAAACAACGGCAGTAACTAACTAATGGGGTAAATTTCCAGGAGTCATAGAAAATTCTTCATTGGCTAAGGACTTTAACTCAGTTTGAAGTCTTTCTAAAGGATGATCTCCTTTAGCTACAAGTAATTTTGCTGGTGGAGGAATTGCTGGGTTAAATTTTATTTCTTTGTTATATAGAGAGTCCAAGGGAATGAGTCTTCAGAACAATAATGAGTCTTTGCTTCTTAACAAAATCAATTGCACTTCTGCAACCTTTTTCATAATGAAATAAAAGGTTTTTTTCTTCCATAGGTGGAAGAGATGGCAACAGACCAGAATAATGACAATTACAGCCCCCCCCCCCCCCGACCTTTTCCTTTTAAATGGTGTCTGCCACTTGTATCTAGTGCAGGTACAATCAAATAGAAAGGGGGAATCGCTTGAGAAAAATCAAAATATATTGAAAACACTCTTCCAATCCATGAAAGAAATCAATTACTCTAATGCTGTCTTTCTTCTGACATCATGAAGAACTTGTTGCACTTGTAGGGAACAGTCTTCATTGCAGTTTTGCTGTAACTTAAGTGGTGGCAGAGATGTGAAAAAGTAAGAATAAGTTTTGTTACAGTAGGAAAAAATCTTGGTCTGATGTCTTGGAATGCAGAGGTATGTTCCAAGTCGCACTACGACTTCAGGAGTTTACCCTCTAAAATATTATGTGCATATAACTGTATATGCCCATGGTAGCAGACATAAAACTTTAGCCATATTGCTAGTAAGTGGCAACATATTTGTGGCCATTCACAGTTCAGTTTCCAGGCTAGAACAGAGTATTTTTGCAATTTTTTTGAACATATATATGAAAAGCAATTTTTTTTAATGTTGGTGAATAGTAACAGATAGTACTAAGAAAACTTTTTAATCTGCGCTGAGGCGCTCTTTGCTAATTGCCTGAGTTGGCTGTGGCAGAGCTTGGCTGCAGGAGGGAAGAGCGTGGTGTGAGCGCTGGCACCCAGGCCTCTTGGCGTTTCACTGGAAACTGGGAGCGCTCCAGGCTGAGTTATGGATGAGCTCCACCTATAAACTTTATCCTAAGCCTAAGCAGGTAGTTAGCCAATAAAATAAAGGAGGTGAAGGGGGGAAACACTGTAATTCTGCTGCATTGCCATTTGTTCCACTTATGGAAGTTAAAATAAACACAACAAACTTTTCCATTGTTAAGAAGGTGGCACGAGTGCACTTGGCTTTAAGAAGCAGAGAGTCCTCCTCATTTCATGACCATACAAAGACCAATGTACCCAAACCAGGCTAAGGTGCAGTGTGTGCTAAGACCTCTGAGCATCTTGGCCCTTACACATACAACTCACTTTCCAGCTCTTCTGGTACAGTTGGGGGTGTGAGGATGTTAAATCCTCTGTAGGAAGTTTCATGCTGTGCCCATTAATGAGGGAGCTGCTGGTCCCTTTCATAACATTAGTTGTAGTTCAGTTTCACCATAATTGAATCCCTACTAGCTGTAGTGCCTTTCAGGCGATACGCAGTTCAAGTCCATATAATGTGTATTTTACTGCAAGAACAAATTTAGCAGCCCTTCAGGCAAGCACAGCATTAGCCCTCGCAGCAGCGTTTTGCTGCAGGTGAGCTCAGAAGTGCCAGTCCTTTTGGACACAAAGCTGCTTACTTTCTATGTGTTTTCTAAGAGGTGACAAATTATGATGGTATTAATGTTATTGTGGCATGTAAGTATTTCTGGGTTAAACTGATGACTGTATTACTCACTTTGATTTTGAATTTGTACTATGAAAATGCAGACATGTGCGACTCCTTCACTCTTTATGTGGAGGACTGACAAAAGGCCTGCGAAGCTGCTGTTCAACGTGGTTGTGGCTGGGGTAGTTTGTTGTGTGTCCAGATTGATGACTTGGAAAAATTAATATTACTAGAAAGAGCATTGACAAAGGTTTACAGTTAGCCAAATGCTGATTGTGAGGTTTCCAGTTCTGGATGTGCATACCCTCAGTGGGAGTTAATGTGGTGTTTGGTTATTCTTATCCCTTTTAGGATTAGAGGGGTGATCTTTTGATTATATTGAAAGCATATGTCTGTGACAAAACCGCTTTAACTGTTCGAATGGATGGTGTCCATTCATTTGGTATATTTATAGTTTCTCAAAGGTAGCACTTTTTAAAGGGCACCGTACCAATGTGGTATCTTGTATAGCAATAACTGATTCTGCTGTGCAGTACAGCACCAAATAGTGGCTGACATACCAGCCAACGTGTAACCTTTTCCGCTGGGACATTCAAGGGTTTGTTGGACTTCAGGTGTTTATGAAGTGAACTAAGAAGTCCGAACACTTATGATACGATGGCTTTCAGGCAAAGGCCCTCTATATGCATTTAGGCTTGGTGTACTGTGTCTGCAACAAGGACGTATAATAGATTTATTCCAAACTTATTACTACTCTTTTAAATAGATAAAATGTTCTTTTAGTCCTTTTGGGGGAAAAAAACCCCAAACCCTTACTCATTCTCTGTTTTGTTCTTAGGCATTTTCCTCATTCCTCTTCCATTTCCTTAAGGGTATTCTAATCTATCTAGATTATGTTTTTACTTGAGATTTACAAGAAATAAATCTGTCTGGAAAGTTGTAATTGCATTGCAGACACAGCTTTTCTAGGAGGGACTAAGAACAGAAAGCCAAATAATCACAGCAGCAGCGTTCTTGCAGCATTGCAACAGTCTGTATCAGTTTAATTGTCAGTTTTTCTACAACTTCAAGTAATCATTCTTTTATATAGTCAGTTAATGTTTTTACCTTTAAACATTATGACGAAGTTAACAAGAAGAATTGTGAAGAAGAATTAGTTAAGTGTGAAGAATTATGTGATCATGAAACCCATGGGTCACTTGGCAAAGAGAAATGAAGGAAAAGGGTTGACTTTTTTCAAACCTCTGAAGTATCTATGATTGCTGTATCACTTGTTCAGTGACACATTGTACTAAACTGTGCATAAATGAATATTTTTTTAATATTTTTTCCTAGAAGTAGCCTTTCCGAAAAAACAGTTTGAACTGGGAAAAAAGTTTCTTATCTCAATGTTTCTGCTTAGGCAATAATGATAAAAATTAGATCTACTAGGAAAACGCTTTTTAACCTTTATTCTTAGCATAAATCAAGAGGCTCATTTTTCACAGTCTCTTTCTATAGAATTCAATTAAAGGTCAGATTTGTAATGGGGGATCCTAATTATTAATGTATTGCCTATTTTGAATTATTAATGAGTTGACATATTTGCATAATGGGTAAAGAAAATGCCTAAGAACAACTTCTATAGCATATGAAAATCCTTCAAAAATATTTAATCAAAGTCTTTTTTCATGTCCTGGAGGTAATTTAACTTTTTATCATTATGTCAATACTTAGAAAATAAATTCAAAATATTTTACAGTTAAAAATTAGTGTAGTTATATATCACTAAGGGGAATTAATCTTGTTTTGAGCTAGTATACCAGTCATAAAGTGGGAAGCTTCAGAATGGGCAGATCTTCTGTGAAAGGAAGACACTATCACATGCTGGATTGAGCATTTTGGTTTTTCTTACAAAGGGCAACAGTACTTTAAGAACAGTAGAATTTGCAGGGCCATCAGAATGGAGACAATCATGATAAGCATCAGCCTAATATTTTGTCACCACTCATTTCAGTGTATTAAAACAGTGATGGACTTCACTTAATTGACTGAGGCCTAGGACTGAAATCATCTGTATGCTAGCTATGTAGTGATGAGAATATATTTATTAGAGAGCTATGAACAGATCATAAATTTCACTGTGGAAATAAGATTACCACATTCATGCACCAAAAGCTTACCAAAAGTGTCAGGTTGCACCACCACATCAACAGTCAATGCTTGCATGGTTAAAATGATCAAGTGTAGCAGAACCTTGTGATGTTTCCTACCTGGGAAATTATGCAAGGTATTACACGGAGTGAAGAGTATATTTCAATGACAGCTGAGTACATATTTTGTTTATTGGCTTGCTAGAAGATAGGGTGTTGTATGAACAGGTCAAAGTTTGTCCTTGATTTTTGCTTTTATGACTCAATTTACTGCAGTTCCTAAGGCAGAATTTAAATCCTCGCTTTGCATAAAGGGTTTCTTGTCATGAAATGGTGTTAAGAAAAAGAAAAATAAGAACATATGATGGAGTTTTTTCTAGGTAGAATGTTTTCCATGTTTACACAACTGAGACAATAATGGATGTTAGATACATGGACAAAATATTTGAATACACTTTACCATAATTTCTCAAAGGAATGCTTTGCAGAATCAAAGACTCTTTGCAAGATCAAAGATACTTCTAATGTAGATTCTTCTTCTTATTTTGAACTAACAGAAATGCAAAATCTCAGATTTTTTCACCCATATCTGTTATCATTCCGTTCCAACCATTAGCTACTGAGTAACACTCTGGCTTGAAGCCACTGGGAAGATCCTGTTTTGCGGTTACTGCTACCACAAACCACATTATCACTAAATGCTAAAGTCTATATATAGGTCAAGGTCAGGCCAGGGAGATGATTGGGGAAGAAGGTAACTGTCATGGAGCAGTCAGAGTACTCATTTGTATTATATCGTTAGAGAAATCAGGTTGAAGGATGGAACTAAAAAACCCTCTATAAACTGTAATGGTCATGTATAATGAAGGAGTCTCACTTCTAATCAAGTGGACTCTCTATTAATGCTTAATAATTGGTAAAATTGCAATACTGTCTCCTCTCCATTTGTTGGCGGATGTCTCGCACAGCAGGACCAGTGTGATCAAATAGCACCTTCTGCACCTGACCTTGCATAAGCAAGGGACATTTCACAAAGTGGACTGCATAGGGTGTTTTATAGATGGCATAAAGCCTCTTCACTTTTCACTTCAGAAGGCAGCAATTCAAGATGTAATTGTCACTTGGCATAGTTTTCAGCCATAAAGAAGGACCACTGGCGATAATAGGAAAGGGATCAAGGAACTCAGGGACACCAAGTCTGTGCATGTCTTGTCAGGGTACTTCTTCCAGTTAGTAGTGTCCTATAACTTGGAGGCTACCCACAGTTTCTTTCCAGGGCAGAGTCATTCTCTTCTTCTCCACTCTTCTGTTTCTTATATTGTCATCTGAGCACATTGTAATGACGTCTTAAGTAACGTGACTAATATTCATCGCAAATGGGTCATCGGTTCAGTCATAGGATGAGACAGAGTGAGAATAGTGAAGTCAACGAAACGTTTGTTTGATGCAAATCTCAATGACTGGAACAGCACTGTGCCAGTTTGTGCTACATGAAGCACTTCTATTATGAAAGAAATAAAGACCATGTTTTCAATTACCCCTCTCCACAGAGCAGAATTTTACCTCCATTCCCCTTAGGGATCATGGAAATCAGCAGTGCAAATTTCTGTCCTACTTCAGGATGATTCAACAGGACAATTCTGTTAGCACTCTGCCAAACCATACCTGATGTGTTTCATTTCATGAACCTCACAAGATTATTCCATAGGTCTCATGGCTATGTAACTTCAATTACTGATACTTAGCAAATTCCTGCACTCAGCTGGTGGTGTGAGGTGATTTAATCTGCTTGCTTTTAATTACATCCTGTATTCCAAATGAAGTCGTCTTATGTTTTCTTTTTTGTCCCTCCCCTAATGTCTTCTTTTACAACATGTCAATCCCACTCTGCTTGGTAGTTTCCATAAATTTCTCTTCTGCTGACTTTCTGATTCCTCAGGTTATTGAGGTTCCCAAACCAATAAAAGGGATGGAAAAAAAAAAAATGTTGATACTGATGTCTGGAGCAGGCTTCTGCAAAAGAAGCTACTTAAAATCCCTGAATAATCTTGAATATAACATCAAGGATTTTCTATACCAGACCCCAGCTCCTGTGTTAAGCTACAGCTGCAGAACAAAGTTGGAAAGACACATGGAAGGATTAAAAGAAAATAATAGAATGCAGAGAGAGAAGATGATCTTCTATATGTTTAATAAGGCAAATAAAAACTACCCAAGACCTAGATAAATGGCCTCTTGTCATAGAGCCTGTACTCCTGGCTCTGCATTGATTTTGCCTAGGATCTCAGGAACGGAAAGAATATTTAGAATGATTAGTCCTCAACACAAAAGATCATTGCCTTGATTTGTAGTACTAGAACTCTGAGACTCAGTACCAAGTTTCACAAAGTAGTAATTAACCCACTTTGAGACAGAAAGCGTAAAGGGTAGGGAAGATTTAAAAAGAAATAAAAATGTGTGAATGCATATATATGTATTCATTATATTATAGATATTAAATAAACAGTTACAGCTGAAAGAAGGGCCCAGATGAAAATACCTGATTTGTGCTAGAATAAAGCTGAGAAAAGATGAGAGGTATTTTAGCTATATCTGAGTGAGTGCATAGTTTGAGCTAAAATTGCAGTGATCTAAAGCCTGCAGTTAGCTGGGATCTCTGTTCTTTTAGTGACTCTTTACAACCCCTCCTGCCCTCCACAAGAAGAGAGGAGAGAGAAGGGAAAAAAAAAAAAGAGGAAGGGAAAAGGAAAACTTGATATCTCCGGAAAGGAAAATGATAATGATATTACCTCCTGGTGGAACTTATACCACCTTGTTACACTTGCATGGTAAATATATTCCATTGCAAGAAATGTTCCACTGAAGAGTATTCACTTCAGAGAAATGATAACGATCTCAAAAAACCTGGTCAGTGATAAACGTGCTCTAAAATCCCACAGCACTGAGCTGCTGCAGTTTCATTTACACTTGCTGCCCATCAATAGTGAATGCACTTCAGTTAATCACCTACCCCCCTTGATGAGGGCAGTTGCTATTTCATAATTGTTATGAAAACTAAAGGGCACAGTTATTAAACTAATTATTTTTTTGTATTTTGTTAACTCTCACCTTGTTCGGCAAGACCAAACATTGGCAGGGAAAGACAAACAGAAATGCTTCCGCATAGCATCTTTCCATAACAAAGCCCTGTCCTATAAATGCCTGTGGAACCACAAGAAACTTAAGCTGGTGGAGTAGCACTCACAGAGTGGCTATCAGTAAATGACTTGTTGAAAATTTAATTCTCTGAATGCATCATGTGGTTTAGGAGGACAACGTATTCTAGAGCAATCCCCCTTCCTTATGCCATTTCTTCTGGATGACAGCATTTGCAGCGCTGGGGCTTCGTTTACTCTGGGCGCTGCTGAGGATGAGGTTATGGAGGCTGGAAGCTGGTGGCGTTAGGAGGACAAGAGCCCTTGGTGGGAGCGAGATGTGCAAAAATTGTAGAATGATTGGCAGGTACTTTTCAAGTTTAAAAAAAATATACAAAACCCTGTTACATAAGTGATGTACTTTTGTAAGTAACCAAATTGACACTTGTGAAAACTAAGGAGTCAACATAGTAAAACCAAGATATATACAGACTTTGTGACTCAGGCTTAACCCATGCAAAGGACTTGGTGATTGGGAATTAGCTAGGATTAATATCTAGTGGGCACTTTTTGTGTTTGAAATTGTCAGTAACATTGCTCGTTAGTGGTATTGGAAATGACTGGTTTAATGATATTCCACTTTCCTGCTAGGCATGTGGTTGGTGCCACCAGATATAAATCAGGTAATAATTGCCTGATCATTTTTAACAACATTAAGTTTTCTATCTGTAGTTCCCTTTTGTCTTTCTTAATCTTTTTGCATCTCCTCTTCTTCAGCAGAGCTGCTTGTGACAGACACTATGATTTATGATCAATGAGTACTAATGCAATTCAGGACTTGGGAGTTGTAGAACAACATGAGAGGATAACGAGGTGGGTTTAAAAAGTCTCCATGATAAACAACCCAATCTCTTAACACTGGTAATTATTACGTTGGTAATTATTTCTGAATGAGTAGGGATAGAAGAGAACATTATTTAGAGAGTGGATAGCTGCATCTCAAAACTTAGCCGTTCAGAGTTGTAAGCAACCATGCCTTTCACAAATTAGAGAACCAAAACAGTCTATTGAGTATTGTCAGACTGGGTATCTTATACTTCTTATAAAATGTGTTTTCTCTGCCATTGCAAGTTCTCATAAGAATTTTTAAAACACCACAACTTATTTGTGTTTGAAACATACAGTTTTAAATGAAAATGCATCTGAAAAATCGTGAACAGTCATTCCATCCTAAAGACAGGGACAACTCAAGATTCAAACCTGAAAC
Source organism: Platalea leucorodia (assembly GCF_965183815.1). Lineage (NCBI taxonomy): Eukaryota > Metazoa > Chordata > Aves > Pelecaniformes > Threskiornithidae > Platalea > Platalea leucorodia. The sequence goes on from NC_138823.1 coordinate 102,676,096, forward strand.
TGCTCAAACTTTTGGAAACTATTCTACTACACCCAAATCCAGGGTCCTGATCCATATGGACCTGACTAAAGAGGATAATCTGTGAGAGACAAACTACTCTTGATTGTGCAATGTACAAAAACAGAATCTGAATTTTGCTCATTTTGAATATCACAAGTTTTGTACTAAGCAAAGTTAAATGGAGGCAGTGTCCTTACTGATTACCACTTCTGCACGTTTTCCCCCGGTTAGTAGCTTCCCCCACCAACTGTAGCCACATTCACGTGCAAATCACAATTCAGCAACACAGTTTCTTAAAGAAGGTATTGTAGGGGCAGCAATGCTTCATGTATAAGCAGTCAGTTTTTGAAGCATCTCACAGCCTCATGTTTTTTTTCTTATCCTAGCCACTAGAGGGCAAAAGACATAGAAATAATTTGGACACGGTATTAGGGAAAAAAACCCTCCTTTTACAATAGTTTTGTGTTGTGAGTATTGAAAGCTAGAAGAGTAAGGCAGAGAGTAGAGTAGTAAAGAGTAATGTAAGTAGTATGAAGGTTGTGGGTTTTTTTAGATGGACTTCAGATGTCTTATATGGGACAGAAGTTTGCTATCTTCTCACAAGCTGAAAAGAGAAATAAGTAATACATTTTGGACACACTGAACTACATTTATAGATGATTATAAGTTCAATACTGTGGATGAAAGTGCAGTTACCACTAAGTTAAGAGTAATCTCTCTTAGGGATGTGAACAGGTTTTCTGATTCTTCCTTGATAGCTGCCCCCAGAGGTGTGTGTGGTATCTGCCACCTCCCTGCAGCTATCCTGCTTCCATGAGAAACCTGAAAAACAATTTCAAAAACTGCAACTACTTTTCAGTAATTGGTTAGCAAATAGTTTTTGATTTCTGCTTATCCAGTGATAACATGTAAAGTTTCTGCAGCTGACCAAATACAGCTCTTGAAAACACGGCTTTGAACTCTCCAGGCACTTCAAAAGAATCTTTCACCTGCTAATACAACCAACAACTTGATGATGGAACATTTGCTTCCTATGCAGGTTGTTACTTATTCTCTGGTAGGCACGCAAACTGCAGGTGGCAGCTTTCCTCTCCAGATTTAAATCACTCCCCTTTCTTTTGTTTTTTCTTTTCGTATGTGTGTTGGTTTTTTTGGGGGGGGGGTTTGTTTTTGTTTTTGTTTTTTTTTTTTTTTTTAATAGTTTCAGTGGAGCCTGTAGACGAGAGAAATCTTGAGATTCTGCAGAAAATCTGCATGACAATATGCTACTCCCTAAGGTCAGGAGAGGAGACTCCAGACTTTTTTTTTTTTTTTTTTCTTTCAGAAGAGCTGTGCTTTTTAGTAATTGCTACTGTGCATCAACATCATGTCTCAAATTTTATTTTGCTCTCTTTTCAGTCTGCTAAATATAGCTGAAAGATCAAAGAACCACAATACACAAACAGAGAAGTTTGGGTGTACCTTGCAATCAGTTTAAAAATAACATTGTAAGAACTCCTCATTATTTCACTCTGTACCTCAATGAGAGACCTCATCTATGCTTTTCAGCAGGTATAAAAAGAAATTATGATTGCTCTTGAATTTTCTCTTCATTTGCACAGTAGTTCATCACAAAGTTATTTAATGTTTAGCACTTGTGTTCAGCATTTGTTGAACTTTTTGAACATTTGGAGATGCTCAGTATTACCTCACCTGACCCCAGCTCTTAAGTATATGTTGTTTGTAGTCTGATTTAGTAGGAGGAACCATCTGGTAATACTAATTAAAGGTCCTCTAGAAGTATTTCACATACTGTCTAGGTCTCTTTACATTTATTTTGATATTTTTTTTTCTCTATAATGCTTATTTTTGTAATTATATGAATCGTTATATCAAAAATAAATGTGGTTGATATCCTTGAAACATCAACTTTTCCATATTTTTAATTTCAAAAGCAATACAACAGTTCTAGGCTCAGCATTGTTAACTTGTGCAGGTTTAAGTTCTGATAAAATACTGTGTGAAGAAGCCCTGTTTTTTTACTGATCTTTTTAATCTTCTAACTTGCTTCAATAACTAGGCTTCAGAGTAACCTATAGGATGTGACTGATTTATGGTTACTCTTGTGACTGTCATCCTTCTCTTCTCCCTTTTGGGTTTCATTTTTTCCTTTTTACCACCTCCCCTTCCTTTTATTCCTTTGCTTATAATCTTCGTTCTCTTATATTCTTTCTGCTCACTGGTGTGTTTTCTGTACTGTGCTCCAGTTAATCTTCTTCATCTTATGTCTCTTCCTAATGAGCTTGAATTTCCTGGCTGGAGTGATCACAACACAACTGGCCCAGGGTTTTCCTCCCTTGGCTCTTGCAGCATTTTCTTATGGCCGGACCCTTTCTCTCCTCCCCTAATTGTTGTGGGTTTGTTCTCGCACCTCACATGGATCCAAGAGCAGAGCAAAGCGAGAGCATTTGCTAGGCTGGGAGACTGATGCCGTAGTAGGAGCAGGAGCCGTCCACTAACTCACTTGGTGAGGTGGACTGTGGAATTGGTTTGCTTTAGTAAAGGTGACAAATGGATAGGCATTTTCTCATGGTGAATTAGAAAAATAAATATTATCTGTCAAATACTTGAGGCGATTACTACTCCAACAGCAGAACAAGTCAGAACTCTCCATGCTTCTCTCTGCGCCCTTATCTGCTGTAGTTTTCCTTTTGCTAATCATCCTTAAATATCTCTGCTGTCTCTAAAGCATTTAAAGAGGCTCGTACATGAAGCCATTCATACCATTCACAAAGAATGGGTCCCCAAGACCTATCCATAGGCATCCAGTTCAGAGTATAATTAAGGAACAACATAGGTTGCTTTCTTCAGCTTGCTGTGCACCTTCTTAATCATGTTTTCCTCACTAATTTGTGGGAAGGAGATTTTTCTCTTCTGTCTCCATTATTTGCACTGGTTTTAATTAAACATATGCTATGATTGGGAGGTGGGTAAAAGGACAGTTGTGCTGCCATTTGAAAAGAGCAAGCTTGCTCGCTCGGCCAGTTTTCCCAAGCTTTCAGAGCTCTAATTAAAATCCACTGAACACATGAGCAATGTTGGCACAGTACTTTGGAAGTGTTTGTTACAACAGTGTCAAAGAGTAGATAAGGTTTTTAGGGGATTAGTGTAAGATGTTTTGTTTCAGGTGGATTATTTCTAATGAATGGGTCCTCTTCTTTCACTTAGAAAAAAGGGCCTTATTTAACATTTTGCTTTACTGTTTTATGTAGAGGACTTTGTGAGCAAAATCATTTTTCTATTTACAATCTCTAAGATATTGTTTAAAAGATTGAGCAATAACGCTTCATATTTACATTCCTGATTAATAATGAAAGCCCTTGAAAGTTTCTCTGAGTCTGTGAAAACCAGAATGTGGCTGCACGCACTGGAGGCAGTGCTGTGATATCCAAGGAAACCTTATATATGCTGGCGAATAGAGAAGACCGGCGTGCTCCTTCACTGTATAGCTCTATTCACTTTGTCCATTATGTGAATGAGACGTGAAAAATAATTTCCTGCATCTCCAAGGTATGGCTATTCTGAAAGGATCTGGAAAATAACAGCGATGTTTCCCATGTCCTCACTTTCAGTGTGGCTTGTCTTGTAAACAAGCAGGGAAGGCTGAATATTTGAATATCAGCAAAAAAAAATTAAATAAATCTATTTTACTGGAAGAGTTTAATGAGCCTTTATTGTATATTACATTTTAAGCTGTATCTTTTAGCCTTCAAAACTATACTGTCTAATTAGAGGTATGTGATCAGTGTAATTATCTTCTGACAATAAATTGCAATACATATTCATAGTTACATGGATTTCATCTTCTGTGAAATGGTCCTTATAAAAACAGTAATAGTTGGTATGTCATTAGAGCATATCAGCAATTAATCCTCAAAATGATCAATGGAGAGAACGTCCTTTTCCCTCTATCTCTGGTTTATTTATGTGTTCCCATTAATTATGCCTAATTTTCTGTTGGCACTTTTCTTCTTAATGTAATTCAATTTAAGCATATCTTTCCAGAGACTTATTAATAGGTAGGGTCATTTATATTGTGTAGCACAAATATTTTATAATCCACTAATCTTGACAAAAAGGCAATGCCTTCCTCATAAAAAATGTATGAGGAGTAATGGTTCCCTATTAATAACTTATTAGGTCAGATCACACAGTTTGAAGTGTCTATTACACTTTAATTTTATCAGATTTCTTCCTTTGGAACCCGCTACTTTTTCTTTATCTTTTATTGAGATTATTTTTAACCCAGCAGCTGGATCCCTTGCCAAAAACAGCTTCCTATGGCTGTTGTTTCTGTAGTACTAGCTAAGCAACCAGTTTTATATACAGGGCTTTATGGAAACTGAGTGCTGCACCCAACAGTGGGAACTCGGGTTACTTTTCCGCTTGAATTTTATATTTTCTATGACAATGATATGCCGATGCCGCTGACTAGTTCAGCTTTCCTGGTGAAGCAGGATATTGGCTGGTCATCACAGTTCTCTCTTGCTCATTAACCTCTGTAGATAATGCCCTGTCTGAGGATAACGAGTGGAAACTTCTTCACAAGGGTGTATATCTCTAATTCTAAATGCAAAACTATGGCTCAGCAGGGTCCAAGGGCACATCAGGGAGCGGAGGGGTGAGCGGTGCTTTAGGCTCCTTTATCCCAGTTTGAGGATCCATCTCTGTGAGCCTCTCTCCTGATATCCACATCCCTCTGGGGCTGGATTTGGGTCCCGCAGCCCCCCTGCTTCCAAGCAGTGCTAAGGGGACAGGCTTAGCTGCGTTGGTCACCTGTAAGCCCTTTTAGTCTGGGGACTTGTGACAGTGGCTGGTTCAAATGAGTCAAAAACAGCATCTTCAAAACAAAGCATTATTTATTCATTCACCCAAAGGTACATAGCATGCAAAAGGAAAGGCAAAAGCAATAAAGGTTCGCACACACATTTTCTCTTTCCTAACACTTAATCTTTACTTTGCAAGCTTTCGAAAGGCTTTAGAGAAGCCGACCATCCTGCAGCATTTTTTCTGTATCATTCACTGCCCCCTTGTACTTGTAAGTCAGTCAGCTTTCACCAGCAACTCCCGACAACTTACTCAAATCTAAGCTAACTTTTAATGTAGTTTTAGATTCCAGCATTATTCTTGGAAAAGTATCCTTTTCCAGTCTTAGTGAACTTAAGCTGGGACACTCACCAATTCCTTCCATAAGCTTCTGCAGTACTTTCTCTGATAGCACTTTATTCTTGCCATTCCTTGATTCTTTTCATCCATTTTCTGCCTTCATGGACAACCTCGTGTAACATAGCTCTGAATATATATAGTTTATTCCTTTAGCTTGTCACAGGTGCTGCCCTGAATATAGCTTTACAGGCTTCCACTTCTCATGTGAAAATATGGAGGATATCCTTTTGCTAATTTTAAGGCTGTCTTCTCAGTTTCTGCTTTATAAGAAAGAATTGCTTCAGAAATTTGAGTTAGATTTTAAACAGTTTTGTATGCTTTTTTTTTTTTTTAAGTCTTGCAGTTTTCTTAAGGAGTCAGCTGTTCCTATTAAGAGTAGCTATGACTGCAAAAGATGAACTCTTCAAGACGTGAAACCTGGAGTTCGTTGGGCAAGAAGGAATGCTGCCTGCATCCACTCAGTGCTCGCTGTGCACAGTGGCATTGTGTTGAGGTTCTCTTATTATTTACTCATTGCTATGATTTCTGTAGGAACATTCAGGGATCACAAGCAGAACAGGAGTTATCTGAATTTAATATGGAATTTTATAACATGGAATAAATAAGTATCTGTCAGTGTGGCTGGAGGCAGTATTAAAGAGTATAGAAACCCTTTTCTGATTATCAAGCCAAAAATACGTAGGGAAAAAATAATAGAAATTATTGTAGAATATTGTGCAGCTTCTGCCACTGGCATAGACAAAATCCATGTTCTAGCAAAATTTTACCTAAGGTAAAGAAGTTTCTGATTGAATATGAAAATATCATAGAATTCAGCCTGTATTAAGGAAGTTATTGTTTTGGTTTCATGCTCTATAGCTCTGTTCATACAAATCTGTACATGCTGCTGGTATGCATGAAGTCTCTTCTCATCTTCTTATTCGCTATGGCTGGTATTGTCAAACAATTCAAATTCACAGAAAAGTCTGGATGATTAATGACAGAATGAAAATGTTGTTTGTGGTTTTTTTTGTTGTTGTTTGTTTGTTTGTTTGTTTTAATTTGGAGCAGAGGATGGAAGCAAATGGAATTTTAGAATAAAATTATCTGTTATTAGCTGGAGGAATGAGCTGCCGGCAACCTCATGAAGGCAAAAGTTTGCATCTGGGGCAAAATAGTCCCTTGCAGCAACACAAGTGGCAGCTGACTGGCTGGAAATAAGCTTTTTAGAAAAAGATTTGGGGAACCATCTGGACCTGCGTGGCTGGCAGGTTGAGAAAAGTGATGCTTCCCATGAATTTAGCACTTGTGAAGCTGCATTTGGAGTATAGCCACTTTCAGACCTCCTCCCCCCCCCCCCGCCCGGTGCAGGAGGGATTTTGACAAACTGCAGGAGGGAGCCACTGAGGTGGTCAGAGGGCTGGAGCACACAACATACAAGCAGAGGCTGGGAGAACTGAATTTCTTCAGGCTGGAGAAAAGGTGCCAAATCGAAGACATTAGTGATGCCTACACGACCTTTTGGGTGGTTGTAGAGAAGGTGGAGCCAGACTTTTCTCTGAGGTGCACAGTGATGGGACAAGCAGCAGACACAAGCTGCAGCTGGAGAAGTTCCACCTGGATTTAACCTCAAATATCTTCATGTTAAGAGTGGTTATGCACTGGGAAAATTTGCCCAAGGAGACTGGGAGCTCAGTCCCATTTAAAACAGCTGCAGGAGGCTCTGAACAGCTTGATCCAGCTCTGAAGAGAGCCCTGCTTCTCTGGCTGATGATGACCTAAATTTGCTCAGAAAGAGAGATGTGGAGCAGGTATGAAAAGACAAGGATATGGTCAGGATATGGAAGTACCAAAAAGCTCTAGTCCTCCTCCCTTTTACATTGATGTCATACCAATTCCCCCCTGACTTTTCCATTCAGACTGCCAGTGCTTGGGGCTCTTTCTGTGTACTCCAGCAGCCTAGCAAAGAGGAGCTCCAGCTGAGAGCATAATGGCATCACATAATTTATTTGTATTTAATTTTCAAATTTCCACAAGTTGTGCTAGGAAACGGGTAAAGTCACTGTACCTTACACAAGCAGTATTTAATCAAATTTAGTAACAAAACATCATAATCAGACAGTAAAATGAAAGGATAAGTAAAACTTACTTCTCACTCTCTCTCACTTCTTGTCTGGTGAGATCATTGATCTTTAGATAAGTTTATGTCAAGATTTTAGCCAGAGATAAATAGTTGATCTCTAGATAAAGCTCTGATAAAAAAAAAAAAAAAAAAAAAAAAAAAAAATCTTAGTTTTCTCTTTCTGGTTGGAGCAGGCCAGAGAAAAAAGCCTACAACATATAGTCCTTAAGCAAGGACTTAAGGAAGCAATGTGGGGAGACACTCCTACCGCACTGTAGGTGGAATGAAAGCCCTTTTTTGGTGTTTACAGCATCAGCAGCTGCAGGCTGATGTATTTGCTTTGCTTTTAAATGGAAGCTGTGGTGTAAAAATAGACTGGTATTTACTGGAAGCTTAAGCCTACTGAAGTTTCACAGATTTAGAAAGTTCACTAATCACTATCAGTTAAAAAGCCTGTCTCATTGTATAAATTAATCAGAATGATGCACTCCACCTCAGGGCCTTCTCAAAGTATTTATTTCAAAAAAGCATTACCAGATTTAGTTGGAGTGATACTTATAGTAACAGTCAAGGCCTTTAAACTGCTACAATTACGACTGGGTTTCTAAATATCTTATAAACTCAGCTAGAGCATGTTACCAGTGTCTTAGCATCTAGTTACTGTAGAACAGGGTCTGAAAGGCAAGAACAGAAGAGCAATACCTAAAACTTACTTTGAATGCCCAGAAAACTTGGAAGCACATGACATTCCCACAAAACTCTTAGATTAAAGACTGTGACCTAGAACAAAAGTATTTGCTCTGCATTGTTGTGAGAGAAAGTAACACAGCATTTACCCAGTACTCCCTTCCTGCAAATGCTTGGATGTAAGGAAGGTCTCCTGGATTGAGTTCCTCTCTAGTGTTCTGCCAAAGGCAAGGCTTCTGTTAAGTTACGTATTATCAGTTTTTCATTTATCACATGCTTAACATTCAGAATGTTTTCAGGAACAGAAGTGACATGCTTTAGTTCTGTACAGGCAGCAGTGGCTTTATACAGAGCTCTTTAGAGGTATGTATAGCTTCCTGTTCAAATGAGAACTCATGACTCTGTTGGTTTTCATCACTTATTATTTCAAAGTCTTCTTAAAAACTGTCAAAAGGAGGTGGTCTCTGTGCTTGTTGTAGTGCATTGTGTTAAAGCGGAGACAGTACACAAAGACTTACAAGCTGATTTAGTGAAAGTCAGAACTGATAGACTTTTCTTGGAGATTTATTTAAAGCAATTCTTTGAGGCTGGATGTTGTGGGATACCAAAGTGAAAATGGCGCTACCTTTTCTTACAGTGCTAAGTGGAGCTGGAGAATTTGAATACTGCCATTTCCGTCATCTTTAACTGCTACAAGTATCCTGACCCCTCTAAAATGGTTCTTTGAGGAAAAATAGAAGTGGTAAAGGCATTCAACAAAGACAATTAAAGGCTGATGAAAGTTTCTGTTAGAAAATATTCTGGACTGTATACATAAAGATAAAAAGTCATTATAAACCATTTAATTTAATCATGGAAAGTGCATTTACCTGATGGGAGTACGTATTAAGACACAAAACCCCCCACCCAAACATTGTTTAACAGTTTTCAATATTATGGCTTGAGCTAAACCTACAAAAAAACAACAACAGACAGAATAAAGATGAGAATACACATAAGAAAGCAACAGCTTTCATAAGTAATGCTGTGGTAGCCAGGGACAGCAGCTTCCGTGAAAACTGCATGAGCTGCAGCACTTAGAGAGACAGGTAGTTAAAATAGTTTTGCAAATTTTCATGAATCATTTATCTGTATAGTTTTCTTTCCATCATAATAAGGAAGGAAATCTAAAGATGTTTTTCACAACTCTTTTCCCAAAAAGAGTGCATTCACGTAAGTACAGTTTTCCAGTATTCATTTACAGACAGATAAAACCAGATTTATTATCCCACATGGCAAAATTACATTGCTCAAAATGTACTAAAATAATGGTGATAATGAACAAAAATCTTGTGGATTAAAACATTTTGTTTATGACAATAGCTGATATTATAGGAAGCTGCCAACTTACATGACTGTTTCAAGACAAGATGGGATCAGATCAAAGCGTGTGTGCGAAAGAGAGAGAGAGAGAGAAAGAGAAGGAAAGAGAGGAAAAACAAGATCCTCTACTTCTTTTGGGCAATTAAAGGCTAGACTGTGCAGGGTAGTTTACAATAAAATGGATCTATTATCTCTCTTCACAGTAGGAAGGCAGGAATGGAGCGTGGCCCAGGCCACTTATCAATGCACCTGCTGCTGGGCTTATCTGATAAAAGAAGAACAGTCACTGAAAGACTGAAACAGATTATTTATTCCCTTTCTCCCTGCATCGGGCCAGGGCCCTAGTATAGGGTGTTTGGTAGACACATGACCTGAAGATGTAGCACTGAGCAATGGGACAATGTGAATGCGTCTGGATTCTGGAGGCCACCTAATGGGGTCACAGGGATAGGTGAGGGTACAGATCTTTACCTAGAATATGCATTAAGTGATGCTCTTTGGATTTGCTGGTATGTTTGGTGTAAGTAACATTTGTTTTAGAAGAAGGAAATACAGGACAAGACTTGTTCAAGTAATGTTTTAGGGAAGCAGTGTTTGCTTTAGCGTATCATCCATTTTTCCTCTCAAAGATATGTTCCACCTGCCCTCAGAAATACAATCCAGTTATCTTATGCTCCTAATCATTATTTAATATACAGCATATTATTTTAACACATACCATTACACCTTCATTTTTTGAAATCAATGTATAAGTCACTACTTAATACAATTCAAACAACTATGTCTTGAACTTCTGCCTTCACAGAATCAATATTTAGCAAGATTCCTGTAATCTATACAGTCTATTTACATAAGAAAATGTTATTTTCACTGCTCTGTTTGAGGTAGGAATAGACATAATAAGTTATCCAACCCTAAAAAAATTGGGGGATTGATCTGGGAATAACAGGCCACTGCCTTATTCACAAGCCCTGAAGCAAGCTCTCACACAGTCTCAGCCAAGTCTCCTTGCTACTCAGTTACGTGTATAATATGAATGAAATCCATGATAATTTGTTCTACTTTATCGTGGTATCTTTTTATAGGTTGCATTTACAATAGAAAAAAAAAGTATCAGTAGTTTATTGTAACTTAAGCTTTACAAATACATTATAGCACATGTAAGCACAGATTACAAAAATTTAAGACTGTGAAAGCTTAGAGCAATTTACGGAGAGAGTAGAAATTATGAAGAAAGTAGAAGCAGTAGTCAATCACTGGCATTTCTCCTCCATCTTCATAATCACCTGTGAAAAACTTGGAAACTGCCCAGGTGCACTTTCACCTAATGTACAAAGCAACTCATAATACCTGAAAGTATCTTCTTGATCTGTTCACTGCTGGATGTGGAGTAAGACCATCCACCTGTTTCTGAAGCTGATAAAATTCTTGTGACAGATTAGAAAAAGTGAACGAAATTTTTGTTAGCATTGCGACTCGACCTTCAATTACAGCGTTTCTGGCTGCAGTTTCCAATAGGTGTGCTAGGCAATTCTCATTTTCCATTAACTCGTAGACAGAGTGATGTGTGTGAAAGTTAACGTTATTGATACCGCAAGCAAATGATGGCACACTGTTGAAGTACAGACCACTTGATTTTAGTGCAGATTTTCCTTTTTTTCCCCTCAGATATTCCTAATGCAGCTTAATTGCTGCCTTGAAAATCACCAAGTAGCCAATGGATTATATTCCTTTCAACTTCAAAATAACAGCTGTTTGAAACATCTTGGCATTTCTATGCTTTGCAGCAACAATGGTCACAGGGGAAAAATGTCTCTTTCAACCAAGTCTTTAACTGTTGTCTAATGTGAAATAGGAGCTGTATGTCCTGGAAAGATAAAATTGTTGGTGAATTTGGGAACACAAGGTCATATAACTTGCTGGAATAGTTGAAGGATTACCATAATATTGTGGCAATTGTACAGTTGTTTCTGCAGCTGCCACAAAAACACACAAGAAATGAGAAAGTTTCAAGAATTTTGCTCATGGAAGCTATGATATTTTATTTTAAAATAGAAATACTTTATTAACTCTTCCATTTCCATCCTGGCTTACGTCAGACAATTTCCTCTGAGTAACAGAAAATACTGTTCTCTGTAAATACACTTAGCAATGCGCGTAGCAAACTTACCTATCCATTAACAAACATCAACTTTTCTTACTTGCAGCAGTATCTCCTCACTTGCGTTACAAGGGCACAAAGTCTTTTGTGGTAATTGTATCTTTAGCAAGGAAAGTATCAGACATGAAGCACAAAGTAGGAACATTTCATCATCTCTTTATGTGCTTTGTAATTAGTTTTTCTAAAGATGAGGGATGGGATCTATTTGATCAAATACTCATTTCTGATACCTGAGCTGATTGTCTAGATTTTCTTTAGTCTTCATTTTTCCTTCTGGAGAAATGCTCTGTTGCATAATTTCTATCATCCTCATGTAGTTGCCTGCAGTCTTGCAAATGGTTTTAGAGGGATTGGGGATCATTGTTTCAAATAGACACACCCTTAGTTTCTTACGGCTGGAATCTTCCTGTGAATTCAGGATTAAAAACATTTACAGTACTTAGTGTTGTTTTACAAAGGTTTGATTAGTTTGATTCAATCTCTCCTTTATTTGTGTGATGAATAAAGAAAATCTGACATGCTACCTAAAGGCATGGGTGGTCATGCTGAGACAAATTAAATGAAGTGGTCTGTTAAACTAGGTAAGATATGTTTGAAAAGATTCATGCTAGGTATAACCCTACGAGTGCTTGATACTGAGGGATGTGCCTGTTATCATGTCTATAACCCTCTGACTTTGTTAACCCTGCCTCACTGTCAGTGTAAAGTTACTGAGTATAAATTTAAAAAGAAAAAGGTTGGGTTTTTTTTTTTTGCCTGCGCTCTGGTTTCAGGAGCTGGGGTGTGTGTTTTGTCATATTATCAACTTTCCTTTGGCAGTCATAAGAGACGGAAATCGTTCTAAATTTCTGAATTCTGAAAGCTGGGGTTCCCATGTGTCCAGAGAATGACACAAGAAAACACTAGGTCTTATTAGATTTATGATAGGCACCACCGGTACCTAGCTGTTAAGTATCCGTGTGCGTAGTAAGGGTCTGTACAATTGAGTATTTGGTTGGAGTGCGGCTGTGTTGGGTTGGAAACCTTCTCCTTCCCAAGAGCTGTACCAGGTGTAGACCATGTGATGGCAGCATTGTATCAACCTAGAAGAGCAGGGCTGCGCTCAAAGGGGTTGTGACTCTGAGAAGGGAATTCTCTCCATTTTTCTTAAAATAAAAAAAAAAACAACAAAACAAAAAACAACAGTCAAGAATGAGCTCCTACAATCTGGAAACACAGTACAAACAGATTTAACACTGAATTGGTCTATCCAATGGAAAATAATACAAAGAAATGAAAATATTTGACATACCATGAATACAATGTGCACTTACTACTGAGACAAAGTTGATCTTTTAATTTCAGGGAAAATATTTTCCCTAGTGATTGTAGTAATAAAGTGTATGTGGTATATGTGAATTACAAGCTCAGAATATCACTGCTAAAGCATGTCTTTCGCTAGCAGGCATTTATTAAGTTACAGGTAGTTTTTTTTCGCTGTTGAAATAACCAGTAATTAATCACTATTTGAATAGACTTTCAAGTGGAAGCATCTGAAATCTCTAAGGGCTTCAGCTTTTCTGACATCTCCAAGGTGTTTTAAGGAGCAGACAGTACTGTTAACCTTTGGCACCTGGTAGCGTGGCAAGCAATAGTTTCTTAAAAAATTCAAGCTTCAATGCTGTTTTCTTGTAAGTAGTGAAATAATAGAGAATATTCTATTGAATACTTCCAGTTTATGTGCTTACACTATGCTTAAAATTAATAAGCTGGTAAATGATGTAAAAATTCCTCTCTCTCTCAAACTGGATTATCTCTCAGTTCTCTGAAGAGAGCGTGAAAGTTACCCGATCAGCCCAGCAATGCTTATGCCCACACTGCCTTCCTTTGGACAGAGGGCAGTGCAAAATCAGCCCTGAGCTTGCTAGAGGAAAAGGAAGGATTGAAACAATGAATTTGTCCCGCTCTGCCTCTGCTTTAGCAAAATGCACATGCGTAACACCCTTCCTGCTTGGTGACTGGGAGTCTGGGGCTGAGAACTCGCGGTGGTGAGCAAGAGGAGGATTACTTGGTATCAGCTCCGCAGTACATGCTCTCGCTTGCTTATGGTCTTAAATGCATGGAAAATCTTGTAGGGCTGCACTGAGCAGGGCTTTACAGGGAATCATCTCAAATTATAGAGATCGTAAAGTGAACTCTCTGTGTATTTGCAATTATTCTGTGGAAGTATATGCAAATTAAAATCTACTGGAATTACAGAGGAATACACTTTCTGTGAACTTGTATGGAATTTGTCTGGGAAGGAGCAAGAAGCACACCCTACTGTCCTTGCATTGCAAGCGTTTCTTTGTTTTTCAGATTAAAGTAAATTTTGGTTTGGAGATCCATGTAGGGGAATATCAAGTTTACTGTCAAGTGTTTTTATATTCTGGGAAGCTCTTACGTAGTTGTTTTACATATAAAAAATAACTTTTTTTCAGTAAGGGTCAAAGAAAACATGTTATTCGTCTATAGTTTTTGAAAGTTTTCCTTGAAACCAGTAGGTCATACTGCATTTAAGCGTTTCTCGTCAATGCCATAAACCAAGTGTTAACCTTAACAGCCCTGCCAAATTAGTAGTAAGTTTTTACCTGAACAATGTGGTGGCACTAAAGTACTTGTATGGGATTAGAAAGTATTATTCCACACACCAATGAATTGTATTCTGTCCCATTGCACTCTATGTTGTATTTTATCAAGAGGAAAAGAGTAAGTCAAGACAGGAGACAATAATACTGTAGCATTTGATTCTTGAGTTATATCAACTTACGCCTCTCTGGTATAAGTCCTCCGCTGGAGTGTAAATTGGCTGGACATTCCTTCCCAAGGATCCCGTCACAGAATTGCTTTTCATTTTCAAATGGTCAGTCTGAGCTGAAGAATGTTGATAAATAAATAAGTACCAGATTCATGGATAAGCAGTGACTGTAGGACAGGGGGTAGAGACTCAGGTTTTTAACAAGGTAAAAGAGAGATTACTTTTTAGATTTCTGTTTTGGACTAATCCTATGAGATGTCCAGTAAATATGCATTTAAAAATCATTCTAGTCCTAAATGAGTTGCTAGTTTCATTCGTATTCCTCATGCTAAAGAGATGGGAAATTAGATTATTGGCTAAAACATGGCAATGAGAGTAAGAAGAGCCAGAGTTTAAATTTGCTATGACTGTGTCTAGATTGGAACAAGCTCACTGTATGTAAGCTTTTTTAGTGTTTACCCACAGGGGTGAAGATTAATTAGTAATATTTGAAATGCTTTGAAAAACCTCCTTGCCATATGAAAAAAATCCGTAGGAGATTCATATTGTGGGTAAGAACAATATTCCTTGAACTGTCATTGATAATTATCTGAAAAGGATGCTCAGAATACTTTACTCTGTAGAAATTGTCATTCAGTGTGCTCTGGTGTCTGAATCTCCCTGTACTCTTACAATACAGTTTCTGAGACTTCAGTTTTAAATCAAGCTAGAGGTTGGCACATTGTGGTTTCTTTTATAATTTTTAACATTTCCAGAATTTATGTAATGTAAATTAAAAAAATATCCAGAATTTGCTCTGGATTTGCGTTTTGGGTTTTTTAGGCTGCTCTAATCTTCCATCTGCAATGGTTTAAGTGTGTGTTGTTATGAACATGGTGCATGTTAAGTAGCTTTTGATATCACTGTCTCATATCTGCCTTCCAAAATCTGATTTAAGATGGCATGAAGAGCCACAAAGGTACTGGAGTCAGCTACAGACACAACTAATACGAATGGTTCACTAAAAAACATACTAAAATTGAAACACCAGTTCAAATATGGGCTCTGCCAGAAGTTTTCTTATTCAAAGCCTGTGCATTCACCTGGTTTTCATCACCATAGTGTAATGTCCTTTGCCTTGGTCTCGCTATTCATGCTGCAAAAAATTTGTTGCTGTTCTTCCATGTGCTACAGCAATGACTATCACTCTTAGAAATACCAGGTATTGACTGAGATGGATTGGGGGTGAGAAGGGAGAGAACTCAGACTCAGACTACACAAACTGTATTTTGTCTGACTAGAGGTTATTTTTACCTTTTTTCACACAATTGTAATTTTCCTTCCTCTAAACAACACTTGTATTGTCCTGGGTGAAAATGGCAAGATGTAACCTGCTTATTGCTGTCAGCTCAGAAATTGCTTTTTATTATGGGACAGTAACATTTTTTTTTAAACCCAGTGTATTGGTGGATATCAGAAAAGGAGCAAGGCTGGCCAGCAACTTTCATATCTCTGTCTAATTATGTATGTTGTTTCTACCCTTAAATACTTATGTCTATCCTGGCTGACAGTAGGTTTTAGAACATGCTTCTAATATGGTTGGTCACTGCCAAACCAGAAAACATGATTCTTTCTTTTCCTGCTTTTTTCCACTGTAACATAAGGTAATTGAAATCAAAATCCCATGTCCCTCATTTTCCAAAAGAAAACCACACTGAAATATTTCACTTTTTGTGTTGTTGACATGTTCTGACTGTGTCGAGTCACTGCAGCAAACTGTGAATGATGATGTGTGAAATGAAAAGTCCCTGCCCAGTGCACAGCAAGAATAGCACTATGAAATCCTTGCCCCACTGCGCTATTTGATATGCGCTTTTGTCTACATTATATTATATCCAGATATGCAAGACTACCTTTTTAAACATTCTCTCAGATTTTTACCTACATGCCAGGGTTTTACTTGCTTAGCAGGTTTATGCAAATTCTTCATCCAAAACATTGCTTTGAAAAAACTTTCCACACATGTTCACTTTAGGTAAATTAAAAAAAAAAAAAAGAGAAGACCTCAAACATCATCACCCCACCCCCCCAAAGAGCCCCCTCCTAACAATTTGCCACCCCTGACTTAAAAGTGAATCAATTTCCCATTTACGTTTGCTCACTTTCTTTTCAGCTGCCAATTAATTACTGAATCTTTAAAGGATATCCTTAAAACAACAGTAGAATACTTCACATTATCTGGTAATAATTTTATTTAATTTAGACTAGATCTTAATCAAATTACTTTAAAGTATTTGGAAAATGCAGGTTTTAGGTTTTTTTATTCCCTAAGACATCGTCAACAAAATTTTGTGTTTTAAAATAAAAGTTATATTATCTGAAATTGGTGTATAGTTATGAAAAAAGGATAAGCCTAAAACCTCAAACTGCTGTAATAAAATATGCAGATGAGCCAATGGTTCTTCACTACCTGCTGCAAATTTTACTAAAGTAAAATTCTTTGTTCATGTACTCCTCTTAAATCTGTTATCCGTAACTGACTACCTCCTTGAAAATTGCTGATCTTTCACTCTCTTGCTTTCACTTCTTGCAGGCTACAACTCAGCACTTTTGAAAATAAAGTGAAAAGAAATAACAGAGCCGCCTAAACAAGGTGAGTTACCAACTATGGTAATCCAAATTTTCCAAATATCTTGGTCAAATATTGCAAATTAGCATACAGCCTGCCTTCATGGCCAGGATGAAATTCCACAGGCTTTACATGGTCATCGTTTTCTGTTATGATGTCATTTGTCTTGGACCAGCTACTTTGGCTGCACAAAATTTTAGTTTAGTTCTTTCCTGTTTTACAAGAGCAGTTCCTCTTCCTCCCAGGAGGGCTGAGCAGTGAGACAGGGCAGGATCTGAAGGGAGAAATCTCAGACAATTACCCTAATCCTCGAACTAAATGCTGACGTTGTTATGGGGGGATGTGAATCTTTCATGTAGGACTGCAGGATTAATAAGGAGAAATTCAAAATTACAGGTGTCCAGTAGGAGTCTCTTAACTCCTGCTAGCTTTTCTTTTTGGAAGTCTGCAAAACTCTTCTGCTTCTTTCCAATTTTTTACTCGGCATGATCTCTCACTTGATCTGTTGTCTGAGCTACCTGAAACAGGTGGGAAGAGTAAGTCTTGATACGGTTTTCTACTGCTAGCAATATAGGAATAATCTGCTTCTCTGAGTTTTCTGTAAGAAAAAGCAAACAACTATTTCCAATGCTGAATACCTGAATGCCAGTGACTATTGTTATACTCAGTGCTCTTAATCTGTCACTCCAGCATTGCATGTTGTAAGAAAGCATTGAATATTTTCACACAACTAGGTTAAATCCAGGTAACTGTGAGCTTTAATATCATTGCTCTTAAAAGAATTTGTAATTTGTTCTACTTGTGATTTCATGAGACTTTTAAAATGAACGTTGTTATCTGTTTTGAACCCTAATCCCTCCATAGATACTTTTGTTCTAGGTGATTCCTTATTGAAACCATAGCGTACTGAAAATAATTAAGTAAATAACATTTATAAATTGAGGATAGCCCAAAGGAACCCACTGCATGCCATGGGGAAGATAGATGTCTAGAGGCTTCTGACATGAAAAAGCTGATAGAATGTTTTTTTCTTTTTTTCCCAAAGTTAGATATATTGACTCTTATGTATTCATTGCATTTTGATTAGCAATTTGTTCATTACTGTTGCTTTTAAATCTCTTTTGTGTGAAAATGAGAAAGCACAGTATCACTAATGGTCATCTTTCACCATTGTACACACGAAAGTGGTATTTCCGAAGTTTTCACAAAACATTAAAAACACACAATTACTGTAATCTTGTACAGGCAAATAGAAGGAATTAAAAACATTGATTATGCAAATTAAAAATCATAGTAATTTCTACTTAGTATTTCCATCTCAGAATTATAAATCCCAGTGTGTTCCAAACTTAGGTACTTTTATTAACTTCTCATGATAAATTTTAAATTATTCTGAATTGAAAAATTAATTGTAATTGAATAATTTTTTGAACAGTGTGCAGTGGGATTGTTGAATTCTAATCAATACTAAGAAGGCTTTCCATCAGGTTCCCTAGAGTACCTGTAGTATAACTAATAAAATTAAATATTGATGTCAAATGTCTTTTACGACGTGCATGGGATTTCACTCTTCAACAGCATTTTCTTTGGAAGAATGAATCTGTGATGGTTCCTTGCTAAATACAGGCATGTAGACTTCAAGACACAGGGAAATCTGAGATTCTGCTCCCTTATATCCATATAGTGTTAGTTCCAGAGAAGGGAGCTATCTTACTGTCTTCAATGCTCAGTTTATCTAAAGAGCATGATGAGATGGTAGAAAGCTCTGAATATGTGTTTAATTCAGTGCTTGTTTAGCACTCTGTAAACTTTTGCAGAATTAGGATTTGCTTGCTCTTTTACTTCACCATTCAAAACTTGCATTATTTTCACTGTAAATTCTAGACTGTCGGTCAGATTGTTGCATGCCTTAAGATCTGCCCCATTGCAGCAGGTATTGGGAGTCATGTGGATATGTACAATAGTGTAGTAGGTTTTTTTCTCTATTTTCTTGCTTAAACCTCCTTCTGACAGATGATAGCCCTGTCCCTAGTGTGCATCCAGTAAGAAGGACACAATAGATAACTATCACCAAAAGCTGACGCTGTGAGTTGATTAATCAAAAATACATTGATTTATAGTTTTTATGACTCTTTGGAAATTCACTAAAAGCATTGTATGATCCCTTGTATAACTGATTTATGAAGTCTTTCATTCAATATGATGTATTAGGTACATGCTATTGATAGTTCCTAGCATAAAGCACTGCATACCTGTGCTTTCATTCAATATAACAAACTACATATCCACTAAGTGCAAAAAGGGGTGGAGAAGCCAGAAACTCATCTAT
Organism: Platalea leucorodia; assembly: GCF_965183815.1. NCBI lineage: Eukaryota > Metazoa > Chordata > Aves > Pelecaniformes > Threskiornithidae > Platalea > Platalea leucorodia. The sequence goes on from NC_138823.1 coordinate 102,695,325, forward strand.
ATAGAGAGTAAAGGGTAGTAAATATTTATATTTCAATGTTTTTACTTAAAATGTTTATTTTTAAAGTCAGCGAGATAAGACACGTCAAGTATCATGGGCTCATACAGATAATGCATTTAATGAATATAATTATCAAGGTTGTTGCTGTATTGTTTGTTTATCTTAGTGCAGAAAACAATATTTTAGCACAAATATTTAGTGGAATACTACTAAATTCTCCAACCACCTGGAAAATATTTATAAAACCTTTATCACATTAACTGTGCCTTAAAATACTGTTCATCTGCATCTTAGCTGTGGACTGAACATGTCCAGGGCAATGGTTTAGTATTCTCAAAGCTCACTATCAGGTTCTTCTTTCACCCATCCACTTTTTCAAAAATTAATTAAATCCTCAGCTGTTACTATAAAAGAAAGAGCACATGCCTTTTTTTCTGCAGCTTAATGATAAAGTGGTAATCTAGCATTAATTATAAGCCATATAGCAAATTATGAAAAATAGCAATGCCCTGAAGTCTTTATCAAAGCATAATACAACATCTCACAAAGGAATAATATATTATTCTATTTCATCTGGCAGACCCCCACCCTCATCTCACACATGTTGCAACCTCTGCATTGTGGATCCTCTGTCCTACTTCCTCTTCAATTTTTTTCCCCAGTAGCCCTTTTTAAATTTCTGACTATTCAGTCTTTTAGAACTATAAAAAAATACTATCTGGTGGCTCAGTTTGGAGCTTACATCTACTTTCATAGCAGTGAACAAGGTAACTTCCCTTTCTTAGTGCCATCTTTTCTCAAGAATGCATTTCGGTTACCTACACAGCTAACTCTCATACACTAAAAACAAAATAAAAACAACATATTAAAACAGGCCACTGACGTCTGCTGATTCTAAACAATTTTTCTCATTTTGCATTTTTTAATTATCATTTATTTTCAATTTGTACTAATTTAAAACCTTGTCCCTCTTTGTGGCAGATTGACATTTGGTTTTAATGATTGTCTTGCTGTGATCAGTGCTGACCAGATTTTCCTTTCAGAAATTTGTGCCTTGTTGGTGCTTTTTGATTTGCCCTGTGCTTAGACTAAAAAAAGAAAATTCGACTGAAAGAATCAGACTAAAATTATTCCATACTTTTTGAAGTTGAATTTCCTGTTTCTTGGAAGTTACTCATTTGCTGGCAAAGCACAATTGTGCTAAAGAGCCAGGAACAACTTCATTGAACCATCAGGTTGTTTGGAAGTCTTTAGACTTTAGTCTTTATTGGCAAAATCAAATTTGGAGAAATGAAAAACATTGCTTTTTAAAAAGATCTGAGTATTTCAGGAAAAAATATTCTGATTGCTGGGAAAGCTAGACTGTATCTCTTCTCTTGCTGATGTATTTCTTACTGATATGAACAGCAGATGGACTCCAGTGGAGGCAGTCTTGCTGAAAAGGGTTGGGTAAGTACCATGGCATCATTCAATTACATTTTTACAACTGTCTTACATGGACGGCCAAGAGCAGTATCTGTCTCATTGTTGCTGTAACTGAAAAACTCATTGGGATCTTGAAGCATTTTTTGCAGGGAAGAGAATGACAAATCCAGAAAAATGCAGTTGTGTGGGAGAGAACATAATATAAACTATGTCCTTTTATTCTATTTTCCCTCCCTTAAGAAAGATGAATGAGAATCAAATTACCCAAATATTATTTTCATGCTTTTGGTGAAAAAGCATTTTAGAGTTGGGGTAGTCAGAAAACCCAACATTGTTTCCTGACTTCTGTGTCATATATCCCCATTTCTGTTCTGGAGTTCACTGCTGAGATTTGGAATGAAAATGAAACTCTTTATTAAAAAAAAAAAGTTCATTTTGTAGGAGTATCTTTAGCTACAGAGAAATATATTAATATATCTATGATTTTTTTTTTTCCAGTCTGGAAGTTTGCTCAAAATTTTATCTCTTTATCAGTGTGACTGTGTATGAAAAATAGTCCTTTTGTTATATGTTAGATTCCATAATTCTCTGTGGTAGTGTTATCACAGACAACTTAGGCTGGGTAGACATTTTTCAAAAAAAATCTCCACACTCTGTTATGGAAAACTGAGACTTCAGTAGGTGAAAATGTACTGCAATAATAGTATATAAAAAGATCCATATAATTGAAAACTGTTTAGGCTATAATAATATTAAAATGTTGATAATATTTTAGTAATATGAAAAAAAATTCTGCAATTAAAAAATTTTAAAGTTTATAGTTAGACATCTTTTCCATATTCCTATGTGCGACACCTTCTTCTGCCCTAAAATGTACTATTTTTTAATACGAAGACCAACACACGATCGCTGCTGTTTCTAAAGAGATACATTCTGCAAAACCAGTTTAACTGTGCAAGTTCATGAGAGTGCTGAACTTCATGAATTTTACCATGTCTTCTGAGGTCAGTGTAACATCGTTTTTGATTCTGGTTCCAAAAGTCACAAACTTCCATTTATTCACAAAAGCTGCCACCTCCAGGCTGCTGTCTGATGAGATGGCCACCATCCCCTGCCAGCTTTGCACCTGGAAATAAGCTACCTCTTGAAAAGATAGCAGTGCCTTGCATTATTTTCAGCCACCTCATCCAGGACACGCTGAATGAACTGGAGGGAAACAAGTCTTAAAAAGTCAAATAGAAAGCAGGAGACAGCATGGAAAGCAAGGCAGAATGGAGGAATCAGCAGATTGTGACAAGTTTTGGAGGAAGCATTTGTGATGTGCATGGAGACATAAAAAGCAGAAGAAAGCTAAAGCAGTGAAGGGAGAGAGAGCTGGAAAAGGATCTGAAGAGACAGGAGAGATCAAGGTTTTGTAGAAAGATACTAGAAGTGCAAATAAGCATATTGGGGAGAGTAAATATGTGGTATATAAGATGAGAGATTTGCTGGGGTAAGCAGCCAGAGGACAGGATGAGGAGGAGCTAAAGGTAACTGAGGAGACTGAAAAGAAATGGGATGATGTTGAAGGAAAATGTGCCAGTAGGTAGTTACTAGTCACATACAGTACACATATTTTTTATTATCATATCACTCTGCATTACTCTCTTTATTTGGTGAAAGGGAGGGGAAATGTGTAGCAGGAAAGGTGGGAGGCAGGATTACAACTAGAGACTGTGAAGGAACTGGAGAAGAAGAGGGAAAACATCAAAAAATAGAAACTGAGGGGAAGGTGATGGGGTGAGGAGAATGAGGACGAAGGACAGAATGCAAGGACTGAGAGAGAGAGGAGGGGAAGGGGGTAACTTTTAGGAGCAGCGACGTCCACTTTATGCATACAAATATCAGCTTTAATTATCATCCTGAAATGCAGGTGCATAGTTTGCAGGTCAAACATTGCATATTATAGTTAAAGTATATGTTGATTGTAAGAATTTAAAAGTTTTTAAAGGAAATCTCATTATTAGCTGTGAACCATGATTTTTTTTCTTTTAATGCTTGGCATTAAATTCCATAGTGGAAAGTTTAATTTCACAGGGTCAGAGTAAGACAGAAAACTAGACAGAGAAACAGTACGTAACGGTAGTTCACAAGAATGGAGTCGTGAATAAGTGTAAAAATAATGTGGTTACTTTAAGATCAGGGTAAAGGTTTTGGTAATTTAATTTCTGTTATCATCGCATGAAGAGGAAATGAATTTTTCCCTCCTATTTTAGATTTGTAAGTGGCAATGTTTTAAAAATCTGTGCTGTGCTCTGAAAATCTGCTCTTCCAAGAGCCAGATACCAGCCAAGCCAGAGCTGCTGGCTTGTATGTACAGATCCTTGCCTTGCATACACTGAGATGAAGCTATATGAATTACAGAGCACTGCAAAGTAGTAAAATATCCCTGCTCTGCAGGTCTAGGGTTGGGCGGGGGGGGGGAGATGATTGTGTTGCGTGTATAGTTTGCCCTACATACAAGCTGCTGCCTGGAAAGCTAACAGCTCGTACAGAGTGTTTGTTTTTCCTTCACAGCTAGCAGTTGCCTTTGTTCAAATAAGCCCAGAAATGCTCGTAATAAGGCACAAATACCCTCCAAGAACGTACTGAAGGATACTCAGTAAATCTCTCAGTCAAGCCTCAACAACAACAGCCACAAAAGGTTCTAGCAGATTTCTCTTAAACAGGAAGAAAGATAAGTTTTGATACAGCGCTTGCTTTCTTAAAAATTCTGAGTGAATAAAGTAGTCATGAAAGAAAGTTCCCGGTTATGGATTACCTATAAAAAGAATAAAAGAGATGAACATTGAAGGTTTTTCACGGCTGTAAACAAATAATTTGTGAGCACACTGTGCTCAGACCACAAATAGAAGCAGGAATTAGAAGTGCCCCTAGCTGACCAGCATATACATATATCATTGGTCTGGTGTAATGAAGATTACCTGATAAAGATCACAATATGACAGTTTTCCTTTTGCATTGGCTGCTGAACAGCCAGAAACTGTTTTCTGCGGCCAGCCAACTATTGATCCAACTCCCTCCTGTCAGTGATGCAGTTAATGGGAATTCCACAGGCAAATAAAAGCTACATTTTGTCTTCATTTTCATCTGAAATATGAGCTGGTCCTTTGTACTCTAGACAGTCATTTATTACTCATTTTCCTTTATTGATGTTTATGAGCTGAAGCATAAAATGATTCTCAAATGTAGTTTAATTGAGGCAGCAGTTGACACTGTGACCATGATTACTGCTGCACCATCAGCTGCATTAAATCCATGAATCAAGGTTTGCTTTTCATTGGTCTTTGAGGCAGCATACGGTAGAAAGTATCCTTAAAATGCAGCTGTGCTGTAGCTGGAGAAATATGTCGATTTGTCTTCATAGGGACTGAGGGGGAAAAAAGTGCCCAAAGTCCTTAGCAAACAGCAACAGAGCAGTAAAGTGTTTCTTATTACTTTACATTCAAAGGCTCCTACCTGCCCCCCCCCCCGCCCCCCAGTCTTAAAAGTTATTTGTAAAATAGTCTTTCTTATATGCTTTTTAATATTTTTCTCACTGAATTATGAGCAACAAAATGAATAGAAGGAAGAGCTGCCATACACAGCAAGAGGGGAAGCCAAGGCACTCAATTCATTTGTAAAATGGTAAGGACAATCAATACTGTGGGGAAGTATTTTTTATATGCAGTTATTAACTCATAAGCTACAGTATATCTCATCTCATTTCAACAACAGCTGAGGTCTCCATTTCCCCCTGGAGACCCCTGCAGGTCCCATTATGAGAATCATAAATAATATGTGCTAATGAGATATGAATTGATTATGTTGGAAAAGCTGACATTTTCATCCATCATTCTAAATGATGTTTAACAATGGATTACCAGCCAGTAATTCCTCTGATATGAGATTAAATAAAATAGCAGGCTGTTTCAGCAGGCTAGCTCAAGGAGATGGCAATAAATCTGCTCAATTACTGTATTACCAATCCGTTTTTCACTGCTAAGGATATTATTATTTCATTTAGACTTGTTCATGCATCATAGATTATTTTATTTCAGTCAGTCAATGGGAGAAACTGCAGTATTTTATTCACTGAGCTGCAAAGAACTGGGCTTTGATAGAGTACAGTATGCGCAGCTGACTAGGCCTCAAGCGGATAGAAGAAATGCTACAGAGCTCCTATCAGATCAAAAATACATTGTGAAATCCACATTTCAGAAACTAGCATTTTGTTTTCAACCTAATTTACTTTACTTATCTGAAAAGTCTCAACTGAAGGATACTGCCTAAAAAGCTGATCAATTGAAACAGAATTATTGGATCCTCTAAGATGATTTGTACTTCACCTCGGTCCTGTAGTATATTGAGAATTAGATCATTCAGACTATCCTTTGGCCTGGCAAATTAGATGATTGCAAATAACTGTAATACAAATGGTCCCCTTCTTTTCCCTGCCTCATGCTCAGGAGGGAAGGGGAAAAAAAGAAATAAAAACATGAAAAGTTTATTAACAAAAGCCTATCACAGAGAGTTATTTTCTTTTCCAGCCTGATCTCATAGTCTTGACAAACTCCTCATCCTTGCAAGAATATTTAATACTTTGCACTTCATTCAACACTCATGTTCTCCCCAGAATGTTTAGTAACTACAGCTTATACTGAATTATGGAGCATGTCTAGTGCCCAACTAAGCCACCTAGGTCTGGGGGATCTTTTAGAGACGGATGAGTTTTACCCATCTCTCCCAGTTTGCAAATCAGTACAGCAAGTGGTTTGTGGCCAATGCATCACTCATATGGCATAAATGACCCCTGTTACTTTACCAGTGTTACCTACCTCACCGTAAGAGAAGAAGAAAAGATGAGCATGTTTTCTCCACTCTCTAAACACCAGGAAGGCCACAGACTTGCAATGGCAAGTAGTAATCCATTCCTTGCAGAGAGGAATCTATCCCAAACCTGCTTCTCAGGTTGCCCTCCACAGACCTGACCCCTTTCCTCTGCTGATGGGCATCCCTCAAAGAAAATTACCAATAGGGTAGGATTTTCCTCAAAAGCAGGAGCACAAGATCACTTATACTGTAATTGTGGAAACTCTGTACTGAAGTGCAGTGGTGAGATGGAAGAGGAGAAATGCATGAAACAGAGTTCATTTCTTTTCTAATTTTATCGCTCAGGGGTCAGCTGAGAAGTGAAAACTGCTGAGATGCAGTAGAAAATATGCTCCAGTAATAAGTTTCTTTCCTGACTTCTTGTTTCTCAGCCCAGCAGAAAAACTTACCTGATAGACATGTTGCAGAATAGTGTACCCTTGGAAGCATAACCCTACGACGTATACACGCAGTGCTGGACTCTAACTCATCACTAAGGAAGGCGATATGGGAGTCAGTGTGGATAGGTCTTTGAAAAAGTGGTTCGATTCTCATCATCAGTCAAAAAGGCAAAGAGAACTGTAGGAAATTTTTGGGAAAGGAGTGGAGCTAAAGCAGAAATGTCACTATGTCGCTGTGTTGACTAACACTGCCTATTCAAAATGGGTGTAGTAGAATTAGAGAACAGACCTGGAAGGATGACAGGGATGATAAAATATATGGAAAGACTTGTGTGCAAAGAGTACTAAATAGAATAAGACTCTTCAGTTTGGAAAAGACTTGTTAGGAGAAGGAAGATATTAAAGATCTAGAATAGGGGAGGGTTTTTTTAGTATTTATCAAAAAATAGGTGGTTCAAAGAAATGATCAAGCAGATGATTTTCAAAGAACCAAAACATTTCAAAAAAACCCCAAAACTAGAATGCAGCATTCATTCATTATGTTCTGGAGATCAAAATGTCACTGAGATTAAACCATTCAATGAATAATATGTCTATCATGTCTTAAATAAAAAACAATCCATGTAAAATACAGCTATTTCTGTAACAGAATAATACTTGAATCTTTGAACATAATAGCCTAGTTTTCTCATAAGGATCATATTAATGAAATAACATCTGTAGCATGTGCATGAGTTTTGTTTTAAAATACTAACACACTAGATAATAAGGTTGTTTTATCATCAGGTTTCCTTGCTGATATCTGCCTGTGTTTTCCCACAAAATTAATCACAGGAGATTAATGACTGGCAATACTATATATAACAGAAAATGATTTAGGTATAATATTTACCAACGCAATGATAACATCCATTATGTTAAGTGTAAAGTGTATAACCAGTGGGCGGTACAGTATATGAAAGCATATCTAAGTTAGGCAATTGAGTGGTAAAAACAACATGCCTCAAATTCAGTTAGAAAAAGAGCTATTTGCCAAAGCAAGTTTTGTCTATATTTGCTGTTCATTTCGCTTTTCTGAAGTCAAGGAAATTGCATATATAATAACAAACTGTTAGTTTGCTTATTAAAATACCAGTACATTACTCAGTAATATCAGTAGTCAAAAGTATTGAAATGCCATTTTTCATGTGTAGACATATCCTATTTCTTCTAAAAGTGTTAATAGATGTCATGAAACTGTTTAAAAATACAAGCTTAATTATAGATCAGGGTATTAACTAGTCTCGCTAAACTTCTGGTAGCAGGAGGGTGAACTAGGAGGGAACAAGTGGACAAAGCATCTGACCTGGCGTGGCTGTTCTTCTACACTATATATTTTCTGACCACTGGGTTCATTCCGGCTGTCTGCACATGTGTGCAGTTACCAGCCCTGCACAGGCAGTAGCTCCTACTGTTCTCCTAGCAGATATTCCCATTTGTGTGCGCCCATGTGCATGTCTGCAGGAGCACCTAAACCTAGAGCTTGGCTATGGGATACTGCTTCTTTCTGACCTGCTTTACCTGAACTTGAATATAATTTTATCAGCCATACCAGATTTTGGCTTTGTGACCGCAGTTTTGATATGCTGATGCAAGGTACAGAAGATATGTGCCTATGGTTGTTATTTAGATGTCTGCATGACAGCTGGCATTTTTGCGATGACTTCATGGGATTAGTGCTGGACATTTGAAAACCTATTTCTGAGTTGGTTTTTGGTTTTGGTTTGTTTTTTGGTTTTTTTGGTTTTTTTTTTTTTTTTTTAAATATAGCTTTGTGTTTTAATACCCAGTGCTTGCGTAAGAGTAGGTTAATATTAAAAAAAGTTACACAGCTTTGAAAACTGGCAGGTTTTCTATCCAGTGGGAAAGATTCATCCCTGTACTTAGTTTCTTATTATAGTTGATGAATGTTGACATTGTGCCTGCTGGTGTGATAACACTATTAACTATTATGAAAAGGTGGTAATAATTGTGATTTAGGCTGAAGATTTTACTAGAGTTATAAATCCTCAAAATGTCAACATGTTTACTCTTAAGTCAGTCACATTTCAGAAGGCAGTCAATGTCAGGCTGACACTGAAATTTCAGGGATTTTCTGTAAATCTGGGTGTAATGTTTTAGGAGGGGCTTTATCAATTTTCAACATTAGCCCTATTGTAAAGTAAGAATTTTCTTTTTTCAATTTGTGCATTTTGAAACTCAAAAAAAAATTGTCTGTAATGAATAAGCAGAATTTCCCTGCATTGGTTTTATTTAGGGGTGGTTGTTTTTCAACTGCATATGGCACACTGAGGCCATGTCTGAATAGGAAGCCCCTGGGTTGCTGCCCGTGCAGCCCAGCATTCCCCAGTTGTGATGAACATGAGTGACCTGACAGACACCCCCTCGCCCTCCTTTCCACCCTCCTGCTTTGGAGCCCAGGGGAAACACAAAAGGATATCCAGAGGGTATACTGAGCAGCAGGAGAGGAGCATCCTGGGGAAGTTGCAGCAAATTCCTGCAGCACCTTGAAGACAGGGCGAGAAGAAGAGGCACGCCTTTGGCACTCGCTCACCTCCCCAGGAGGGGTGTAGTAGTGAGTGACCCCTAAGGAGTTATTTACCTTGAGCCTGTAAGAAGTAAAATCTTGTAATTCCCAGTACACAGTTTTGGAGGAATCCTGAATATCGTGTCCTGCAGTGAGAGAGAAGGAAATAATTTCTGCCATTAGAAGACTGATAGGGTTTTAAGGCTAAGTGTATAAAAGTACAAATCCTATAATTCAGAACCTGAATTTCCATTATGGGATCTATTATGGCACAGGTGGAGTTTAAAAAAGTTAATGGCATAACGCATCATGGTGAATCTCAAGCCGTACTACAAAGTTCCTGTCTATTTTTGCTGAGAACTCTCTCTTATTTATAGTGTAAAAGTAAGTGACATGTTGGTATTCATAAATGTACATAAATGTGATGTGCACTTTCATCTGTCATGGCAAGACAATTCTCCAAGCTAACTGCATATGAACTAAATGTTCCCTCAATTTTGAGAGTTTTTTGCGAAGCCTGGACTAATACAGGCAGTCAAGCTGTAAATCAGAAAATATAGTTATGATGTATATATGAGCATATCGAGTTGTGAGATTTTAGTTTTAGTCATTCAGAGCTGAGCTGCATGTGCATGGTGCAACTGAAGGCCTGGGTAGCATTTGAATACAGCAATTAAAGCACAGAATTAGAGGCAGCATTTGCCTGTGTCTCTAAGACCACTGAATTCCAAAATTGCTTTAACATGCTTTTTAAAGCATGTCTGAAACAGTGCCATAAAATCCAATTTATTAGGAAGTTGTTGCTACTGGATGTCAAAAAGTTAATATGCATATAATGTGAGGATGTAAAACAAAATCAAATGACAGAGTTACTGGAGATTAAAAACAAATCCCATAATTTCATATGATTCATAAATTGTCCTGGTGCCTGAAGGCAATACTTTTGATAACACAATTATTTGAATATTTAAGTATTTTCCAGCTGCCTTAACAACAACTGTATTTATAGGATGCCAAATGCTATTTCTTATTATAGTTTAAACTGTAGATTGAATTATAGACACTGAGTGTCCCCAAGTCAGTTACAAGCCAAATTTTCTCATGGTTTTAATATGGAATTTATTTTCAAGGAAATTTTACATTTTGCTTCTGAGTTCTCGCAGCTCTCCAGCGTAGACAAGCACAGGATATTAACTTTAACAGACAAAAGCCTCAGCGCTGGCGTTCACTCAGTGAGAATGTGAGTGTTTCTACTAAAACCGAGAGGTCCTTGCTGCTGGTATGGGAACTACAGACACTGCGCCAGTGTAAGGGTTCAAAAGCAAGTCTTGGGTCTTGTGCAGGTTGTAACAATGATACTGCTGCTTTTCCTCGGTGTTTATTCATGGATGTGTAATGCTTATCAGTTCACGCACTCTCACAATCATTTCAAATATTTTCAGGACTTTGTAGATCAAGATACGCAAGTGCTGAATACAAAAATTGGATTCAGTGACACATACACTTTTTATTTTTTGCCTTTATCCTCTTTTCTTCCGTTTTTTATGCTTGAGAAGACCAGGTCATTCACACTGATGTGTGGACAGAATTTTTAAATGCTTTTTACTTAGCCCCACTCTTTTAGTGCCAATAATTCATTACCTTCTAGAGTGAGGAAAGGAAATTTTTCCATTTCTCCAGATCTTTTTAAGCTTTATCATCCTAAAACTGAGATGTGTCTGCTCAAGTCCATTGCACTCTCCATCATAGCTCTGAGCAACTCCTCAACTCAATGAACTTCTGTCTGTCTCCCCTTTCTGGCTGTTTTCCCCCACAGCAGCAGGGACAGGGGCAGGTTGCTGTGTTACAGCCGTTGCTGTGCCGCCTCCTTCTCCTGGTGCTAGCCCCTAGGTGCAGAGGCAGCTGCAAGGACTCTGCAGTACCTTCTCCAGGCCGTTCACATGCAAAAGCAGCACAAGAGATGTTGAGCGTGAAAGGATGTTACTTGCAGCAGGTATTTGTCCCTGGACTGCTCATTGCAAATAGGCACACTCAAAAAACACTGAACTTTATAAGCAGGGAAAGGTGCTAGTATTTTATGAGCAACAATTTCAAGCTGTTCCCACCTCTTTTTCTTGCTTCCAGCTGACATTGGTCCACTGTAACATAAAGGAGTCATGAATTTTGGAGAACTTCAGCAATAACATTTGTGGGAATCCACTCCTGATGCAAAAATTGACCCTAGCTGATCATACTTTTCACTGAGCAACTGATTTCTGTGGACTGGAGGTCAGGCAGTCACATCTAATTTTCTCTTTTAAATTAACGTATTATCAATGTGTTAAAAGTCTGTATTAAATAACCTTAAATTCCTTAGTTCTTCTGATAAAAGACGTTGTGCTTTAGCAATAGCAGGCATTACTAAGTATCCAGGCAATAAAGCACAGTGAAATCACAGATATAAAGGCATCCTGCCCCCAAATTAAAGACTATCTTAAAAACAGAAAGAAAAAAATCCAGATTCATTGCACAATCCACAGAAAAATATTTCTTCACAGTTCAATGATAATTCTTGGCTAGCACAGTCATCAATACCAGGTTTACAATAAAACATCTGGGGAACACATGCAGAAATAAACTTATTCAAACAGAAAGAGAGTAATCTGTGAACATACCCTGTCCTCCAATCCCATAGCAGTTTGATTTGTGGTATCATTTTATTTCTTGCTTGCTTGCTTGCTGTTACACTGCTGAAAGTTGATTCAGAAGCGCAGAGCTGGTACAGAGGTCAAAGATCACATTTCTTTCCATACCAAAAGTATTTTGTGGCTGGAATTGAGTAAAAAATTTACAAGATGAAAGGTTAAAATTTTCCCAGCATGTCAAGGATGTTCTTTTTTACTATGAACTTAATTTATTTAAATAAACTTGATTACAGTGTCAAATGTTGCTATTTTAGTATGTATAAACTGAGATTTGAAAGAATCTTGAAAACATCAGGTTGACGTAGTATCAGATTATTTATTTTGGCTTCGTTTTTCTTTTTTTTTTTTTAAATCTGGAGCAGCTCGTAGTGATGAAACTTAGATTTCTTCATAACAGGGGAAGGTAAAAAAATCACAAAAAGTTTATTTAGTCTCTTTGGATTAGGTGATGGTAATAGCAGAGTTATTAACTTGTTCAGATATTAACTAAAACCAATCTTTTTTATTTAACCAAGTTAGAATACTAAAAGAGAGGCCTTTTATAATCATCGAAAAGTTTCTGCAAGATTGCTTAATAGGATTACTTTTTTTTAGTCAGATTTATGTCAAACCACCATGTGAGGACTGCTTCTCCATCTTCCTTTTCTTTTCCCAGCAGAACAGTAGCATTAGGGTATGACAGCCAACACGTGTATTTGACACTGCTGTAAACTCGTGCCTTCCCCTCACAGCTGTTTCTGTAAACACGTGTGAATAGTCATTCTCCTGTGCCTTGTGCTGAGCAAGCCTTGCTTTTCTTGGAGACCGGCCAGCGGCTAATGGGAAGGCAGCCTGTGTGCATGCATGTGCGCTGTGCACCCCCAGCTGACCCCGAGGCTACAGCCGATGACCGCGCACCTTTCCCTTCGGGCGTCCAGGGAGCTATCGACTTCTCCTCCTGCGAGGCAAGATTTCATTCAGCGTTTTTAGTGGGTGAAGTAAGTTGCACAAGTATCACAGATACAGCGCATTTGGTAGTGTTATAATATTAAAGTCAATGCCCTGTACCTTTTGGACCTAGAAAAGTTTCACTTGCTTGGAATTCCTCTCAAAATCCTGAATGGGAAGGAAAAAAATCCATTTGTTCCATTTAGTTAACATTGCTGGTTCTGCTTTCCCCCTGTTACTGCAACTTTATAGAATGAAATCCTGCAAAAAAAGGCTAATTTAAGAGCAAATCCACCCTAAAATGTAAAAATCAATCTCTCTCTTTGCACAAAGAGCCCAAGGGAATAGAATACCAGGAATCATGGGTATTTTGCTGCTAGTTTTTGACGTATGTTCTGATGAAAAAGATCAATGGTTTTCTCTTGGGGATAAAAGATTGCAAGGTCTGAATAGCCAGAAGTTTGTATGTCTGTTTACCTAATGGCAAACCATACGGAAGTCAGCAATGAGCACCTTTTCCTTCACAACAAGTGACAAGTAGGCCATTGTACCACAGTGCTACCATTGTTTGACTCCTTCTGCAGGTAATTTATAGAAGGCAGAACAAAAGTGTAGAATATATACTTTCTGCTGAGTCAATCCAAATTTGACCCAGGAAGCTCTAATTAAATACTTTTTTTGAAGTCCTAATGAGTAATTGAATTGTTTTGGTGATTAAAAATGTGCTGCTAGGTCCAAATGAACTGGGTGTTTTATTTGTCATCCTTGGCCTTTGTTCCTTTTCCTCTTCTTACTCATTAATCCTTCTCAGAAATTATATGAGAATGCCAAAAATCTATCCATTATTTGGTTGCCACACAGAAGCAATGAAGAAATCAAGGCACCATCACTTGTTGGAGCAGTGACTCTGAATGGTCTGATGTAGTGGGTGGTCCTTTTCCTTGTACATGACTGCATGGTTGTAAGAGTACTTTCTGTACCAACACTTTCATCTGTTACAACAATTATTCATTCAGATGGCTCTGAAATTTGCTTTTCAAGAATGCTCAAATCAGTGAGTAGCTAAAAATATCTGAATAAATTAAAGGAGACTTGTCTTTTGACACAAGGAATCAAATTTATGGTAGGGATTTTGAGCAGCAGAAAGATCTGCAAAGCAAATAATCTCTATAATACTTATTGCAGTCAAACTGTGTCCCCAGCCCCATATTCTATTTGTGAAAGCATTACCATAACCATCACCTGAAACTGTCTAGTGCTGAGATTTAAAACTTAAACATACTAATGACCCATACAAATTTTTGGGGGAAAAAAAAATCCATGCAATACTTGGTACCTGTTGCTAGAACTGTCTTTGGTATAAGTTATACCTCAGCACCAATGACCCAAGCACATTGTCATTGCTGCTGGTCTTGACTCCACTCTATTGCCAGTTGCTGGTATAGACACATCCTGTCAACACATTGTTTCTAGGCCAAATCTTTGAGAGTAGCATTGCTCAATATATCTTATGCTGCTAGCAGCTTTTTCTTGGAACCTGGGGTTTTTTTATTTGTTACGAGTACAATAAGCAAACTCTAGCTACTCAGTCAGTCTCACATTTCTTAAATGTTGAGAAAAGATACAGAAAAGCTTTAGGTTCATATCCATGGTATTCAGATTTGCAGACAGTAAGGAATTTGATCGTGGTATTTTTAAGTCTCAACAAAAGTTACCGGGCTGACTTTTACAGCTGCTGAATCTCATTGACCCATGATGACCAAAACAAAAACTTATCGAGAACAGAAATACTGCAAGTGCTGGTCATTCCAGGCTTAAAAAAGTCCACTTAAGCTCATGAGAAGACCTTCTCTTCATTAAGTTACTGCCCTGCTTTTAAAGTAGATGAAGACGGAAACTAGCTTACTAGTTGAACAGATCTGCTCTGCTAACTAAACTACTGCATGGTAAATAAGACTGACTGGGGGGTTTTACCTTGCTCTGGTGGTGAATCAGACAATTTCCACCAACTGAGCTGTCTTAAACTTGCTATCACGTCCTCCCCTTCAGTGTGGTAAATGATGATCACACAGCTTTGCATAGAAATTAAAATAATTTTATAGCCTTCAGTATACCATGGGCGCTGGCTGCTATCACACAGGACTTTCATTTCATTGTGCAATTGTCGCAAACAAGGATAGGAAATGAGGCAGAGCCTACAGATTAGGAATCTTTCCTCAAAGCTGTAGTGATTTCTTAAGAAAGCATGTTGCTTGTGGGTTTCTACTAACTGAGATTTGGGAGAAGACTTTTGCTGAAACTCTCTTTCCAGCCTGCCTGAGAGAGGACCAAACGAGCAGCTGAAGTTGAAGAGGCTGGCTGTGAAGGACTGAACCCTAGCTGTGGCCTCTAGGTGATTGTGCAATGTGTATTAAGGCTAAAAGATGGGGACCGAAAAGGTCCTTGAGAGCTCTCATAGGAGACCAGGTCCTTAAAAGCTTTTGTGTAAATTATACATGTAAATGCATAAGTGAGGGAAGCAAACTACAAAAGGGAAATGGATTGAGGAAACAGGAAAGTTACGGCAACTTAGCAGTACATGCTGAATATAAAAGGTAGGAAGGGAGAAGCAAATTTCATTTTTTGGTCTTGTCCTCCCAAGAGGGAAACAGAGCCTCTGCAAGGAGGCAACGGTGTTTTCTGTGTAGGCTGCAGGGCAGCACAGGGCCTCTCGCTCTGCCGCCAACCTGCTGGGGATTTGCAGCGGGTTTAGTTGAAGGAGGGGTGGACTGAAAGTGGTGAAGCTCTCACCTCACCTTCAGTGTTCCTGAAATTCTGTGTGAAGGGATTGAGCCCCATGCCTTCCTTTCCTCCTGTGAGGCTATCTTGCAATCCAAGAGTACCCAAATGGAGCAATCCTGGTCAGCATATCAAAATAATAGGTTCTCATTGAACCCCCAAACACAGTCTGGCACCCAAACTAGTTATTTAATGGCTGTGCATAGCTCAGAAAAAGGACGGGGCTGTACAATTCTGTCTATAATGGCTGTACCCAGAAAAATTGCAATTCTGAAAAATTATGTTTAACATAAATGAGAAATAATCTACTTAGAAACAAGGCTGATACGTTACATTTCCTTTACAGAATTGATTTGAAATTTATACCATGTTTATTTTATCTCTCTCAAGCAATAAAAAGTTTCATTAAATAAAAACATCCTTTCCCCTCTTACAGACAAAATATAATTACTTGAGACATAGATACTAGGACCTGTGCACATTTTATTGAATTAACTTCAAAAGAGTCAAAAGGGGACACTCATTGATAAATCAAGTCCCCGACCTGAGAAATTTGGAAAACACTGGCATCCATAAGCAGTGAAATTCTCATTATCGCTTCCAGTAAGATAATACACTATATCTAAACCAGTGAATTGGTCGTTCATTGTATATATTACCTTCACAACGAGAGTGGATGCAGATGGAAGAGCCTCAGTCCGAGATCAGAGCCATGCAATACTGAAATTGCTTATCTTGCATATTTTATTTGTTTGATCCCCTTAAGCTGTTTGACCTTTCATCTCATTCTGTGGTGGGAACCTCTTTCCCTGTGTTACCTTAGTAATCAGCATTTTCTGATTTGAATAATAATGTCAGTTCAGCATTGTGTGGAATTGCATGTAACTCTTTACTTGTACACCGCAAACTCTTTTCCTATGATTCACACCGAAGTGTGATAATTAATCTGTTTTAGTCAGCTCTAGGAATATATCATCAAACCTGGGAAAACATAAAAGAGCAAATAGATGACAATCTAGCCTTTAGCTCATTTTTATGGAGATGGAAGTGGACCATAGCAAAGGTCAGATTCAAGGTCAAGATGGAAGCCATTGAAGAAGCTCTGATGGGGCTGGTTCTTCCTGCAGGTCCATTTAATCTAACCAGCCAGGTATATAAACAGAGTCTTTCAGCTGCTGGCCCAACCAGCCTCTTCACATCACAATCAACAGACAAGCACAAGCAATTTACTGCTGAGATCATTTCAGAGATATGCTACAAAAGGCACAACATACAGAGTTAAACTGAAAGAAACTTTGGCTATAAAAATATTATCTACTTTTTCGAGGCAATCACTGTGTTAATGGCTACTTATTAAGATTTGTTTATACATCGAATAGTAATTTAATATCTTATTAGGTCAGACTTTTAATTATTATCTGTTTTAGCTTTATATATGATTCATAACTAGATTTGTAGGTGTTTAATTTTATCCAGCAACTTGAGACAGTACAAATTAATTGCAGACTGCTAATCCAGTAGCGATTGGAGCTGGGATTTTTTTTTACACTACCTGTTTTATTACATTAATGGTCAAATCCTGCTGCTACCAAAATTAATAGGAAAATCTCCCACTGATTTCAGTGAATTCAGGTTGTAGCCCAAATTGTACATAGTAGCTACTCGATTTTCCTCTAAATAAGGCAATATAGTGAATTGTAGAGAAACTTATCAACAAAAATCTCATTCAATAACAATATGATCTGCTGTGTTCATATACTATAATTTCAAATTCTGACTTCTAGCAATAATATGGTCAAGCTGTTTTTCTTAAATAAAATAGAGGGGAAACGAGTTATTCAGAATGATACAGTTTAATCTAGTCAAGGTGATGTTTCACTCTGTGGAAATAAGTGTTTAAAACAATGAGTGCTGTATTAAAACAATAAGGTAGGTTATAATGAAGGTATTATTTCAAGTTGAAAACTAGTAATGCTGCAAATGTTACTCAGGTGAGTTCAATAACTGTAACAGTGCTTAACAGTGCCACTATAATTAATAATCGATTGGTATTTCCAAACTTCTTTGGAGGTTTAGTATATAGTTGTTCAAAATTGGGCCAAGATGATATTTTACAGGTGTATTTTCAAAACAAATATATTCATTGAATTTTTAAAGTAGTTTAAATCCATTATTTATGATTAGATGGGAACAAGCGTTCCTGATATTTTGAACAATTTTTTCAGTCATTTTAATTTTTTTTTTCTCTTCCTATTCTTCATCTGTCTCTGCATTGGAGTAATGGCTGTGTATGAACATCCAATGAAATAAGGAACAGCTTTGTATCATTTGCCCGGCTACTAATGCTAGATGAGTGATCATCAGGCCTTCCTTTTCCTACTTTCCAGTCTAGGACAAATGCTTACTTTTCTGATAACTTTTTTTTTTTCCCCCACTAACACTTATTTCTATTTCTCTGTACATGTATTAGTTCATATGGAGAATTTCCTCTGTATGGCCTAAGCACGGTAAGTTATTTGTTGTTTTTCTTTAGAGATAGTATTATTTTTAATTACTTAGAATACTTAAATGACAGTGGGTTCAAATGGTGGAGTTTTATAGTTGTTTCCTACAATTAAGACTGAACATACACTCTGCAGGATGCAAGTATTCTGTTCTGTCTTATGTAGGTTCAAATACTATCCTCATTTAGGCGTATCTGAGCTCCCTCCAGTAGTGCATTAAGCAATCTGACTTAACATCTATCACATGTAGTTCAGGCGCTCTCTCATCTCCACCCCAGGGAAAGAACTGTGTGCCTAGTGGCGTGTTTTGTTTTTATTTTAAATGTCCAAGGAAAGTGGGTAGTGTTAATGGCATCAGACATCCATTTCCTTGCAATTAGCTGTCTGTGTTGTCACAATGCCCCCGCTGCCTTTAAATGCTGTGGGCGAGGAAAGAGAGAGAAAGAGAGCATGTTCATCAAATTTCATTCCAGTCCCATTTGAAACCCCCTTTTTTTTAATTTAGAGATATAGTCTAGAACTGCATGTAATCTTTTGTTTTGACAAAACTTTTTATCCACAAAAAGCAGATTCCTGTTTCTTGGGATATTTTGCAAATTCATGTTGAATTATTTTGGATTTTTTAAAAACTGGTGAAGAATAGCCTTTATATTTTCAACAAAATGTGTTTATATTTAGAACAACAGTTTTGTAAGGCAGGAGAAAACAGTGTGACTCCTGCAGTTTTCTTCTGTGTGGAGCCTGTGTGTAGTCCCACAGGTGGTTTTATAAAAGGGTGCAGTAGGAGAGCAGCATCTCCCAGTTGATTGAGCCACAGCCATTTTGGAGTCATGTAGATTCAGTGGGATTTGGCTCAGGCACGCAGAGGGTCCCCTTTTTCCACTCATTTTGTTGGGTTTCAGAGTTACCTCTTTCTGCTGTCTTTCAGTAATGCTTTTGTCCGTAGTATAACTAATTAATTAAAGACTCTTGTAGATGTTTCAAATGTTATTTCTTTACCATATTCATTTTCTCATTGCTTCAATGTGCATTTTTACCTTCTGCGATTGTAACTCTGGCCTTTGCCAGAGCATATGTCCCAAATAGGCACATGCAATTTAACCTACTGAGCTGCCAGGAAGTCTCAGCGATGTACCGGTCTGTGGTCCCACTCTTCTAGGTGCAGAGTGCTTTCTGACACCTACTGAGGGCTCTCCACTGGCAAGGAGATCTGATGTGCAGAGAGCACTCCTCAACAGCCTGGCAGTTTCTAACAGGATCTAGTCCTTGGCAGTGGTTTTGTATTTTTTCTTCTTTCTTTCTTTCTTGATTACATGGAAGTTCTTTATAAAAAGCATTTTGATTGTACCAAAGTGTCGCTATTACAATTGTACACAAGAACTGGGGGGGGCAGCATATAATGATAGATATTTTTCATCATGGACGAGCTGCAATCATCACAGTATGCACTTCCTCTCAGCCATGCAGCATGAGGAAGCTTGCTGTGTAAATTCTGAGATGGTATATTAAAAGGAAATATTTAGGGATGTAGCAGTCGATGAAAAATAAATTGGAAGTACGCTGAGTTAACAAGGGAGTGACTCGCAGCTCTTGTAAGTGTGACATGCTTTCAAAGAAAGCTGCCACTGAACAACCTTTCAGCCAGAAATTTAAATACTGGTTTATAGTCTGTGGTGGTGTAAACAAAGGCTGTATTTAAACTGGGACCCTGAGTATGTCTAAGTTTCTGTGTCTCCCTGTCCCTCCTAGCTGCATCCCAAGCTAGTATTGACGAGGCTCTAAGTATGCAGAATCCACTTGCTTGTGGTGTCTTTGAGGAAGATATCAGATGTATAGGTGAGAGAAGAGGTGCAATGCCTTTTCTGGCCAGCCTGGCCAGCTGCCCAGGCAGCACAGGGATCCAAATGCTTCAGCCTCTCGGGACTGCTCTTTTAAATGAAGCCGGAGGTGCTCATCAGCTCCTTGTGATTCAGGCTTTGTGGAGCCGCTCTGTGGCAGCTCCTCGCATTAGTCTGTTTAAAGGTCCTTTTCTGGCTTCCTAATTCCTGGTGCTACATGTTTCAGAGGGTAGGAAGAGAGCATTGGTTTTCCCTCTCGTAAATGAAATGGAACAGGGAAGGCAAGGGTTTCCACGGCTTGGATGGGATGTGAAGGCCAGGAAAGGCTTGGTACAGACCTCTTTGAGTTATTCTCTGGTTCTGGCGTGCTTTGGGCATCGCATGTTTTGGCAATATCACATGCAGGCCTCAGGAGGGGCAGTGCTGAGCTGCAAGATGAAAAAGATTAATCTTCCTGCTCTTAAGGTGCCCACTACGGGTGACTGGTATACCAGGACCACAGCAGTTATAAGCGGACACATGAATCCCAAATTACCTGGCACTATGAAAACTGTATAATTTTGGCAAAGCTACTGACATGCTCCAGTCCATGGTGTTGTGTGTGCCCTGGCCCTGTCTGAACTGCTGTGCTTCTGCCTCTGCTCATCTATCGTTCTTCCTTCTGAAAGGGGGTAGCGCAGTTTGGGTGGCATCTCCCGTCTAGCCACGGGGAGGTGGGACTCTTCCTGTCCTACAAGGAGGGAGTTCTCCCTCTTCTGTCTCTCAAAAGCTGAAGCAGGACAACTGTGTTCCCAGCTTGGGGGTCCTGGCATTATACTGGAAATTTTGGTGGTGGTAGGGGGAGGAGTAAGAAAGACCAGTCCTCTGGTTTCTCTTTGGTTTGGACCTTGGCTCACTAGCCGAGGTATGACTCACCATGAAGTTGCAGATTTCAGAATACGGGTCAGGTTACCTCCCTGACTACTTGCTCTAGAGACTACCAGCATCACCGTTTTTCTTGGGGGCAGGGAGGAAGAGCTACTTCAGTATTTTGAAAGGTTCAAAAGGTTGCTAGTGGCTGTGCCTCTGAACACACACTGAGGTTTAGACATCAAGGGAAGGCAGTCGAAGAAACCCAGCGTACTCTGAGGGAATGTATGCTAATAGGAAATAATGAGAAAACTTAGAGCCTCCTCTTCCTGAGGTGTTGCTATAAACATCTCACTTACCAGAATCCTCCCCTGAAGGTATGCCTCTATCCCTGTTCTTTTAAAAGCAATAAGGGCTCTTACTTTCTTCTCACCACAGCAGGAGGAAAGATAATGGTAGAAACCCAATGTGAGGGTTTGACACATTCTCCATGGCAGGGGGCACCAGATTTTGACTCCTTCTCCTGGAATTCAAACAAACAGCCTCCATCTCCCAGAAACGTTGCCTAAATCCTACAGGATTATGTTATACTGCTATTAGGTTGCAGGCTATTGCTGAAATCTGTTCAAGATTCACCAGGTCAGTAAAGGAGAGTGAAAAGTAGTTTGATATCATTGCTTCACACAGCGTCCCTTTGTTGAAGAGGAGAGGAGTTTGCGAACCTCACTGATAGTTTTTGATGCATTACTTAACCAGTGAATGTCTCATATAAAATGAATAAACAGGCCAGAAAGCAAAGTTATTGGGTTATTGCTCCAACCACTTCTTTAGAAAGAAAGACATCTTCTTTCATGCTGTTTTGGAAGAAAGAAAAAACTGCCAATGTATTTTGGGCAGTCTGAACTTGGTGTATGTTAGTTGTGCTCTGGGAGTACCTACCGAACAAACCTATCAGGAAAGAGGGACAGAGGAACACCTCTTTCTCAGATCCTCTCTGGCTTTAGATTGTGTATGCCATGGCTTCCTAAACTGAGATCCTTTTTTAGGCTTTTAAGTCCTGTTATGGAAATGGATATGATGTTATGGTAACAAGTAGTGTGGACTAGTATCTGTGGAGTGAAACAGTTTGTGCTGAGGACTTCATGTCTGTACTATACACATTTGATGGATTTTTACTTCGGACACAGTCCCATGGGCTGAAATCCTATTTGCATTTAGACTGCATCAGGTGCCCTCCTGGAGCACGTCTTGCAGCTTAGTGTCATCTGAAAGATGCCTCATTCATGTGTTCAGGGAGTGCTCCAGGATGCAGGCAGATGCATGGTGAGGGGGCAGTCAGGAGGTTTGGTTCAAAAGCACGTTCTTCATCCAAGCTCAAACACAGAGGCACTTTGCGTAAGTACATATAAAAACAAGCACTGGTAAAATTTGCAGAAGTACCTAACCAGCGTAAGCATATGATCTCACAAATTCCAACGGCAGTCACACAGCCAATGTGCAGGTACTTCTTTAAGCACAGGGATATTTTTGGAAAATCAGGCCATAATTTCCCACACGTAATTTGTGGTGGAGCCAGATTTTGAACTCAATTCAAGTCTTAATCCAATATCAGAATTTAGCCACAAGAATATCCTTACTTACTTGGTTTTCAGTCTTGAACCTTACAACCTGGGTTTGCGGAAGTGTTCCAGAAGATTTTTTTCTTTCTTTCCTTATGTCTTTATTTTTATTTTTGTTTTGAAATTTTGCATTTTGCCTTTTGCAGTTCCATGGTTAAATGAATTCTTTAAAAAAGATAAAGCATTACACAGTATAGTTCTGATTTTTTCTCCTATCTCCTCTTGAGCCATTTCTCTGCTGAATTTTCTGATATTGACTCCCTCCTTTTTTGACAATGTTGTGTCTAGTAGAGTTCTATGTTGCCTAATAGTTTGAACAGACAGAGCAAGAAATACATTGTTATGAACAAACATTTTTTTTAAGTAGAAAATATCTGACATCACCCTTTGCTCACGGTAATAATTTTCAGTTGTGAAATCCCAATCTTCTATTCATGACTGGCAGAATAATAATGAGCTATTATAATCAGGGATTTTCCATAATTGTAATATAGCACTTAGTTTGAGGCATTCAGAAGTTAGGCCTGACGCTTGATACTGGCAGCTACTGTATTTGTTTGGCAGGGAACTACATTTTTAAAATTATTTTTTCCTACTTCTGAATTTTTCTGTCATTATCAGAAAACTCATAAAAGGAACACAGACCATTGGCATTCTTGAACACGTGTAGATGACCAAGTGTTGTAAATGTGCCTTGATTATCTGGGAATCACTTTGATTCAAGACCTCATAGAAGCGGTTAAAGTTACCCAGCATCTTCTTGTTGCCGTGAGAGTGGAAGACAAACCAGAAGAAATTTCTTGAGTAAAAAAGGAGGTAACAGAAGATGAGTTGCTTGAGCCTTAGTGAAGCACAACCCCGTCCAACGTCTGTGAGAGACTTGGCTGGGTTAGGTTTGGAGGACTGACCCCAGCTGGCACAAAGAGGTGGTTCTCCAGAGCAGCAGAGCTGGTGTACATGCACATGTTCTAAATGCAAATATGGATTTGAAATATAAAAAGATGCCTTATTTTTAACAAAGCTTTCCGGGTACAGATGGAGATTCATTAAAATACTTAAAGGATCCTCAAGGAATCAATCATCAACAGAATCTAATGAAACAACTATTTTGCTAACCATTTTGGCATTGTTTGGAAATAGTCTAATAATCTTACATTTACTGCAATGACTCTTTGCAAGGGTTTTATTACTAGTATAGAGACCATTATTATTATAAAAGACATTTATAATTAACACTTTATGACAGAATGATTTAAGAGAATAATATTCATTGTAGCTAAGCAGCTGTGAAAACAAATAAAGTGGTAATGCTAATTAATTTATTGCATTAATGCAATTAATGTGAATTCAAAGAGCTGACAGAAAATAATATGTTAGTAGCTAATAGCAGATTTTTCAAAGAACTGGGACACATTTTAGGCTTTCAAAACTGTATTTGTCTCAACAGCACTAAAAAGCATTAAAAAATAACCACTTTATTGATGTGCATCTTCAATGTTCATTATAATAAGGAGCAATCTTGCTAAATAATACTCCAGGATAACCTTTTGACCCCTAATCAGTGCACAGAAATCCTTATAGTTGGTAAATACATTAGAGAGCTTCAAATAAACAAGGCTATTGTTCTACCCTCAGTATAAATATACAGCATTTAGAGCTATCTCTGAATGGAACCTATTCTTCCTGTCTCTCAGTCCAGCTTTAGTCATGCAGATATGGTTAGTAGAGTCTCATTTTGCATTCTCTGTTTGAAAATAAGTCTGCAAATAACAGCTAGTTTTTAGGTAATCTTTCTTAGGGTTTTCTGTTTCTGTTGCAAGAATCCTGGCCAAAAATTTCTGAATTAATATGCCACTAACCTTTATGTACTTTGCATCGGGACAGCTTTGGTATCTAGCTAGCAGCAGTAGTCTCTTCCTATTTCATTTGAATGGTATGGTCATTAAGTACTGTGAGCATGTCATTAGTGTAAAATTAAGTCAGGCTTTTGCTTGCATGGTGCTCCTAACTTGGCCACAAATGCAATTTTTCTCCCATGTAAGTCTGTCTTCATTTTAGGCATTTGAGTGTTGATAGTCCTTCAGTGCCTCCCTACAGCTCTCACAGCGTCCTGAGAAGCTCGAGCAGGGCTTGCAGTTATTGGGCAAAAACATACCCCAGAGGCTTAACTTACGATGCCAAAAAATCACAGGAGAAACCAGCGCTGGGTCAGTGAGGGGACCAGCGCTGAGAACCCACCAACTCTAACCTGCTCTTGCAGTGTGGCTGCTGGTGCCCTGCGAAGGCTGGCGCAGCTGCTGAGGTACTTGAGGAAATTCCCAGGAAAAAGTTAAAGCCTTTTGTGTTAGTTCAGCTGGAGCACGAGGGGTCAGGGTATAAAATAACACTTGAATGCCACAGAGCGATTGGGTTAGCAGCT